>NW_027251876.1:600000-900000 GCF_044704955.1 Pristiophorus japonicus
CTCCGGGAGATGGGACATGTGCTGTGGGCGGGACCTCCGGGAAATGGGACATGTGCTGTGTGAGGGTCCTCCGGGAGATGGGACATGTGCAGTGTGAGGGTCCTCCGGGAGATGGGACATGTGCTGTGTGAGGGTCCTCTTGGAGATGGGACATGTGCTGTGTGAGGGTCCTCTGGGAGATGGGACATGTGCTGTGTGAGGGTCCTCTGGGAGATGGGACATGTGTTGTGTGAGGGACCTCCGGGAGATGGGGCATGTGCTGTGTGAGGGTCCTCCGGGAAATGGGACATGTGTTGTGTGAGTGTCCTCTGGGAGATGGGACATGTGTTATGTGAGGTTCCTCTGGGAGACGGGACTTGTGTTGTGTGAGGGTCCTCTGGGAGATGGGACATGTGCTGTGTGAGCCCCTGGCATGTATGTATAATAGCTCACTCTGAAATAGTTCCTACAGATTGGAAGGAGGCTAATGAAGTCCCCATTTTAATAAAAAGGTGACAAGGCAGACCCGAATAACGAGAGTCCCAACACTTTAACATCAGTAATAGGTAAGATTTTTGAAAGAATCATAAGGGATGCAATATATGAATACTTGGCTCGGGAGGGACATGTTAGGGACACCACAAGCCATAATAAAGAGTTCATGTCTCACAACTCTAATTGTATTTTTTGAAGTTACAAAGTTGATAGATGAGGGAAGCCCAGTAGACATTGTCTGCTTAGATTTCCAAAAACCTTTTGACAAGGTACCGCACAAGAGGCTTCTCTATAAGATCTGGTATTAGTGGAAATTAATTGAGCTGGATACAGAACTGGCTGGCAGGATGTAGGTAAAGAGCAGTTATCGATGCATTTGGATCTGTTTGGAGACCGGTCACCAGTGGTGTCCCGCAGGGATCAGTTTTGGGATCATTACTTTTTACTATTTTTATTAATGATTTGGATTGTGGGGGTTGGGACACAATTTGCAAATTTGGAAATTATTCCAAGATCTGTGCGAGTGCTCGAGCTGTAGAAGAGGCTCATCTGATTCAGGCAGATCTTGAAGTGTTGGGAGACTGGTCTCATGACTGGAAAATGATGTCTAACTTAGATAAGTTCAGTGTTATGCATATGGGTAGGGCAAATGCTCAACATTCATACACCCTCCAGGGAAAGGCATTAAAGACGGGGGAGATCGAGACTTAGGCATTCTCGTGAATACATCCTTAAAGGTACACGAGCAATGTTGTGCAGCGATAGCTAGAGTCAATAGGGTGTTGGGGTGTATCCATAGGACAAGTTGAGGCAAACTCTTTTGTCCTTATACAAGACCTTAGTCAGCCTGCACTTGGAATACTGTGTCCAGTTTTGGTCTCCTCACATGGTGGGTGATATTGCGGCTCTGGAAAGGGCCACGAGACTAATTCCAAGTCTGAAGCATCTTAGTTACCAAGATAGGTTAAAAGAGTTGTGACTCTTTACCTTTGAACAGCGTAGACTTAGGGCGATATGATTGCGGTTTATAAGATAATGAAATGTTCCAGCTGACCGTTTATTTCAATTAAGTAGGTTAGGCAGGACCAGGGACACAAATTTCAGTTGTACAAGGCTAGATATAGGTTAGACATCAGGAGGTGGTTCTTTTCCCAGAGAACAGTAGACCTCTGGAACAAGCTGCCCTCTCATGTGGTGGCTGCAGACTCACTGAATTCCTTCAAGTAAAAGCTGGATTTGTTTCTGGCTGCGGCGGAGATTAACACTTACAGAAGGTAGGTACTGCAGGGAATTTAATGGTCAGAGTGATCTCCTGGACTAGTTTCCATCACTTAGATGGGTCGGAGAGGAATTTCCCAGATTTTATTTTCCCAAATTGGCCTAGGTTTTTTTTTTAATCTGTATTTTTGCCTCTCCCAGGAGATCACATGGATTCGGGTGGAGTGGAGTGTATACGCTGAGATATATCGCAATTGTGTGGGACAGGCTTGATGGAAGAGATGGTTTTTACCTGTCCGTAATTTTTCTTATGTATTAAAACGTTTCCTCTACACTGTCCCATCGAACACTACCAGAGCAGGTACAGCACTGATTCGATTCAGAGTAAAGCTCCCTCTACACTATCTCATCAAACAATCCCAGGCCAGGTACAGCACGGCTTAGATACAGAATAAATCTCAGGCCCCGAATTAGAGCCCACAGGCCCCGTGGTGACAGGCCCGGGTGAGCTGGGTCACGAGCCGCCATCTTGCATAGGGCGGGATCAGGGTGCATGCGTGGCTATCTTGCTTCAGGAAGCGAGAGTGGGCAGGGCTTCAGAATCTCTGTTCCCAACTGGGTCCCAGTGCCCGGGAGATGGAACATCCTGGGCAACACATTTTTCATCATCTTAGAATCAGAGACTGGTTACAACATGGAAGGAGGCCATTTGGCCCATTGAGCCCATGCCGGCTATCTGCAAGAGCTTCTGCTAATCCCACTCTATCTATTCTGTCCAGACCCCTCATGATTTTGAGCACCTCTGTCAAATCTCCTCTCAATCTTCTCTGTTCTGTGAACAACCCCAACTTCTCCAGTCTATCCACGTAACTGAAGTCCCTCATCCCTGGAATCATTCTCCTAAATCTTTTCTGCATGCTTTCAAAAGGCCTTCGTATACTTACTAAAATGTGGTAGCCAGAATTGCTCCACCTCAGTCAACAAGCTCCTCGCTGGAGTGGAACTAAACTACAGAACCGGTGGGAACCTGTTCAACCTTCGTCATCTCCAGGCCAGGTCCAAGACCACCCCAACCTCTGTCGTTGAGCTACCGTACGCGGACAATACCTGCGTCTGCGCACACACAGAGGCTGAACTCCAAGTCATAGTTGACGTATTTACTGAGGCGTATTAAGCATGGGCCTTACACGAAACATCCGTAAGACAAAGGTCCTCCACCAGCCTGTCCTCGCTGCACAGCACTCCCTCCACCCACCCCCCGCCCCCGCAATCATCAAGATCCATGGCATGGCCCATACCTCGGGAACCTCTTATCAACAGCAGCAGACATTGACGACAAGAGTCAACACCGCCTCCAGTGCAGCCTTCGGCCACTTGAGGAAAAGAGTGTTTGAAGAGCATGTCCTCAAATCTACCACCAAGTTCATGGTCTACAGGGCTGTAGTAATACCCACCCTCCTGTATGGCTCAGAGACATGGACCATGTACAGTAGACACCACAAGTTGCTGGAGAAATACCGCCAACAAGGTCTCCGCAAGATCCTACAAATTCCCTGGGAGGACAGACGAACCAACGTTAGCGTCGACGACCAGGCCAACATCCCCAGCATTGAAGCACTGATCACATTTGATCAGCTCCACTGGACAGGCTACATTGTTCGCATGCCAGACACGAGACTCCCAAAGCAAGCACTCTACTCGGAACTCCCTCACAGCAAACGAGCCAAAGCTGTGGCAGAGGAAACGTTTCAAGGACACCCTCAACGCCTCCCTGATAAAGTGCAACCTCCCCACCGACACCTGGGAGGCCCTGGCTAAAGACCGCCCTAAGTGGAGGAAGAGCATCCGGGAGGGCGCTGAGCACCTCGAGTCTCATCGCCGAGAGCATGCAGAAATCAACCGCAGGCATCAGAAAGAGCGTGCAGCAAACCTGTCCCACCCACCCCTTCCCTCAACGACTATCTGTCCCACGTGTGACTCTCGTATTGGACTGTTCAGCCACCTAAGGACTCATTTTTAGAGTGGAATCAAGTCTTCCTCGATCCGAGGGACTGCCTATGATGATGATGATGATGATGATCCAGAACTGCACACAATACTCCAGTTGAAGCCGAACCAGTATTTTATGCAGGTTCAACATAATATCCACACTTCTGTACTCTATACCTCTATTCATGAAGCCTAGGATCCCGTAAGTCTTTGTAACCACTTTCTCAACCTGTGCTGCCACCATCAGTGATTGGTGCACACATACTCCTGGGTCTCTCTGTTCATGCACCCCTTTACAATTGTACCCTTTAGTTTATAGTTCCTCTCCTCTTTCTTCCGACCAAAATGTATCACTTTTGAACTTTTCTAGGTTAAGTTTCATCTGCCACATGTCTGCCCATTCCACCAGCCTGTCTCTGTCTTTCTGAAGTCTATCACTATCCTCCTCACTGTTCACTGTACTTCCAAGTTTTGTGTGAGCTGTAGATTTGGAAATTGTGCCCTGTCACCCAAGTCTTGGTCATTAATATAGATCTAAAAAAGCAGTAGCCCCAGTACCGACCCCTGGGGAACACCACTTCCTCCAGTCTGAAAAACAACCCTTCACCACGACTCTGTTTGTGTCACTTAGCCACTTTCATATCCATGCTGCCACTGTCCCAGTTATTCCATGGGCTTCGATTTTGCTGGTATTGGTAACACGCCCGGGATCACTAAACACAAAACCCAGTCTGTCAATCACTTTCAGCTACTGGACTTAAAATGTGCCCCACAGCATCTCTTCTACCTTCAATATGTGAATAGAGCATCACGCCTGTAAACCTGGTTTAAGTTTATATCCACTCAGCAAATCTATTTAGGAAAAGCCTGTACGCCGATGAGACACTGTTAAGGTGCCAGTGTGCTGCTGGTTTGCTTGGCATTTTGCCTGTAATGGACTCCGTATTTTGGTCTCCATATTTAAGGAAGGATATACTTGCATTGGAGGCTGTTCAGTGAAGGTTCACTACATTGATTCTGGAGATGAGGGGATTGACTTATGAAGATAGCTTGAGTAGGTTGGGCCTATACACATTGGAGTTCAGAAGAATGAGGTGATCTCAGTGTGGCCCTGAAGGACTGTGTCCAGGCTGAAGTTCTGTTCCCCCTGTACGATCCTCCGCACAGATTGCCCTTTCTCAGCTCCAGCCAGGTGATGCTAAACATTCAGGTGGGAAAGACAAAAATCCACAGCAATGTGTTGAAAGCAAAACGAATTTATGTGTCTATAGCCCAAATATTAAACCCCTTTCCAGTTATAGGAGTCATTACCATCAGCATTACAGGAGTTATAAACCCCAACTGTCAGAATAAAGACGATGCAGTCCAGGATGTGATTACCAGCAGCAATAACAGCAGAATCCAACCCCTGCAGTCACTTGTGAACTCGCTGGTGTCTCAGCAGGTTGCCTGACAGAGAGAATCCCTTCCCACACTCACAGCAGGTGAACGGCCTCTCCCCAGTGTGAACTCGCTGGTGTCTCTGCAGGTCGGATGACTGAGGGAATCCCTGCCCACACTCAGAGCAGGTGAACGGCCTCTCCTCAGTGTGAACTCGCTGGTGTGTCAGCAGATCATGACCGAGTGAATCCCTTCCCACAGTCGGAGCAGGTGAACGGCCTCTCCCCAGTGTGAACTCGCTGGTGTGTCAGCAGGTCGGGTGACCGAGTGAATCCCTTCCCACACTCGGAGCAGGTGAACAGCCTCTCCCCAGTATGAAGTCGCTGATGCCTTAGCAGGTGGGATGATGTAGTGAATCCCATCCCACAGTCAGAGCAGATGAATGGCCTCTCCCCAGTGTGAACTCACTGGTGTGTCAGCAGGTCGGATGACAGAGTGAATCCCTTCCCACACTCGGAGCAGGTGAACAGCCTCTCCCTAGTGTGAACTCGCCGATGTGTTTCCAGCTGGGGCGGGTAGTTGAAACGTTTCCCACAATCCCCACATTTACACGGTTTCTCCCCAGTGCGACTGCACTTGTGTCTCTCCAGTTTGGATGATTGGTTGAAGCTTTGTCCACACACAGAGCATGTGTACCGTTTCTCCCCACTGTGAATGGTGCCTTCTGCTTCCATGGTCAAAGGCTAATGATATTCCAGTCCTGATGGATCGAGTGACTCTGTCAGATCTTGAGGTGATGTTTGGTTTGAGCTTCCAGTCTACAAATCTTCCCCTTTTAACACCCTGCAAAGTAAATTTCCAACAGGAAAAAGGGAGTGTGAGAGAGAACCCACAAAAACACAAAGGCAGGTTGTGAAATTGAGCTTAATGAATCTGGTCATTTGGGGGGCCGGCACTAGAAAAAAGTGACCATGAAATCTGCCGGATTGTCATAAAAACACATCTGGGTCACTGCTGTCCTTCTGGGAAGGGAACCCACCTCCCTCGACAGGCCCACATGGGAAATTGTTGGTCCCACTGGGCCCAGAAGTACTGGGGGTGAAACCCAGCAGTTTCTCCCCACTCTCTATCTAGCTCAAACTGATGTAACAAACAGAGCCACACAGGAGGCCAGAGAGAACATAAGAACATAAGAATTAGGAACAGGAGTAGCCCATCTAGCCCCTCGAGCCTGCTCCGCCATTCAACAAGATCATGGCTGATCTGGCCGTGGACTCAGCTCCACTTACCCGCCTGCTCCCCGTAACCCTTAATTCCCTTATTGGTTAAAAATCTATCTGTGACTTGACTGCTTCCTTGGGCAGAGAATTCCACAGATTCACAACCCTCTGGGAGAAGAAATTCCTTCTCAACTCGGTTTTAAATTGGTTCCCCCCGTATTTTGAGGTGGTGCCCCCTAGTTCTAGTCTCCCCTACCAGTGGAAACAACCTCTCCGCCTTTATCCGCCTTTCATTATTTTAAATGTTTCTATAAGATCACCCCTCATCCTTCTGAACTCCAACGAGTAAAGACCCAGTCTACTCAATCTATCATCATAAGGTAACCCCCTCATCTCCGGGATCAGCCTAGTGAATCGTCTCTGGACCCCCTCCATAGCCAGTATATCCTTCCTTAAGTAAGGTGACCAAAAGTGCACGCAGTACTCCAGGTGCAGCATCACCAATACCCTGTACAGTTGCAGTAGGACCTCCCTGATTTTGTACTCCATCCCTCTCGCAATGAAGGCCAACATTCCATTTGCCTTCCTGATTACTTGCTGCACCTGCAAACAAACTTTTTGGGATTCATGCACAAGTACCCCCAGGTCCCTCTGCACCGCAGCATGTTGTAATTTCTCCCCATTCAAATAATATTCACTTTTACTGTTTTTTTTTCCCCAAGGTGGATGACCTCACACTTTCCGACATTGTATTCCATCTGCCAAACTTTAGCCCATTCGCTTAACCTATCTAAATCTCTTTGCAGCCTCTCTGTGTCCTCTACACAACCTGCTTTCCCACTAATCTTTGTGTCATCTGCAAATGTTGTTACACTACACTCTGTCCCCTCTTCCAGGTCATCTATGTATATTGTAAACAGTTGTGCTCCCAGCACCGATCCCTGTGGCACACCACTAACCACCGATTTCCAACCCGAAAAGGACCCATCTATCCCGACTCTCTGCTTTCTGTTCGCCAGCCAATTCTCTATCCCTGCTAATACATTTCCTCTGACTCCGCGTACCTCTATCTTCTGCAGTAACCTTTTGTGTGGCACCTTATCGAATGCCTTTTGGAAATCTAAATACACCACATCCATCAGTACACCTCTATCCACCATGCTCGTTATATCCTCAAAGAATTCCAGTAAATTAGTTAAACATGATTTCCCCTTCATGAATCCATGAGCGACTTCCACATCCAGCACCCACCTGATAAAGAGCGGCTGGGAATTGCTGGGCATGCTGTATAAATGAAAGTTGTTGTTTTCCTGGTGTGGGGGAGGTGCTGCCCCCGGGGGATGCTGGTGCTGGGCCCAGCGGCTCTGACTCAGGGCCTGAGAGCCACGCTCGGTGTTGCCCGGGGCCCGAGAGCCACACTCGGTGTTGCCCGGGGCCCGAGAGCCACACTCGGTGTTGCCCGGGGCCCGAGAGCCACACTCGGTGTTGCCCGGGGACTGAGAGCCACACTCGGTGTTGCCCGGGGACTGAGAGCCACACTCGGTGTTGCCCGGGGACTGAGAGCCACACTCGGTGTTGCCCGGGGACTGAGAGCCACACTCGGTGTTGCCCGGGGCCCGAGAGCCACACTCGGTGTTGCCCGGGGACTGAGAGCCACACTCGGTGTTGCCCGGGGACTGAGAGCCACACTCGGTGTTGCCCGGGGACTGAGAGCCACACTCGGTGTTGCCCGGGGACTGAGAGCCACACTCGGTGTTGCCCGGGGACTGAGAGCCACACTCGGTGTTGCCCGGGGACTGAGAGCCACACTCGGTGTTGCCCGGGGACTGAGAGCCACACTCGGTGTTGCCCGGGGACTGAGAGCCACACTCGGTGTTGCCCGGGGACTGAGAGCCACACTCGGTGTTGCCCGGGGACTGAGAGCCACACTCGGTGTTGCCCGGGGACTGAGAGCCGCACTCGGTGTTGCCCGGGCCCTGAGAGCTGCACTCGGTGTTACCCGGGGACTCAGAGCCACACTCGGTGTCACCCGGGGACTGAGAGCCACAGTCAGTGTTACCTCGGGACTGAGAGCCACACTCGGTGTTAACCGGGGACGGAGAGCCACACTCGGTGTTGCCCGGGGACGGAGAGCCACACTCGGTGTTGCCCGAGAGCCGCACTCGGTGTTACCCGGGGACCGAGAGACACACTGTTTTAAACCAGCTTCTTCCGCTCACTGAGTGAATGGTGATCACAGGCAGGGCTGGGGGAGGGGAGGGTGCATGCGCTCTTCTGCTCACTGGAAATCGACATGGGGGTGGGGCTGAACCGCGCATGCGCAGCTCTCTGCACTAATTCAGCCTGTAAAAATCAAAGTGCACTTTTCCCAATTTACTTTTCTCAGAATCTGAGCAAAGGAACTGGGCCTGGGGGGAAAGGACAGAGAATGATTAAAGCTGGGAGCCTTGTCCCTTGGAGATGCTCAATTTGGGATCATTCCGTGCAGGGTGTTTCTCTCCATGAGCCCGTCTTCACAAAGCAATCCTGCAGAAACATCGGAGGGACGAGGGAGTGGGAGTGATTGCTGGGATCGTGCAGGAGTTAATATCTGACAGAAACAGTCCGTGATTAGTTTAATTAGAGTAAAACACTCGGTCACTGAGAGTAATACCGAAGGGGCTATAGTGAGAAAGGACTTAATACAATCACTATTCATAATAAAGTACTACTCGGTAAAATAACGGGACTAAAGGCAGACAAGTCACCTTGCCCTGATGGCTTACATCGTAGGGTCTTAAGAGAAGTGGCTGCAGAGATAGTGGACACATTGGTTGTAATCTGCCAAAATTCCCTGGATTCTGGGGTGGTCCCAACAGCTTGGAAACCAAAAATTTAATGCCTCTATTTAAAAAATGAGGCAGACAAAAAGCAGGAAACTATAGACCAGTCAGCCTAACATTTGTGGTTGGGAAAATGTTGGAGTTCATTCTTAAAGAAGCATTAGCAGGACATTTGGAAAAGCATAATTCGTTCAGGCAGAGTCAGCATGGATTTATGAAGGGGAAGTCATGTTTGACAAATTTGCTGGAATTCTTTGAGCATGTAATGAACAGGGTGGATAAAGTGGGTGTGGTATATTTGGACTTCTAGAACGCATGTGATAAGATGCCACATAAAAGGTTACTGCAGAAGATAAAAGTTCACGGGGCTGGGGGTAATATATTAGCATGGATAGAGGATTGGCTAACTAACAGAAAACAGAGAGTCGGGATAAATGGTTCATTCTCGGGTTGGTAATCAGTAACTAGTGGGGTGTCGCAGGGATCAGTGCCGGGACCCCAACTATTTACAATCTATATTAACGACTTGGAAGAAGGGACCGACTGTAACGTAGCCAAGTTTGCTGGCAATACAAAGGTGGGAGGAAAAGCAATGTGTGAGGAGGACACAAATAATCTGCAAAAGGTCACAGATAGGCAACGTGAGAGGGTAAAAATTTGGCAGATGGAGTATAATGTTGGAAAGTGAGGTCATGCACTATGGCAGAGCAAGTTATTATTTAAATGGAGAAAGATTGCAAAGTGCTGCAGTACAGCGGGACCTGGGGGTACTTGTGCATGAAACACATAAGGTTAGTATGCAGGTACAGCAAGTGATCTGGAAGGCCAAGGCCAATTGAATTCAGAAGAATGAATCAGAGGTGATTTATCGAAACGTAAAAGATAATGAGGGGGCTTGACAAGGTGGTAGCAGAGAGGATGTTTTCACTGATAGGGGAGACTAGAACTAGGGGGCATAATCTTAGAATAATGGGCCCCCCATTTAAAACTGCGATGAGGAGGAATTTGTTCTCTCAGAAGGTTTTAAATCAGTGGAATTCGCTGCCTCAGGGAGCTGTGGAAGCTGGGACATTGAATATATTTAAGACAGAGATAGACAGTGTCTTAACCAATAAGGGAATAAGGGGTTATGGGGAGCGGGCGGGGAAGTGGACCCGAGTCCATGATCGGATCAGCCACATGATCGTATTAAATGGCAGAGCAGGCTCGAGGGGCCGTATGGCCTGCTCTTGCTCCTATTTCTTAAGTTCTTATTTTCTTATGTAGTGGGTGTCTGGTATGGGAGTGTGGATTTTACTCATATCTGTCCATCTCTGGTATGTGGATGAGGATTTTACTCTCTATGTTAGTTTCTGATACGAGAGCGTGGATTTTATCCTGTACCTGTCAATTTCTGGTAATTGCCTGTGGGTTATTCTGTATCAAAAAGGGCCACATTACAACATAATTCTAAAAGGACAAAGAGTGTTAAAAAAACAAGCCTGAAGGCTGAGTCACAAAACGAGGAGCATTCGTAATAAGGTGGAAGAATTAACTGCACAGATAGCTATTAACGGATATGATGTAATTGGGATTACTGAGACATGGTTCCAGGGTAACCAAAGCTGGGAACATAACATCCAGGGGTATTCAATATTCAGGAAGGATAGCCAGAAAGGAAAAGGAGGTGGGGTAGTGTTAATGGTTAAAGAAGAGGTTAATGCAACAGTAAGGAAGGACATTAGCTGGGATAATGTGGAATCTGTATGGGTAGAGCTGCAAAACACCAAAGGGCAGAAAACGTTAGTTGGGGTTGTGTACAGACCACCAAGCAGTAGTAGAGAGGTTGGAGATGGTATCAAACAGGAAATTAGGGACGCGTGCAATAAGGGGACAGCAGTTATCATGGGGGTGACTTTAACCTACATATTGATTGGGAGAACCAAACTTGTGGCAATACTGTGGAGGAGGATTTCCTGGAGTGTATAAGGGATGGTTTTCTAGACCAATATGTCGAGGAACCAACTGGAGAGCGGGCCATCCTAGACTGGGTCTTGTGTAACGAGAGAGGATTAATTAGCAATCTGGTCGTGCATGGCCCCTTGGGGAGAGTGACCATAATATGGTAGAATTCTTCATTAAGATGGAGAGCGACACAGTTAACTCAGAGACTAGGTTCCTGAACTTAAAGGAAACTTCAATGGTATGAGACGTGATTTGGCTAGGATAAACTGGCGAATGATACTTAAAGGGTTGACGGTGGATAGGCAATGGCAGATATTTAAAGATCACATGGATGAATTGCAACTATTGTACTTCCCTGTCTGGCGTAAAAATAAAACCGGAAAGGAGGCTCAACCGTAGCTAACAAGGGAAATTAGGGACAGTGTTACATCCAAGGAAGAGGCATATAAATTGGCCAGAAAAAGCAGCAAAGCTGAGGACTGGGAGAAATTTAGAATTTAGCAGAGGAGGACTAAGGATCTAATTAGGAGGGGGGAAAATAGAGTATGAGAGTAAGCTTGCAGTGAACATTAAAAACTGACTGCAAAAGCTTTTATAGATATGTGAAGAGAAAAAGATTAGTGAAGTCTAATGTAGGCCCCTTGCAGTCAGAATCAGGTGAATTCATAATGGGGAACAAGGAAATGGCAGACCAATTGAACAAATACTTTGGTTCTGTCTTCACTAAGGAAGACACGAATAACCTCCTGAAAATACTAGGGGACCGAGGGTCTCGCGGGAAGGAGGAACTGAGGGAAATCCTTATTAGTCTGGAAATGGTAGTAGGGAAACTGATGGGACTGAAGGCCGATAAATCCCCAGGGCCTGATAGTCTGCATCCCAGAGTAGTTAAAGAAGCGGCCCTAGAAATAGTAGATGCATTGGTAGTCATTTTCCGGAATTCCATGTACTCTGGATCAGTACCTATGGATTGGAGGGTAGCTAATGTAACTCCATTTTTTAAAAAAGGAGGGAGAGGGAAACAGGGAATTATAGACCGGTTAGCCTGACATTGGTGGTGGGGAAAATGCTGGAATCAATTATTAAAGATGTAATAGCAGAGCATTTGGAAAGCAGTGACAGGATCGGTCCAAGTCAGCATGGATTTATGAAAGGGAAATCATGCTTGACAAATCTTTGAGTTTTTTGAGGCTGTAACTAGTAGAGTGGATAAGGGAGAACCAGCGGATGTGGTGTATTTGGAATTTCAAAAGGCTTTTGACAAGGTGCCACACAAGAGATTAGTGTGCAAAATTAAGGCACATAGTATTGGGGGTAATGTATTGATGTGGAGGGAGAACTGGTTGGCAGACAGGAAGCAGAGAGTTGGGATAAACTGGTCCTTTCCAGAATGGCAGGCAGTGACTAGTGGGGTGCCGCAAGGTTCAGTGCTGGGATCTCAGCTATTTACAATATACATTAATGATTTAGACGAAGGAATTTAATGTAATTTCTACAAATTTACAGATGACACTAAGCTGGGTGGCGGTGTGAGCTGTGAGGAGGATGCTCAGCAGGGTGACTTGGACAGGTTAGGTGAATGGGCAATTGCATGGCAGATGCAGTATAATGTGGATAAATGTGAGGTTATCCACTTTGGGGGCAAAAACAGGAAGGCAGATTATCTGAATGGTGACAGATTAGTAAAATGGGAGGTGCAAAGAGACCTGTGTGTCATGGTACATCATGCAGGTACGGCAGGCAGTAAAGAAAGAAACTGGCATGCTGGCCTTCATAGCGAGGGGATTTGAGTATAGAGGCAGGGAAGTCTTACTGCAGTTGTACAGGGCCTTGGTTAGACCACACCTTGAGTATTGTGTGCAGTTTTGGTCTCTTAATCTGAGGAAGGACGTTCTTGCTATTGAGGGAGTGCAGCGAAGGTTCACCAGACTAATTCCCGGGATGGCAGGACTGACATATAAAGAAAGACTGGATCAGCTAGGCTGGAAACTCACTGGAATTTAGAAGAATGAGAGGGTATCTCATAGAAACATATAAAATTATGACGGGACTGACAGGTTAGATGCAGGAAGAATGTTCCCGATGTTGGGGAAGTCCAGAACCAGGGGTCACAGTCTAAGGATAAGGGGTAAGCCATATCGGATTGAAATGAGGAGAAACTTTTTCACCCAGAGAGTGGTAAACCTGTGCAATTCTCTACCACAGAAAGTTGTGGAGTCCAGTTTGTTGGATATATTCAGCAGGGAGTTAGATGTGGCCCTTACAGCTAAGGGGATCAGGGGGGATGGAGAGAAAGTGGGAGTGGGGTACTGAAGTTGCATGATCAACCATGATCATATTGAATGACGGTGCAGGCTCGAAGGGCCGAATGGCCTGCTCCTGCACCTATTTTCTATGTTTCTTTACATTCCTGGTGTGTGTGTGTATTTTGCGCTGTATCTTTCCATCTCTGTTATGTGAATGTGAGCTCCACTCCATACCCGTCATTCTTCAGTATGTTAATATTGTTTTACTGTGTACCACCAATTCCTGATAGAGTATCCGTTTTACTTTCTAACTGTCAATTTGTGTTATGGAGGTGAGTGTTTATGTTGAATCTGTCAGTCTCTGGTAAATGAGTCTGAGTTTCACTCTGTATCTATCTGTCTCTGCTGTGTGAGTGTGGGCCATTCTCTGTATCTCCATTTCTGTTAGGGGAGTCTGGCTTTTATTCTGTACCTGTCATGTTCTGACATGTGATTGTGGACCTTACTCTATACCTGCCAGTTTCTGCTTAATTGTGAGTGGACTTTCCTTTGTAGCTGTCAGTTTCTGGAATGAAAGAGAGGTCTTTACCCTGTACCTGTCAATTATTGGTTCGTGAGTATGGGCATGTCACTGTATGTCAATTTATGTTATGGGAATATGGATTGTAATATGTCAGCCTCTGATGTGTGAGTGTGGGTTTTATATGTATCTCTCAGTCTCTGATATGTGAGTGTGTGTATTATTCTGTAACTGTCAGGTTTTGTTGTGTGTTGAGGTTTAATCTGTGCTTCTCAGTTTCTGCTATGTTAGACTGTACCTATTTGTTCCTGCTACTTGATTGTATGTTTTAGATTGTACCTGTCAGTTCCTGCTATGTGAGTGTGGAATTTACTCTGTATTTGCCAGTCTCTGGTATGTGAACATGAGAATCAATTTTACTTTTAACCTGTATTTCTCTGATATGTGAATGAAGATTTTGCCTTCTACGTGTCATTGTTCTGATGTGTGCGTGTGGGTTTTACTCTGCCCCTATCAGTTTCTGCGATGTAAGTAACAATTTTACTTACTGCCTTTCAGTTTTCCGATATGTGCACGTTGGATTTACACTTTACCTGTCACTCTCTGGTATGCAAGTGGGGATTTTATTCTGTTACTGTCACTTTCATATATGTGGGTATGTGTTGTATACTGTATCTCTCAGTCTATGGTATGGGAATGTGGGGTTTATTCTGCACCTGTCATCTTCTGGTATGTTCAGGGGGTTAAATCCTGAATCCGTCAGATTCTGAAACATGGCTTTTGCTCTGTACCCATCAGCTTCTGATATGCGAGTGTGGTTTATACTACCTATTTGACATTTTTTCTGATAGATGATTGTCTTTTATTCTCTACCTGCCAGTTTCTGGCAAGTGAGTGTGGGTGTTTAATGTACCTGTCAGTGTGATCTGTTTCAATGGTGAAACAGCATCAGATTCTACTGTTCCATGTGGCTGTAAGATTCACAATGTAACTCTGCCACTTCGGATCACTGTGGGACTGACAGCTTCTGCTGCCTGTGATAATAGGATTGAGCCAGTTCTGTGTCTCTGCGGTCTGTGAGTGATAATCTACTTACTGTATGTGAGAAGGAGCTGCCTGCACTGTTCCTTGTGTTCTGGGTGGAGGAAAGATCACATTTGTTCTGGCTGGTTGAAGAATTTTGCTATGAGAATAATAATACGAGAACATTATTAGTTCTACGAGATGGATGTGGGGAGAATATGATGTATCTGAGGGAGCGACAATGTATCTCTCGATCACCAGCAACACGGTTCTGGAGAAGTCAGCTCACCGAAACAATATAACCCGTCTTTAAAATATCTTCTCCCACACTCCTCTCCTGGTGCCTGCAATAGATGCACCTTGTGAAACTCCCCACATCCTCACTGTCAGGCTGTGTTTCCCCCCCGACTCAATGCGATCTCTGAGCCCATCTGCGGACACGCTCCCAAAGCGCTGCACTGCTGTAAGGAGGCTGCTGCTCGCTGCCTTACCCCGGGGTCGTGGTGTCTCCATTCCCGGCTGTTTTAAACCAGCTTCTTCCACTCACTGAGTGAATGGTGATCACAGGCAGGGCTGGGGGAGGGGAGGGCGCATGCGCTCTTCTGCTCACTGGAAATCGACACAGGGAGCGGGGCTGAACCGCGCATGTGCAGCTCTCTGCACTAATTCAGACTGTAAAAATCAAAGTGCACTTTTCCCAATTTACTTTTATCAGAATCTGAGCAAAGGAACTGGGCCTAGGGGGAAAGGACAGAGAATGATTAAAGCTGGGAGCCTTGTCCCTTGGAGATGCTCAATTTGGGATCATTCCGTGCAGGGTGTTTCTCTCCATGAGCCCTTCTTCACAAAGCAATCCTGCAGAAATATCGGAGGGACGAGGGAGTGGGAGTGTTTGCTTGGTCCGTGCAGGAGTTAATATCTGACAGAAACAATCCGAGTTCAGTTTAATTAGAGTAAAACACTCGGTCACTGAGAGTAATACCGAAGGGGCTATAGTGAGGGAGGAACTTATTACAATCACTATTCATAATAAAGTAGTGCTCGGTAAAATAACGGGATTAAAGGCAGACAAGTCACCTTGCCCTGATGACTTACATTGTAGGGTCTTAAGAGAAGTGGCTGCAGAGATAGTGGACACATTAGTTGTAATCTACCAAAATTCCCTGGATTCTGGGGTGTTCCCAACAGATTAGAAACCAAAAATGTAATGCCTCTATTTGAAAAAAGGAGGCAGACAAAAAGCAGGAAACTATCGACCAGTTGGCCTAACATCTGTCATTGGGAAAGTGCTGTAGTCCATTATTAAGAAAGCAGTAGCGGGACATTTGGAAAAGCATAATTTGGTCAGGCAGAGTCAGCATGGATTTATGAAAGGGAAATCATGTTCGACAAATTTGCTGGAGTTCTTTGAGGATGTAATGAGTAGGATGGATAAGCCGGAACCAATGGATGTGGTGTATTTGGATTTCCAGAAGGCATTTTATAAGGTGCCACATAAGAGGTTACTGCACAAGATAGCATTGAGGGCAGTATATTAGCATAGATAGAGGATTGGTTAACTAACAGAAAACAGAGAGTCGGGATAAATGGGTCTTTTTCCGGTTGGCAAATGGTGACTAGTGGGGTACTGTAGGTATTGATACTGGGTCCTCAACTATTTACAATCTATATTAATGAGTTGGAAGAAGGGACCGAGTGTAATAGAGCCAAGCTTGCTGATGATACAAAGATGGGTGGGAAAGCAAATTGAGAACACAACAAATCTGCAAAGGGATATAGACAGGTGAAATGAGTGGGCAAAAATTTGTCAGATTTAGTATAATATGGGAAAATGTGAGGTTTATCCACTTTGGCAGAAATAATAGAAAAGCAAATTATAATTTAAATGGAGAAAAATTGCAGAGTGCTACAGGACAGAGAGACCTGAGGATGTTTGTGCATAAAACACAAAAAGTTAGTGTGTAGGTACAGCAAGTAATCAGGAAGGCAAATGGAATGTTGGCCTTTATTGCAAGGGGTATAAAACAGAGAAATCCTGCTACAACTGTACAGGGTATTGGTGAGACCACACCTAGAATACTGCATGCAGTTTTGGTCTCTGTATTTAAGGAAGGATACACTTGCATTGGAGGCTGTTCAGAGGTTAATTCCGGTGATAAGGTATGAGGATAGGTTGAGCCGATATACATTGGAGTTCAAAAGAATGAGAGGTGATCTTATCGAAACATATGATAACGAGGGGACTGGACAAGGTGGATCCAGGGAGGATATTTCCACTCATAAGGTAAACTAAAACTAGGGTGCATAGTCTCAGAATAAAGGGGCCACCCATTTAAAACTGAGATGAGGAGAAATTTCTTCGCTCAGAGGGTTGTAAATCTATGAAATTCTCTGCCCGAGAGCTGTGGAGGCTGGGTCATTGAATATATTTAAGGCAGAGATAGACAGATTTTTGAGCGATAAGGGATTAAAGGGTTATGGGGAGCGGGCAGGGAAGTGGAGCTGAGTCCATGATCAGATCAGCCATGATCTTATTGAATGGTTGAGCAGGATCCAAGGGCCAAATGATCCACTCCTGCTCCTATTTCTTATGTTATTATGTTCTTATGAGATAATAACCTGAGACTGTTGACGGGGATTCCAACCCTGGGACTGTACATGGGGATTGTAACACTGAGAGTGAACAGCTCTGGGGCTTTCCTGTTACAATTGTCTGGGACGTAAATCATAAGCTCAGCACTGAGCAGCACCTTTAGGAGACGGTGAGAAATCCGAGGTGTCGAGAATAAAATAACTAAGCTATTACTTTACCAAGATTGCCGCGCATGCGCTTTGTTGCTCGCTGAATAAAGATGGCGGAGAACTGACCCTGCCTTCCTGTACAAAGGTGGCTGCCGATACCCTGAGCCTGTGATTGGGAGAAAACCTCGAGGCTGCAGTCGCCGATATTCCGGTTATTATTCCAGGCTTCCGGCGAGCACCAGTTGTTTATGAAGCCTTCCCGGCTACCCGCTGGTCCATTATTCCCCTCCGCCCCGCTGAAATTGAGCTGTTTTGCGGAGCACATTTCACCATGCCTGCCACGCCATTACATGCTCCAAATACAGCCAGGTCCCGCGCCTGCGCACTGGACCCCTGTAGTCTGGGGTCGGCACATTCTCCGTCGCGGGGAATGCTGGGTAAATAGGAATGGCCAATCAGTGAATGGAAGAGGATTTACTGGGCTCCCATTGGCCACTGAACCATGTTCATTCCGGCACTTCGACTTTGTTTCTGCTGCTCTTCATAACCGCGAAATCTGAGCTGGAGATTAATGTTCTGTATAAATATTAAATAAATCAGCTTGTTTCAAACACCGTATGTCCAATATTTGATTTGTACATAACCATCATCATCATAGGCAGTCCCTGGAAGCGAGGATGATTTGCTTCCGCGCCAAAAAGGAATGAGTTCACAGGTGTTTTAATGAAGGACCTAACATTCCAGATCCCGAGCTACATCTTGAAGGGTGGAAGATGCCTGTGCTTGGATTTTTTTAATGGTGTGGTGGCCGTTGCACACCAGCCACCACACGGGCTTGACAGAGCTCGGTCTTGAGCCAGTGGCAAGGATTACCCCAGACGACTGGAGACCAGCTCTGCTGCACGGACTGAGTGCACACATCTCGTAGTCTGGGCTGGCCCATGCTGCCCCTAGGCCCTTGTCCCTTCTGGGCCCCAGACTCATGCCTCTCCTAGGCCCCGGTCACTTCCTTCTATAATCTCTTGCCGCTCCTTCGCCCCTCCTGCTGTGCCTGCCCGCACTGCAATTCGCGACATGACTTTGCAGCCGTCACCATCCTGCAATGGAATGCCACCGCCGCACACTGCTCCCTCTGATGGCCCCGACCTGCTGATGGTCATGCAGGCCGGGACTGTGCCGCTGCACGGGAGACTAATTAATGTTCCCTTCCCTTCCATTTTGGGCCTTTTCTTACTCTAGATTATTTCACTTCTCACGCAGTTCATCTTTTGCCACATCAAATCCCAAGCTTGTTTCGTTTGAGCATACGGCTTGTGGATGTCATACACTGAACCGGTGTGTCTCACTTTACACACATTTGACGTTCCTTGAAAGAACTATCTTGCTTAAGACTGGAACTCTCTTATTTTCTATTTTGTTTAATGATTTTTGAATGCGGTTAATAGATCTCCACACATACTGCATGTGATCGTCTTTGAAATGTTCTGGTCTTTGTAATTGACTTTGCTAATTTTGATGGGTTAGTTGATTATAATTACTTGTTACAACATACGTTGCAGAATTTTTTTGCATCAAAATAATTGTTTAAATACTTCCTTTATTGGGTCTTTAGCTTCCCCACTGATCTCTGCTTCCTCTTGTGGGGTGAATCGAGAACTAGGTGGCAAAGTCTGAGAATAATTTAAAACAGAAATGAGGAGGAATTTCTTCTCTCAGAGGGTCGTGAATCTTTGAAATTCTCTACCCCAGAGAGCAATGGAGGCTGGGTCATTGAATATATTTAAGTTGCAGATAGACTGATTTTTGAAAGATAGGAGAGTCAAGGTTTATGCGGAGAGGGCAGGGAAGTGGAATTGAGGCCAAGATCAGATCAGCCATGATATTATTGAATGGCAGAGCGGGCTCAAAAGGCTAGATGGCCTACTTCTGCTGCTATTTCTTATGTTCTTAGCATTGGTTAGGGGCTGGGTTTAGATGTAGGTTTAATGGTTAGTGGGTTTGGTTTGTGGTTATTTGTTAGGATTGGGATTAGTGATTGGGATAGTCAATACGATATTCGGCTTAGGATATAGTGATTAACGTAGAAAGCACTATTGGCAATATAAGTGTCACTGAACTTGCCCTTTTCCATTTCATGTTTTTAACCTCTCACAGATGAGTCACAAAACAGCCTCACAATGTTTTCATTCAAGGAACCTTCGTTCCTGCGCAAGCCTCATTTCCTCCCTTCTTTTACATCTCTACATTTCTCACAAAAAAATAAATTAGTGACATTAGATTTGGGGATTTTGGGACAATAACCAATGGATACAGTTGTTGTGCTGGGTACATCTAATCATCAGCCTGCCTGAAAAGGGCTTCTGACAATAATCTGTCACCAGGCCTCACCAGTCGCCGTCTGATTCCACCATCATATCTTCATTCATTACCCACCTTTTGCCCGAACTAGAGTTGCTTTCACCGGCATGGCCATTCCCCATACTGAGGCTCTCTAATTACCGAGCAGAGCATGAACACTGGCATGGACTGGTTAGTCTGAATGGCCCATTTCTGTCCCATATATCTGATGTAATTTTGTAGTCTCAGTGTAAGTGGTCCAAGGATTTGGTGCCTCAGTGTTATTGGTCCCTGGATTTGTTGTCACGGTATTAGTAATCCCTCAATTTGGTGTCATGATGTAATTCATCATGGATTTGATCTCTCATTGTAACTGGTCTCTGGATTTGGTGCCTCAGTGTAAGGGGTCCCTGGATTTGATGCCTCAATGTAAGTTGTCCCTGGATTTGAAGTCACAATGTATGTGGTCCCTGGATTTGGTGTCACAATGTAAGTGGTCCCTGGATTTGGTGTCAACAACACCTCGTTACTGGGACTGAGGGCAAACCCGCCGCCCAGCCACGCATTCAGCACAAAATGATCCCACTCAAATCTATTCCCAATTAACACAGCCCACATTAATTCACCAGAAACAGTCCAGTGCCTGCAAGGAACTGCAGCCCCACGTCTAACTTCAGTGAACCACACAATACAAAACATTTTAAAGGAAAAATAAACCCCATCATAGTTCAACAAAGGTAATTAAAGGGCTGTAAATCCCACTCACTCATACACCTTCTTCACCCCTACTCTCCACCTCCCCCTCCCCAACTCCTCTTTCAACCCAACTCTCCAAACCCCTCACCCCAACTCCTCTTTTATGCCTACTCTCCAAATCCTCCTCACCCAACTCCTCCTTTAACCCTACAATTTAATTTTTAACATCACTTACACAAGTTATCCACACTGGAGGTAAACCTAAGGAGCTTCTGTGTGATGGTGATGTGATCACTGGGCAATAAAGTGCAGAGATTCGTGGGTGGCTGCTCATTATCCTCGGTGTGATTTAAACCCCTTTCCCACTGAATACTGCGGGCAGACATGGTCACCTTGGTAACGGAATGGTCAGTGTGATATCACTTTCTAAACAAGGGCACACAAGTCAATGTTTCATCAATACATAATAAAGATATTAAACACTCTGCAATTACATTGTAAATAATAGCAAATAAAATGCTGGAAAATAACTGGCGAAGACAATAGCTCAGCTCTGTGGAATTCACTACCAAACATTAAGAATGATGTGTTTTGTTCACACACACACATATCTAGCAAAGACTTTGATTGTGCACTTTTCAGTTGTTGTGCTTAACCAGATGCGTTCAGTTTATTCGGCCTTTAGGACCTTGCGGGAGCCCACCGGCGGTGCTTGCTGTGTGAGGATATAAGGAGACCGTGCGCGTTTGCTCCTCCCAAACCTCCCAAATGGAGCAGATATTTAAAGGGACTCGGACTCCCTTTTCACTGCCTATTTATACTTAAAGGAACAGTCCAGTTTATCTCGGAGTGTCGGGGGACTTCACGAACCGAGCTCCCATTGACAGTCGCTCCCTTCTGTACTGTGCAATGATTGAAATAAATAGCTTTTCAGTGACTTGCGCCTTTCCAAAATGTCTCACTCTTTGATGATCCGTTTGACTTGAATTTGGAAAGACTTCACAATTTGTGCAGTGTGACGAAGGTTTCGTTTAAAGCTGGAGTAAAATGTGTTTCAAAAAATTATTTCTAACCCTTCCCCAATCCCCCAAATTTTAGAACACTCTGCAATACTGACTGGGAAGTCCCCAAGTTCGTTCCTTGATCTGGGCTGTCAGTTGATCTCAGCCAAGGCAGCAGTTCAGGGGTTATAAATATTCTTAATACTGGGCTAAATATGATTAAAAATTAGCCAGTGCCCCTGCTCTTGATACCGATCCAATGACCTCAACTGGGAAATGACCTCAACTTGGAAGTTTGTGGATGTCATTTGAGGGCAGGATTGGACTCGACTCTGATGCCTATCACAGTGGAAATTTCTATCCTGTATTTTAAGTAATAACGTTTGTAACCTCCATTTGCAGGGTACTGGAAGGGGAGGGTCTACAGCTGGGAAACTCAAACCAAACATCACGTCACGATTTGAGAGATTCGCCGGATTCATCAGGATCACCTGATCATCAGCCTTTGGAAAAACACCAATCACAGCGGGGAGATACAGGACACATGTTCTATGTGTGGATGCATCTTCAACCAATCGTCTAGCCTGTGAGTCGTGTGCCCAGCTGACTCAACACTGCAAATGTGGGGACAGTGGGAATGGATGCAGATGTGCATCAGGTGGAAACACATCAGAGAGAGGCCGTTTACCAGCTGAGTGTGGAAAGGGATTCAGTCTCTCATCTCACCAACTGACATTCGAGGACTTGGATAACAGACTTTCTCCTGTGAATATAGAGCTGGGTTATTGGGCCGTGATGTTTTTACTTGTTCATCTTGTTGACTGTAAACCTTTGCCAATTACTTGATGTGATGGGTTTACTTGTACATTTTTCTTTAAATAAATTTACTGAGTAGATTCAAATTTAAATTGAAACCAGATTTGCACGATTCTCTATTCACACATCGAAGGTGAGAGAGATGCTGCCAGGAACGCGCTAAGTCCTGTAGCAGAAAGGAATTAACAGACTGTGTTTTGTGTTTAGTGATCCCAGGCGTGATAGCTATCCCTACTCTGGACACCAAGACAAAAAGAGGCACCCTGGAAGGTATAAGGAACTCGGACTTGTCCCTGAGAGTAACCACAGCATGTGAACTGAAACAATCTAGAGTTAGAAAGGAGAAAATGACCAACATGTAACAGGACATCACTTAGTCTCCTCTTATCATGGATATATCAAATATCGACACATTGTATTATTTGAAATATCAAAATATTAAACTCCATCCCAGTTTTCGGGGTTAGTAATATCAGCAGAAACAAATTCAGATCACTGAGTGAATCCCTTCCCACGCTTCCCCAGTGTGAACTCGCTGGAGTTTCAACAGATCGAATGACTGAGTGAACCCCTGCCCACACACAGAGCAGGTGAACGGCCTCTCTCCGGTGTGACTACGACAATGAATTTCTTGATCAGACGGGGAACTGAATCCCTTCCCACAGTCCCCACATTCCCATGGCTTCTCCATGGTGCAGGTGTCCATGTGTCTCTCCAGGTTGGACGATCAGTTGAAGTTTTGTCCACACACAGAACATGTGTAGTTTCTACTCGCTGTGAATGGTGCAATGTTTTTTCAGGCTGTGTAACTGGTTGAAGCTCTTTCCACAGTCCGTGCACTGGAACACTCTCACTCGGGTGTGTGTGTGTCGGTGCTTCTGCAGTCACACTGATGTTTGAAATATTTTCCCACAGACTGAACAGACAAACATTGCTCCTTCCACATTCAAAGGCCAATGATGTTCATAATTTCCAGCTCACATGTTTGGGTTCAGACCTGCACCAGCTGTGTGCAAAGTGAGAATAAAATCAATCAGCTGCTGATTTTCTCTGCTGGTCACTGGGCCTTTTGTGCCGGCCCAATAGGGTGAGCCTGGGCTGGCCCAATAGGATCAGCCTGGGCTGGCCCAATAAGGTGAGCCTGGGCTGGCCCAATAGGGTGAACCTGGGCTGGCCCAATAGGTTGAGCCTGGGCTGGCCCAATAGGATCAGCCTGGGCTGGCCCAATAAGGTGAGCCTGGGCTGGCCCAATAGGGTGAGCCTGGGCTGGCCCAACAGGTTGAGCCTGGGCTGGCCCAAGAGGATGAGCCATGGCTGGCCCAATAGGGTGAGCCTAGGCTGGCCCAAGAGTGTGAGCCTGTGCTGGCCCAATAAGGTGAGCCTATGCTGGCCCTTGAGGGTGAGCCAGTGCTGGCCCAATAGGATGAGCCCGGCCCTAGGGTCACCAGACAACAATCAGAACAACAAGACTCTCTTCCAGGGGTCACTGACCTGGGCACAAATATGTGACCAATCTAACTGATAGACACCCTGAAGCCCCGCCCACACTTTGTCCCTGCACAAAGGTCGCGCATGCACCGTGAGTCCCGCCCTGACTAAGATGGCGGCAGACGTGCCCGCAGCCCTCGGCGCCCTGCCCAAGATGGCGGCCATTGAGCCTGCTCCCACCAGCGGGAAAAACATTTACGGCCAAGAAAGGCGCCAAGTGTCCCCCAGTGTCTGCACCTATCCTTCCCCAGTGTCTGCACCCACCCCTCCCCCAGTGTCTGCACCCACCCCTCCCCCAGTGCTTGCATCCACCCCTCCCCCAGTGTCTGCACCCACCCTCCCCCCAGTGTCTGCACCTACCCCTCCCCCAGTGTCTGCACCCACCCCTCCCCCAGTGTCTGCACCCACCACTCACCTAGTGTCTGCACCCCCACCCCGCCCCCAGTGCCTGCACCCACCACTCACCTGGTGTCTGCACCCCCACCCCTCCCCCAGTGTCTGCACCCACCCCTCCCCCAGTGTCTGCATCTAACCAGCCCCCAGTGTCTGCACCCACCCCTCCCCCAGTGCCTGCACCCACCCCACCCCCAGTGTCTGCACCCACCCCTGCCCCAGTATCGGCACCCACCCCTCCGCCAGTGTCTGCACACAACCCTCCCCCAGTGCCTGCACCCACCCCTCCCAAAGTGTCTGCACCCACCCCTCCCCCAGTGTCTGCACCCACCCCTCCCCCAGTGTCTGCACCCAACCCTCCCCCAGTGCCTGCACCCACCCCTTACCCCAGTGTCTGCACCCACCGCTCCCCCAGCGTCTGCACCCACCCCTTATCCAGTGTCTGCACCCACCATCCACTAGTGCCTTCACCCAACCTCCCGCAGTGTCTGCATCCACCCTCCCCCAGTGTTGGCAGCCGACCATTCCCCAGTGTCTGCAACCACCCCTCCCCCAGTGTCTGCACCCACCCTCCCCCAGTGTCTGCACCCACCCCTCCCCCAGTGTCTGCACCCAACCTCCCTCAGTGTCTGCACCCACCGCTCCCCCAGTGTCTGCACCCACCCATCCCCCAGTGTCTGCATCCCCTTCCCCCAGTGTCTGCAACCCACTTCGCCCAGTGTCTGCACACCCTTCCCCCAGTGCCTGCACCCACCCCTCTCCCAGAGTCTGCACCCACCCCTCCCGGAGTGCCTGCACCCACCCCTCCACCAGTGTCTGCACCCACCCCTCCCCCAGTGTCTGCACCCACCCTTCCCCCAGTGTCTGCATCCACCCTCCCCCAGTGTCGGCAGACACCCTTCCCCCAGTGTCTGCACCCACACCTCCCCCAGTGTCTGCACCAATCCCTCCCTCAGTGTCTGCACCCAAACCTCACCCAGTGTCTGCACCCACACCTCCCCCAGTGTGTGCACCCACACCTCCACCAGTGTGTGCACCCACCCCTCACCCAGTGTCTGCACACAACCGTCCCCCAGTGTCTGCACCCACCGCTCCCCCAGTGTCTGCACCCAACCCTCCCCCAGTTTCTGCACACATCCCTCCCCCAGTGTCTGAAACTATCCTTCCCACAGTGTCTGCATCCACCCACCCCCAGTGTCGGCAGCCGACCTTTTCCCAGTTTCTGCGCCCACACCTCCCCCAGTGTCTGCACCGCCTTCCCCCAATGTCTGCACTTACCCCTCCCCCAGTGTCTGAACCCACCCCTCCCCCAGTGTCTGCATCCACCCTCCCCCAGTGTCGGCAGCCGAACCTCCCGCAGTGTCTGCACCCACCCCTCCCCCAGTGTCTGCACCCCCTTCCCCCAGTGTCTGCACCCACCCCTTACCCCAGTATCTGCACCCACCGCTCCCCCAGTGTCTGCACCCACCCCTCCCCCAGTCTCTGCACCCACCCCTCCCCCAGTGTCTGCATCCACCACTCCCCCAGTTTCAGCACCCAACCCTCCCACAGTTTCTGCACCCACCCCTCCCCCAGTATCTGCAACCACCCCTCACCCAGTTTCTGTTCACACCCTTCCCCATTGTCGGCACCCACACACATCTCCAGTGTCTGCACCCACCCCTCCCCCAGTGTCTGCACCCAACCCTCCCCCAGTGCCTGCACCCACACCTCCCCCAGCGTCTGCACATATCCCTCCCGCAGTGTCTGCATCCACCCCTTCCCCCAGTGTCTGCACCCCCTCCCCCAAAGTCTGCACCCACCCCTTACCCCAGTGTCTGCACCCACCGATCCCCCAGCGTCTGCACCCACCCCTTATCCAGTGTCTGCACCCACCATCCACTAGTGCCTGCACCCAACCTCCCGCAGTGTCTGCATCCACCCTCCCCCAGTGTTGGCAGCCGACCATTCCCCAGTGTCTGCAACCACCCCTCCCCCAGTGTCTGCACCCACCCTCCCCCAGTGTCTGCACCCACTCCTCCCCCAGTGTCTGCACCCACCCCTCCCGGAGTGCCTGCACCCACCCCTCCACCAGTGTCTGCACCCACCCCTCCCCCAGTGTCTGCACCCATCCTTCCCCCAGTGTCTGCATCCACCCTCCCCCAGTGTCGGCAGACACCCTTCCCCCAGTGTCTGCACCCACACCTCCCCCAGTGTCTGCACCAATCCCTCCCTCAGTGTCTGCACCCTTCCCTCCCACAGTGTCTGCATCCACCCACTCCCAGTGTCTGCACACCCTTCCCCCAGTGCCTGCACCCAACCCTCCCCCAGTGTCTGCAGCCACACCTCCCCCAGTGTGTGCACCCACACCTCCACCAATGTGTGCACCCACCCCTCACCCAGTGTCTGCACACAACCTCTCCCAGTGTCTGCACCCACCGCTCCCCCAGTGTCTGCACCCAACCCTCCCCCAGTTTCTGCACACTCCCCTCCCCCAGTGTCTGAACCTATCCTTCCCACAGTGTCTGCATCCACCCACCCCCAGTGTCGGCAGCCGACCTTTTCCCAGTGTCTGCACCCACCTCTCCCCCAGTGTCTGCACCCACCTCTCCCCCAGTGTCTGCACCCACCCCTCCCCCAGTTTCTGCGCCCACACCTCCCCCAGTGTCTGCACCCACCCCTCCCCTAGTGTCTGCAACCAGCCCTCACCCAGTGTCTGTTCACACCCTTCCCCATTGTCGGCACCCACACACATCTCCAGTGTCTGCAGCCACCCCTCCCCGAGTGTCTGCACCAACTCCTCCCCCAGTGTCTGCACCCACCACTCCCCCACTGTCTGCACCCACCTCTCCCCCAGTGTCTGCAGCCCCTCCCGCAGTGGCTGTACTCCCTTCCCCGAGTGTCTGCACCCACCCCTGCCCCAGTGGCTGCACCCACCCCTGCCCAGGTGTCGGCACCCACCCCTCCCCAAGTGTCTGCACCCATCCCTCCCCCCAGTGTCTGCACCCACCGCTCCTCCAGTGTCTGCATCCACCCCTCATCCAGTATCTGCACCCACCCTCCACCAGTGTCTACACCCACCCCTCTCCCATTGTCTGCACCCACCCCTCCCCCAGTGTCTGCACCCACCCACCCCCAGAGTCTGCACTCACCCCTCCCGCAGAGTCTGCATCCACCTTCCCCCAGTGTCTGCACCCACCCCTCCCCCATTGTCTGCACCCACTCCTCCCCCAGTGTCTGCACCCACCCCTCTCCCGGTGTCTGCAACCACCCCTCCCCCAGTGTCTGCAACCACCCCTCATCCAGTGTCTGCACCCACCCCTCCCCCAGTGTCTTCACCCACCCCTTCCCCTAATGTCTGCAGCCCCTCCCTCAGTGTCGACACCCATACCTCCCCCAGTGTATGCACCCACCCCTCCACCACTGTCTGCACTCCCTTCCCACAGTGTCTGCATCCACCCACCACCAGTGTCGGCAGCCGACCTTTTCCCAGTGTCTGCACCCACCTCTCCCCCAGTGTCTGCACCCACCCCTCCCCCAGTTTCTGGCCCACACCTCCCCCAGTGTCTGCACCGCCTTCCCCCAATGTCTGCACTTACCCCTCCCCCAGTGTCTGAACCCACCCCTCCCCCAGTGTCTGCATCCACCCTCCCCCAGTGTCGGCAGCCGAACCTCCCGCAGTGTCTGCACCCACCCCTCCCGCAGTGTCTGCATCCACCCCTTCCCCCAGTGTCTGCACCCCCTCCCCCAAAGTCTGCACCCAACCCTCCCCCAGTGCCTGCACCCACACCTCCCCCAGTGTCTGCACATATCCCTCCCGCAGTGTCTGCATCCACCCCTTCCCCCAGTGTCTGCACCCACTCCCCCAAAGTCTGCACCCACCCCTTACCCTAGTGTCTGCACCCACCGATCCCCCAGCATCTGCACCCACCCCTTATCCAGTGTCTGCACCCACCATCCACTAGTGTCTGCACCCAACCTCCCGCAGTGTCTGCATCCACCCTCCCCCAGTGTTGGCAGCCGACCATTCCCCAGTGTCTGCAACCACCACTCCCCCAGTGTCTGCACCCACCCTCCCCCAGTGTCTGCACCCACCCCTCCCCCAGTGTCTGCACCCAACCTCCCTCAGTGTCTGCACCCACCCCTCCCCCAGTGTCTGTACCCAGCCATCCCCCAGTGTCTGCATCCCCTTCCCCCAGTGTCTGCAACACACTTCGCCCAGTGTCTGCACACCCTTCCCCCAGTGCCTGCACCCACCCCTCCCCCAGTGTCTGCACCCACCCCTCCCGGAGTGCCTGCACCCACCCTTCCACCAGTGTCTGCACCCACCCCTCCCCCAGTGTCTGCACCCACCCTCCCCCCAGTGTCTGCATCCACCCTCCCCCAGTGTCGGTAGACACCCTTCCCCCAGTGTCTGCACCCACACCTCCCCCAGTGTCTGCACCAATCCCTCCCTCAGTGTCTGCACCCACCCTTCCACCAGTGTCTGCACCCACCCCTCCCCCAGTGTCGGCACCCGCCTTTTCCCAGTCTCTGCACACCCTTCCCCCAGTGCCTGCACCCAACCCTCCCCCAGTGTCTGCAGCCACACCTCCACCAGTGTGTGCACCCACCCCTCACCCAGTGTCTGCACACAACCTCTCCCAGTGTCTGCACCCACCCCTCCCGAAGTGTCTGCACCAATCCCTCCCACAGTGTCTGCATCCACTCACCCCCAGTGTCGGCAGCCGACCTTTTCCCAGTGTCTGCACCCACCTCTCCCCCAGTGTCTGCACCCACCCCTCCCCCAGTTTCTGCGCCCACAACTCCCCCAGTGCCTGCACCGCATTCCCCAGTGTCTGCATCCACCCTCCCCCAGTGTCGGCAGCCGAACCTCCCGCAGTGTCTGCACCCACCCCTCCCCCAGTGTCTGCATCCACCACTCCCCAAGTTTCAGCACCCAACCCTCCCACAGTTTCTGCACCCACCTCTCCCCTAGTGTCTGCAACCAGCCCTCACCCAGTGTCTGTTCACACCCTTCCCCATTGTCGGCACCCACACACATCTCCAGTGTCTGCACCCACCCCTCCCCGAGTGTCTGCACCCACCCCTCCCCCAGTGTCTGCACCCACCCCTCCCCCAGTGTCTGCACCCAGCACTCCCCCACTGTCTGCACCCACCTCTCCCCCAGTGTCTGCAGCCCCTCCCCCAGTGGCTGTACTCCCTTCCCCCAGTGTCTGCACCCACCCCTGCCCAGGTGTCGGCACCCACCCCTCCCCAAGTGTCTGCACCCATCCCTCCCCCAGTGTCTGCACCCACCGCTCCCCCAGTGTCTGCATCCACCCCTCATCCAGTATCTGCACCCACCCTCCACCAGTGTCTACACCCACCCCTCTCCCATTGTCTGCACCCACCGCTCCCCCAGTGTCTGCATCCACCCCTCATCCAGTATCTGCACCCACCCTCCACCAGTGTCTACACCCACCCCTCTCCCATTGTCTGCACCCACCCCTCCCGCAGAGTCTGCATCCACCTTCCCCCAGTGTCTGCACCCACCCCTCCCCCATTGTCTGCACCCACTCCTCCCCCAGTATCTGCACCCACCCCTCTCCCGGTGTCTGCAACCACCCCTCCCCCAGTGTCTGCAACCACCCCTCACCCAGTGTCTGCACCCACCCCTCCCCCAGTGTCTTCACCCACCCCTTCCCCTAATGTCTGCAGCCCCTCCCTCAGTGTCTGCACCGACCCCTCCCCCAGTGTCTGCACCGACCCCTCCCCCAGTGTCTGCACTCCCTTCCCCCAGTGTCTGCACCCACCCCTGCCCCAATGTTGGCACCTACCCCTCCCCCAGTGTCTGCACCGACCCCTCCCCCAGTGTCTGCACTCCCTTCCCCCAGTGTCGGCACCCACCCCTCCCCCAGTGTCTTCAACCACCCCTCCACCAGTGTCTGCACTCCCTTCCACCAGTGTCTGCACCCATCCCTCCCCCAGTGTCGGCACCCACCCCTCCCCCAGTGTCTGCAACCACCCCTCCATCACTGCCTGCACTCCCTTCCCACAGTGTCTGCATCCACCCACCCCCAGTGTCGGCAGCCGACCTTTTCCCAGTGTCTGCACCCACCTCTCTCCCAGTGTCTGCACCCACCCCTCCCCCAGTTTCTGCGCCCACACCTCCCCCAGTGTCTGCACCGCCTTCCCCCAATGTCTGCACTTACCCCTCCCCCAGTGTCTGAACCCACCCCTCCCCCAGTGTCTGCATCCATCCTCCCCCAGTGTCGGCAGCCGAAACTTCCGCAGTGTCTGCACCCACCCCTCCCCCAGTGTCTGCACCCACCCCTTACCCCAGTGTCTGCACCCACCCCTCCCCCAGTGTCTGCACCCACCCCTCCCCCAGTCTCTGCACCCACCCCTCCCCCAGTGTCTGCATCCACCACTCTCCCAGTTTCAGCACCCAACCCTCCCACAGTTTCTGCACCCACCCCTCCCCCAGTATCTGCAACCACCCCTCACCCAGTGTCTGTTCACACCCTTCCCCATTGTCGGCACCCACACACATCTCCAGTGTCTGCACCCACCCCTCCCCCAGTGTCTGCACCCACCCCTCTCCCAGTGTCTGCACCCAACCCTCCCCCAGTGTCTGCACCCACCCCTCCCCCAGTGTCGGCATTCAACCCTCCCCCAGTGTCTGCAACCACCCATCACCCAGTGTCTGCACCCCCTTCCCCCAGTGTCTGCATCCCCTTCCCCCAGTGTCTGCACCCACCGCTCCCCCAGTTTCTGCACCATCTCTGCCCAGTGCCTGCAGCCCATTCTCCCAGTGTCTGCACCCAACCTACTCCAGTGTCTGCACCCACACTTCCCCCAGTGTCTGCACTGACACTTCCCCAGTGTCTGCACCCACCCTTCCCCCAGTGTCTGTACCCACACCACACCCTGTGTCTGCAGCCACCCCCTCCCCCAGTGTCTGCACTCAACCCCACCCCAGTGTCTGCACACACGCTTCCCCCAATGTCTGCACCCACCCTCACCCAGTGTCTGCACCCATACCTCCTGCAGCGTCTGCACCCACACCTCCCTCAGTTTCTGCACCCACCCCTCCCCCATACTTACGCCAGAATATGCATACACCCCTCCCCCAGTGTCTGCACACACCCTTCCCCCAGTATCTGCACCCACAACTCCCCCAGTGTCTGCACCCACACTTACCCCAGTGTCTGCATCCACCCCTCCTCCAGTGTCTGCACCCACCCCTTCCCGCAGTGTCTGCACCCACCTTCCCCCAGTGACAGCACACGTCCCTCGCCCAGTGCGTACACCCACCCCTCACCCAGTGTCTGCACCCACCCTCCCCCTGTGTCTGCACCCACCCCTCCCCCAGTGTCTGCACCCACCACTCCCCCAGTGTCTGCACCCTTCCCCCAGTATCTGCACCCCCATTCCCCAAGTATCTGCACCCGCATTCCCCCAGTGTGTGCACCTACCACTCCCCCAGTGTGTGCACCCACCCCTCCCCCAGTGTCTGCAACCCCCTTCCCCCAATGTCTGCACACTCCCCTCCCCCAGTTTCTGCACCCACCTTTCCCTAGTGTCTGCACCCACCACTCCCCGGTGTCTGCACCCCCCCTGCCCCCAGTGTCTGCATCCCCACTTCCCCCAGTTTCTGCGCCGACTCTACACCAGTGCCTGCATCCACCATTCCCCCAGTGTCTGCACCCACCTCTCACTCAGTGTCTGCACCCACCGCTCCCCCTGTGTCTGCACCCACCCCTCCCCCAGTGTCTGCACCCCCCTTCCCCCAGTGTCTGCACCCACCCACCCCTCCCCCAGTGTCTGAACCCAACTTCCACCAGTGACTGCACCCACCCCTCACCCAGTGTCTGCACCCACCCTCCACCAGTGTCTGCACCCACCCTCCACCAGTGACTGCACCCACCCCTCCCCCGGTGTCTGCACCGACCCCTCCCCCAGTGTCTGCACCCACCCCTCCCCCAGTGTCTGCACCCAACCCTCCCCCAGTGTCTGCACCCACCCCTCCCCCAGTGTCGGCATTCAACCCTCCCCCAGTGTCTGCAACCACCCATCACCCAGTGTCTGCACCCCCTTCCCCCAGTGTCTGCATCCCCTTCCCCCAGTGTCTGCACCCACCGCTCCCCCAGTTTCTGCACCATCTCTGCCCAGTGCCTGCAGCCCATTCTCCCAGTGTCTGCACCCAACCTACTCCAGTGTCTGCACCCACACTTCCCCCAGTGTCTGCACTGACACTTCCCCAGTGTCTGCACCCACCCTTCCCCCAGTGTCTGTACCCACACCACACCCTGTGTCTGCACCCACCCCCTCCCCCAGTGTCTGCACTCACCCCCACCCCAGTGTCTGCACACACGCTTCCCCCAATGTCTGCACCCACCCTCACCCAGTGTCTGCACCCATACCTCCTGCAGCGTCTGCACCCACACCTCCCTCAGTTTCTGCACCCACCCCTCCCCCAGTATCTGCACCCACACTTACGCCAGAATATGCATACACCCCTCCCCCAGTGTCTGCACACACCCTTCCCCCAGTATCTGCACCCACAACTCCCCCAGTGTCTGCACCCACACTTACCCCAGTGTCTGCATCCACCCCTCCTCCAGTGTCTGCACCCACCCCTTCCCGCAGTGTCTGCACCCACCTTCCCCCAGTGACAGCACACATCCCTCGCCCAGTGCGTACACCCACCCCTCACCCAGTGTCTGCACCCACCCTCCCCCTGTGTCTGCACCCACCCCTCCCCCAGTGTCTGCACCCACCACTCCCCCAGTGTCTGCACCCTTCCCCCAGTATCTGCACCCCCATTCCCCAAGTATCTGCACCCGCATTCCCCCAGTGTGTGCACCTACCACTCCCCCAGTGTGTGCACCCACCCCTCCCCCAGTGTCTGCAACCCCCTTCCCCCAATGTCTGCACACTCCCCTCCCCCAGTTTCTGCACCCACCTTTCCCTAGTGTCTGCACCCACCACTCCCCGGTGTCTGCACCCCCCCTGCCCCCAGTGTCTGCATCCCCACTTCCCCCAGTTTCTGCGCCGACTCTACACCAGTGCCTGCATCCACCATTCCCCCAGTGTCTGCACCCACCTCTCACTCAGTGTCTGCACCCACCGCTCCCCCTGTGTCTGCACCCACCCCTCCCCCAGTGTCTGCACCCCCCTTCCCCCAGTGTCTGCACCCACCCACCCCTCCCCCAGTGTCTGAACCCAACTTCCACCAGTGACTGCACCCACCCCTCACCCAGTGTCTGCACCCACCCTCCACCAGTGTCTGCACCCACCCTCCACCAGTGACTGCACCCACCCCTCCCCCGGTGTCTGCACCGACCCCTCCCCCAGTGTCTGCACCCACCCCTCCACCAGTGACTGCACACACCCCTCCCCCAGTGTCTGCACCCACCCCTCTCCCAGTGTCTGCACCCACCCATCACCCAGTGTCTGCACCCACCCCACCCCCATTGTCTGCTCCCACCCCTCGCCCAGTGTCTGCACCCACCCCGCCCCCAGTGTCTGCCCACACCCCTCCCCCAGTGCCTGAACCCACCCCTCCCCCAGTGTCTGCATCCACACTCCCCCAGTGTCGGCAGCCGACCCTCCCGCAGTGTCTGCACCCACCCCTCGTTCAGTGCCTGCACCGACCCCTCCCCCAGTGTGTGCACCCACACCTCCACCAGTGTCTGCACCCACCCCTCACCCAGTGTCTGCACACAATCGTCCCCCAGTGTCTGAACCTATCCTTCCCACAGTGTCTGCACCACTCCTTCCCCCAGTTTCTACATCCCCACTTCCCCCAGTTTCTGCGCCGACTCGACTCCAGTGCCTGCATCCACCATTCCCCCAGTGTCTGCAACCACCACTACCCAATTTCTGCACCCACCCCTCCCCCAGTGTCTGAACCCCACTTCCCCCAGAGTCTGCACCCACCATTCCCTCAGTGGCTACACCCGCCTCGACCCCAGTTTCTGCACCCATCCTTCCCCCAGTGTCTGCACGCACCCCTCCCACAGTGTCTGCAACCACCCTTCCTCCAGTTCTGCACTCACCCCTCCCCCAGTGTCTGCACCCACCCCTCCCCCAGTGTCTGCACCCACCTCTCCCCCAGTGTCTTCACCGACCCCTCCCCCAGTGCCTGCACCCACCCCTCCCTCAGTGTCTGCACCTACCCTAAACCAGGGTCTGCATCCCCCCTTGTCCCAGTGCCTGCACCGGACTCTTCCCCTGTGTCTGCTCCCAACCCTCCCCCAGTGTCTGCAACCACCCTTCCCCCAGTGTCTGCACCCTCCCCTCCCCCAGTTTCTGCACCCACCGCTCCCCCAGTATCTGCACCCACCCTCCCCCAGTGTCTGCACCCACCGCTCCCATAGTGTCTGCACCCACCCCTCCCCCAGTTTCTGCACCCACCCATCCCCCAGTGTCTGAATCTATCCTTCCCCCAGTGTCTGCATCCACCCACCCTCAGTGTCGGCAGCCGACCTTTTCCCAGTGTCTGCACCCACCCCTTCCCCAGTGTCTGCAGCCACCCCTCCCTCAGCGTCTGCACGCACTCCTCCGCCAGTGTCTGCACCCACACCTGCCGCAGTGTCTGCACCCACCCTCCCCCCAGTGTCTGAAACCACCTTCCACCAGTGACTGCACCCACCCCTCACCCAGTGTCTGCACCCACCCTCCACCAGTGTCTGCACCCACCCTCCACCAGTGACTGCACTCACCCCTCCCCTGGTGTCTGCACCAACCCCTCCCCCAGTGTCTGCACCCACCCCTCCACCAGTGACTGCACACACCCCTCCCCCAGTGTCTGCACCCACCCCTCTCCCAGTGTCTGCACCCATCCCTCACCCAGTGTCTGCACCCACCCCTCCCCCATTGTCTGCTCCCAGCCCTCGCCCAGTGTGTGCACCCACCCCGCCCCCAGTGTCTGCACACACTCGCCCCCAGTGTCTGCACACACCGCTCCCCCAGTACCTGAACCCACCCCTCCCCCAGTGTCTGCGCCCACCCCTCCCCCAGTGTATGCACCCCATTCCCCCAGTGTCTGCACCCACCCCTTACCCCAGTGTCTGCACCCATCGCTCACCCAGTGTCTGCACCCACTCCTCATCCAGTGTCTGCAACCTGCCTCCCCCAGTGTCTGCACCCACTCCTCCCCTGGAGTCTGCACTCACCCCTCCCGCAGTGTCTGCATCCACCTTCCCCCAGTGTTGGCAGCCGACCTTGGCCCAGTGTCTGCACCCAACCCTCCCCCAGTGTCTGCAACCACCCCTACCCCAGTGTCTGCACCCACCCTCCACCAGTGACTGCACCCACCCCTCCCCCAGTGTCTGCACCCACCCCTCCCGCAGTGTGTGCATCCACCCCTCCCCCAGTCTCTGCACCTAACCCTCCCCCAGTGTCTTCAACCACCCCTCACCCAGTGTCTGCTCACACCCTTCCCCATTGTCGGCACCCACACCCATCTCCAGTGTCTGCACCAACCCTCCCTCAGTGTCTACACCCACCCTTCCCCCAGTTTCTGCCCCCTCCCCTCCCCCAGTTTCTGCACCCACCGCTCCCCCAGTGTCTGCACCCACCCTCCCCCAGTGTCTGCACCCACCGCTCCCATAGTGTCTGCACCCACCCCTCCCCCAGTTTCTGCACCCACCCATCCCCCAGTGTCTGAACCTATCCTTCCCCCAGTGTCTGCATCCACCCACCCCCAGTGTCGGCAGCCGACCTTTTCCCAATGTCTGCACCCACCCCTTCCCCAGTGTCTGCAGCCACCCCTCCCTCAGCATCTGCACGCACTCCTCCGCCAGTGTCTGCACCCACACCTGCCGCAGTGTCTGCACCCACCCTCCATCAGTGTCTGCACCCACCCTCCACCAGTGACTGCACCCACCCCTCCCCCACTGTCTGCACCCACCCCTCTCCCAGTGTCTGCACCATCCCTCACCCAGTGTCTGCACCCACCCCTCCCCCATTGTTTGCTCCCAGCCCTCGCCCAGTGTGCGCACCCACCCCGCCCCCAGTGTCTGCACACACTCGCCCCCAGTGTCTGCACCCACCCTTCCCCAGTGTGTGCATCCACCCCTCCCCCAGTCTCTGCACCTAACCCTCCCATCGTTTCTGCACCCACCCCTCCCCCAGTGTCTGCAACCACCCCTCACCCAGTGTCTGATCACACCCTTCCCCAGTGTCTGCACCCACCCCTCCCCCAGTGTCTGCACCCGCCACTCCCCCACTGTCTGCACCGACCTCTCCCCCAGTGTCTGCAGCCCCTCCCCCAGTGGCTGCACTCCCTTCCCCCAGTGTCTGCACCCACCCCTGCCCAGGTGTCGGCACCCACCCATCCCCAAGTGTCTGCACCCATCCCTCCCCCAGTGTCTGCACCCACCGCTCCCCCAGTGTCTGCATCCACCCCTCCCCCAGTGTCTGAACCCACCCATCCCCCAGTGTCTGCATCCACCCTCCCCCAGTGTCGGCAGCCGAACCTCCCGCAGTGTCTGCACCCACCCCTCCCCCAGTGTCTGCACCCCTTTCCCCAGTGCCTGTACCCTCTCCTCCCCCAGTTACTGCACCCACCTTCCCCTCGTGTCTGCACCCACCCCTCCCCGTTGTCTGTACCCCCTCTTCCCCCAGTGTCCACATCCCCACTTCCCCCAGTTTCTGCGCCGACTCGACTCCAGTGCCTGCATCCACCATTCCCCCAGTGTCTGCACCCACCAATACCCAATTTCTGCACCCACCCCTCCCCCAGTGTCTGCACCCGACTTCCCCCAGAGTCTGCACCCACCACTCCCTCAGTGGCTACACCCGCCCCGACCCCAGTTTCTGCACCCATCCTTCCCCCAGTGTCTGCACCCACTCCTCATCCAGTGTCTGCAACCTGCCTCCCCCAGTGTCTGCACCCACTCTTCCCCCATTGTCTGCACCCACCCCTCCCGCAGTGTCTGCACCCACCCCTCCCCTAGAGTCTGCACTCACCCCTCCCGCAATGTCTGCATCCACCTTCCCCCAGTGTTGGCAGCCGACCTTGCCCCAGTGTCTGCACCCAACCCTCCCCCAGTGTCTGCAACCACCCCTACCCCAGTGTCTGCACCCACCCCTCACCCAGTGTCTGCACCCACCCTCCACCAGTGACTGCACCCACCCCTCCCCCAGTGTCTGCACCCACCCCTCCCGCAGTGTGTGCATCCACCCCTCCCCCAGTCTCTGCACCTAACCCTCCCACCGTTTCTGCACCCACCCCTCCCCCAGTGTCTGCAACCACCCCTTACCCAGTGTCTGCTCACAGCCTTCCCCATTGTCGGCACCCACAACCATCTCCAGTGTCTGCACCAACCCTCCCCCAGTGTCTGCACCCACCCTTCCCCCAGTTTCTGCCCCCTCCCCTCCCCCAGTTTCTGCACCCACCGCTCCCCCAGTGTTTGCACCCACCCTCCCCCAGTGTCTGCACCCACCGCTCCCATAGTGTCTGCACCCACCCCTCCCCCAGTTTCTGCACCCACCCATCCCCCAGTGTCTGAACCTATCCTTCCCCCAGTGTCTGCATCCACCCACCCCCAGTGTCGGCAGCCGACCTTTTCCCAGTGTCTGCACCCACCCCTCCCCCAGTGTCTGCACCCCCCTTCCCCCAGTGTCTGCACCCACCCACCCCTCCCCCAGTGTCTGAACCCACCTTCCACCAGTGACTGCACCCACCCCTCACCCAGTGTCTGCACCCACCCTCCACCAGTGTCTGCACCCACCCTCCACCAGTGACTGCACCCACCCCTCCCCCGGTGTCTGCACCAACCCCTCCCCCATTATCTGCACTCACCCCTCCCGCAGTGTCTGCATCCACCTTCCCACAGTGTCGGCAGCCGACCTTTTCCCAGTGTCTGCACCCACCTCTCTCACAGTGTCTGCACCCACCCCTCCCCCAGTTTCTGCGCCCACACCTCCCCCAGTGTCTGCACCGCCTTCCCCCAATGTCTGCACTTACCCCTCCCCCAGTGTCTGCACCGCCTTCCCCCAATGTCTGCACTTACCCCTCCCCCAGTGTCTGAACCCACCCCTCCCCCAGTGTCTGCATCCACCCTCCCCCAGTGTCGGCAGCCGAACCTCCCGCAGTGTCTGCACCCACCCCTCCCCCAGTGTCTGCACCCCCTTCCCCCAGTGTCTGCACTCACCCCTTACCCCAGTATCTGCACCCATCCCTCCCCCAGTGTCTGCATCCACCACTCCCCCAGTTTCAGCACCCAACCCTCCCCCAGTATCTGCAACCACCCCTCACCCAGTTTCTGTTCACACCCTTCCCCATTGTCAGCACCCACACACATCTCCAGTGTCTGCACCCACCCCTCCCCCAGTGTCTGCACCCAACCCTCCCCCAGTGCCTGCACCCACACCTCCCCCAGCGTCTGCACATATCCCTCCCGCAGTGTCTGCATCCACCCCTTCCCCCAGTGTCTGCACCCCCTCCCCGAAAGTCTGCACCCATCCCTTACCCCAGTGTCTGCACCCACCGATCCCCCAGCGTCTGCACCCACCCCTTATCCAGTGTCTGCACCCTCCATCCACTAGTGCCTGCACCCAACCTCCCGCAGTGTCTGCATCCACCCTCCCCCAGTGTTGGCAGCCGACCATTCCCCAGTGTCTGCAACCACCCCTCCCCCAGTGTCTGCACCCACCCTCCCCCAGTGTCTGCACCCACCCCTCCCCCAGTGTCTGCACCCAACCTCCCTCAGTGTCTGCACCCAGCCCTCCCCCAGTGTCTGCAACCACCCATCCCCCAGTGTCTGCATCCCCTTCCCCCAGTTTCTGCAACCCACTTCGCCCAGTGTCTGCACACCCTTCCCACAGTGCCTGCACCCAGCCCTCCCCCAGTGTCTGCAACCACCCATCCCCCAGTGTCTGCATCCCCTTCCCCCAGTGTCTGCAACCCACTTCGCCCAGTGTCTGCACACCCTTCCCCCAGTGCCTGCACCCACCCCTCCCCCAGTGTCTGCACCCACCCCTCCCGGAGTGCCTGCACCCACCACTCCACCAGTGTCTGCACCCACCCCTCCCCCAGTGTCTGCACCCATCCTTCCCCCAGTGTCTGCATCCACCCTCCCCCAGTGTCGGCAGACACCCTTCCCCCAGTGCCTGCACCCAACCCTCCCCCAGTGTCTGCAGCCACACCTCCCCCAGTGTGTGCACCCACACCTCCACCAATGTGTGCACCCACCCCTCACCCAGTGTCTGCACACAACCTCTCCCATTGTCTGCACCCACCGCTCCCCCAGTGTCTACACCCAACCCTCCCCCAGTTTCTGCACACACCCCTCCCCCAGTGTCTGAACCTATCCTTCCCACAGTGTCTGCATCCACTCACCCCCAGTGTCGGCAGCCGACCTTTTCCCAGTGTCTGCACCCACCCCTCCCCCAGTTTCTGCGCCCACACCTCCCCCAGTGTCTGCACCGCCTTCCCCAGTGTCTGAACCCACCACTCCTCCAGTGTCTGCAACCAGCCCTCACCCAGTGTCTGTTCACACCCTTCCCCATTGTCGGCACCCACACACATCTCCAGTGTCTGCACCCACCCCTCCCCGAGTGTCTGCACCCACTCCTCCCCCAGTGTCTGCACCCACCACTCCCCCACTGTCTGCACCCACCTCTCCCCCAGTGTCTGCAGCCCCTCCCCCAGTGGCTGTACTCCCTTCCCCGAGTGTCTGCACCCACCCCTGCCCAGGTGTCGGCACCCACCCCTCCCCAAGTGTCTGCACCCATCCCTCCCCCAGTGTCTGCACCCACCCTCCACCAGTGTCTACACCCACCCCTCTCCCATTGTCTGCACCCACCCCTCCCCTAGTGTCTGCACCCACCCACCCCCAGAGTCTGCACTCACCCCTCCCGCAGTGTCTGCATCCACCTACCCCCAGTGTCTGCACCCACCCCTCCCCCATTGTCTGCACCCACTCCTCCCCCAGTGTCTGCACCCACCCCTCTCCCGGTGTCTGCAACCACCCCTCCCCCAGTGTCTGCAACCACCCCTCACCCAGTGTCTGCACCCACCCCTCCCCCAGTGTCTTCACCCACCCCTTCCCCTAATGTCTGCAGCCCCTCCCTCAGTGTCTACACCCATACCTCCCCCAGTGTATGCACCCATCCCTCCACCAGTGTCTGCACTCCCTTCCCCCAGTGTCTGCACCCACCCCTGCCCCAATGTCGGCACCCACCCCTCCCCCAGTGTCTTCAACCACCCCTCCACCACTGTCTGCACTCCCTTCCCACAGTGTCTGCATCCACCCACCACCAGTGTCGGCAGCCGACCTTTTCCCAGTGTCTGCACCCACCTCTCCCCCAGTGTCTGCACCCACCCCTCCCCCAGTTTCTGCGCCCACACCTCCCCCAGTGTCTGCACCGCCTTCCCCCAATGTCTGCACTTACCCCTCCCCCAGTGTCTGCACCCACCCCTCCCCCAGTGTCTGCACCCCCTTCCGCCAGTGTCTGCACCCACCCCTTACCCCAGTGTCTGCACCCACCACTCCCCCAGTTTCAGCACCCAACCCTCCCACAGTTTCTGCACCCACCCCTCCCCCAGTATCTGCAAACACCCCTCACCCAGTGTCTGTTCACACCCTTCCCCATTGTCGGCACCCACACACATCTCCAGTGTCTGCACCCACCCCTCCCGCAGTGTCTGCATCCACCCCTTCCCCCAGTGTCTGCACCCCCTCCCCCAAAGTCTGCACCCAACCCTCCCCCAGTGCCTGCACCCACACCTCCCCCAGCGTCTGCACATATCCCTCCCGCAGTGTCTGCATCCACCCCTTCCCCCAGTGTCTGCACCCCCTCCCCGAAAGTCTGCACCCACCCCTTACCCCAGTGTCTGCACCCACCGATCCCCCAGCATCTGCACCCACCCCTTATCCAGTGTCTGCACCCACCATCCACTAGTGTCTGCACCCAACCTCCCGCAGTGTCTGCATCCACCCTCCCCCAGTGTTGGCAGCCGACCATTCCCCAGTGTCTGCAACCACCCCTCCCCCAGTGTCTGCACCCACCCTCCCCCAGTGTCTGCACCCACCCCTCCCCCAGTGTCTGCACCCAACCTCCCTCAGTGTCTGCACCCACCCCTCCCCCAGTGTCTGCACCCACCCATCCCCCAGTGTCTGCATCCCCTTCCCCCAGTGTCTGCAACCCACTTCGCCCAGTGTCTGCACACCCTTCCCCCAGTGCCTGCACCCACGCCTCCCCTAGTGTCTGCACCCACCCCTCCCGGAGTGCCTGCACCCACCCTTCCACCAGTGTCTGCACCCAGCCCTCCACCAGTGTCTGCACCCACCCTTCCCCCAGTGTCTGCATCCACCCTCCCCCAGTGTCGGCAGACACCCTTCCCCCAGTGTCTGCACCCACACCTCCCCCAGTGTCTGCACCAATCCCTCCCTCAGTGTCTGCACCCACCCCTCCCACAGTGTCTGCATCCACCCACCCCCAGTGTCGGCACCCGCCTTTTCCCAGTGTCTGCACACCCTTCCCCCAGTGCCTGCACCCAATCCTCCCCCAGTTTCTGCACCACCTCTCCCCCAGTGTCTGCAGCCCTTCCCCCAGTGCCTGCACCCAAGCCTCCCCCACTGTCTGCACCCACCCCTCCCCACTGTCTGCACCCACCCCTCCCCCAGTGTCTGCACCCACCCTCCCCCAGTGTCTGCACCCACCTCTCCCCCAGTGCCTGCACCCACCCCTCCCCCAGTGCCTGCACCCACCCCTCCCCCAGTGTCTGCACCCACTTCCCCCAGTTTCTGCACCACCTCTCCCCAGTGCCTGCACCCAACCTTCTCCAGTGTCTGCGCCCACACTTCCCCCAGTGTCTGCAGCCACACTTCCCCAGTGTCTGCACACACCCCACCCACAGTGTCTGCACCCGCCCCACACACAGTGTCTGCACCCACCCCCTCCCACAGTGTCTGCACTCACCCCCTCCCCCAGTGTCTGCATCCCCCCTTCCCCCAGTTTCTGTGCCCACACTCCACCAGTGTCTGCACCCACCGCTCTCCGGTGTATGCACCCCCCTTCCCCCAGTGTATGCACCCTCCCTTCCCCCAGTGTCTCCACCCCCTTCCCCCAGTGTCTGCATCTACCTTTCCCCCTATGTCTGCACCCAACTCTCCCTCAGTGTCTGCACCCACCACTCTCCCAGTGTCTGCACCGACCCATCCCCCAGTGTCAGCACCCACCCATCCCCCAGTGTCTGCATCACTTTCCCCAGTGTCTGCACCCCACTTCCCCCAGTGTTTGCACCGCCTTCCCCAAGTGTCTGCACCCACCCCTCCCCCAGTGTCTGCACCCACCCCTCCCCCATTGTCAGCTCCCACCCCTCCCCCAGTTTCTGCACCCACCCCTCCACCAGTGTCTGCACTCCATTCCCCCAGTGTCTGCAACCACCCCTGCCCCAGTGTCGGCACCCAGCCTTCCCCCAGTGTCGGCACCTACCACTCCCCCAGTGTCTGCACCCATCCTCCCCCAGTGTCTGCACCCATCCTCCCCCAGTGCCTGCACCCACCCCTCGCCCAGTGTCTGCACCCACCCCTCCCCCAGTGTCTGCACCCACCACTCCCCCAGTGTCTGTACCCACCCCTCCCCCAGTGTCTGCACCCACCCCTTTTGCAGTGTCTGTACCTATCCTTCCCCCAGTGTGCACCCAACCCTGCCGCAGAGTCTGCATCCACCCTCGCCAAGTGTCGGCAGCCGACCTTTCCCCAGTGTCTGCACCCACCCCTCCACCAGTGCCTGCACCCACCCCTCACTCAGTGTCAGCACCCACCCTCCCCCAGTGTCTGCAGCCCTTCCCCCAGTGCCTGCACACAAGCCTCCCTCACTGTCTGCACCCACCCCTCCCCACTGTCTGCACCCACCCCTCCCCCAGTGTCTGCACCCACTCCTCCCACAGTGCCTGCACTCACCCCTCACCTATTGTCTGCACCCACCCCTCACCCAGTGTCTGCACCCACCCTCCCCCAGTGTCTGCACCCACCTCTCCCCCAGTGCCTGCACACACCCCTCCCCCAGTGTCTGCACACATCCCTCCCCCAGTTTCTGCACCCACCCCTTACCCCAGTGTCTGCACCCACCGCTTCCCCAGTGTCTGCACCCAACCCTCCCCCAGTGCCTGCAACCCCCCAGTGTCTGCACCCACCTCTCCCCCAGTGTCTACAACCACCCCTTCCCCCAGTGTCTACAACCACCCCTTCCCCCAATGTCTGCATACCCCCTCCCCCAGTTTCTGCACCCACACCATCGCCCAGTGTCTGCATCCCCCCCCTCCCCCAGTGTCTGCACCCACCACTCCACCAGTGTCTGAATTCCCTCTCCCACAGTGTCTGCACCCGAAACTCCTCCCGGGTCTGCACCCATCCTTCCTCCCAGTTTTGCTCCCACCCCACCCCCAGTGTATGCACCCACTCTTGCCCCAGTGTCTGCACCCACCGCTCCCCCAGTGTCTGCTCCCACCCTTCACCCATTGTCTGCACACAACCCTCCCCCAGTGTCGGCACCCACCCCTCCCCCAGTGTCTGCACCCAACCCTCCTCCAGTTTCTGCACCCCCCCTCCCTCAGTGTCTGCACCCAGCCCTCCACCAGTGTCTGCATCCCCCCTCCCACAGTGTCTGCACCCACCTCCCCCAATGTCAGCACCCACCTCTTCCCACAGTGTCTGCATTCCCCCTCCCCCAGTGCCTGCAGCAGCACCTCCCCCAGTATCTGCACACATATCTCACCCAGTGTCTGCACACAAATCTCACCCAGTGTCTGCAAACCAATCCCCCACTGTCTGCAACCACCCCCTCCCCCAGTGTCTGCAACAAGCCTTCCACCAGTGTCTGCATCCCCCCTCCCACAGTGTCTGCACCCACCTCTTCCCAATGTCTGCACCCACCCTTTACCCCAGTATCTGCACCCACCTCTTCCCCCAGTATCTGCACAACCCCTCTCCCAGTGTCTGCACCCATCCCTCACCCAGTGTCTGCATACATCCCTCCCCCAGTTTCTGCACCCACCCCTTACCCCAGTGTCTGCACCCACCGCTTCCCCAGTGTCTGCACCCAACCCTCCCCCAGTGCCTGCAACCCCCCAGTGTCTGCACCCACCCTCCCCCAGAGTCTGCACCCACCCCTCCCGCAGTGTCTGCATCCACCCTCCCCCAGTGTTGACAGCCGACCTTTCCCCAGTGTGTGCACCCAGCACTCCCCCAGTGTCTGCACCCACCTCTCCCCCAGTGTCTACACCCACCCCATCGCCCAGTATCTGCATCCCCACTCCCCCATTGTCTGCAACAAGCCTTCCACCAGTGTCTGCATCCCCCCTCCCCCAGTGTCTGCACTCGAAACTCCCCCCGTGTCTGCACCCACCCTTCCTCCCAATTTTGCTCCCACCCCTCCCCCAGTGTATGCACCCACTCTTGCCCCAGTGTCTGCACCCACCGCTCCCCCAGTGTCTGCTCCCACCCTTCACCCATTGTCTGCACACAACCCTCCCCCAGTGTCGGCACCCACCCCTCCCCCAGTGTCTGCACCTAACCCTCCTCCAGTTTCTGCACCCACCTCTCCCCCAGTGTCTGCATTCACCCCATCGCCCAGTGTCTGCATCCCCCCTCCCCCAGTGTCTGCACCCACCCTTCCCCCAGTGTCTGCATCCCCCCTCCCCCAGTGTCTGCATCCCCCCTCCCCCAGTGTCTGCACCCAACCTTCTCCAGTGTCTGCGCCCACACTTCCCCCAGTGTCTGCACCCACCCCTCCCCCAGTGTCTGCATCCCCCCTCCCCTATTGTCTGCACCCAACTCTCCCCCAGTGTCTGCACCCACCTCTCCCCCAGTGCCTGCACCCACCCCTCCCCCAGTGCCTGCACCCACCCCTCCCCCAGTGTCTGCAGCCCTTACCCCAGTGCCTGCACCCAAGCCTCCCCCACTGTCTGCACCCACCCCTCCCCACTGTCTGCACCCACTCCTCCCCCAGTGTCTGCACCCACCCTCCCCCAGTGTCTGCACCCACCTCTCCCCCAGTGCCTGCACCCACCCCTCCCCCAGTGCCTGCACCCACCCCTCCCCCAGTGTCTGCACCCACTTCCCCCAGTTTCTGCACCACCTCTCCCCAGTGCCTGCACCCAACCTTCTCCAGTGTCTGCGCCCACACTTCCCCCATTGTCTGCACCCACACTTCCCCAGTGTCTGCACACACCCTCCCCCAGTGTCTGCATCCACCCCTCCATCAGTGTCTGTACCTAACCTTCCCCCAGTGTCTGCACCTACCCATTCCCCAGTGTCAGCACCCACCCATTCCCCAGTGTCTGCATCACCTTCCCCGAGTGTCTGCACCCCCCTTCTCCCAGTGTTTGCACCCACCACTTCCCCAGTGCCTGAACCCACCCCTTCCTCAGTGTCTGTACCCCCCTTCCCCTAGTGTTTGCACCGCCTTCCCCAAGTGTCTGCACCCACCCCTCCCCCAGTGTCTGCACCCACCACTCCCCCAGTGTCTGCACCCACCCCTCCACCAGTGTCTGCACCCACCCCTCCACCAGTGTCTGCACCCACCCCTGCCCCAGTGTCGGCACCCAGCCTTCCCCCAGTGTCGGCACCTACCACTCCCCCAGTGTCTGCACCCATCCTCCCCCAGTGTCTGCACCCATCCTCCCCAAGTGCCTGCACCCACCCCTCCCCCAGTGTCTGCACCCACCCCTCCCCCAGTTTCTGCACCCACCACTCCCCCAGTGTCTGCACCCACCCCTCCCCCAGTGTCTGTAACCCCTTCCCCCAGTGTCTGCACCCACCACTCCACCAGTGTCTGCAGCCACCCCTCGCCAAGTGTCTGCACCCACCACTCCCCCAGTGTCTGCACCCACCCCTCCCCCAGTGTCTGCACCCACCACTCCCCCAGTGTCTGCACCCACCACTCCCCCAGTGTCCGCACCCACCCCTCTTGCAGTGTCTGTACCTATCCTTCCCCCAGTGCCTGCACCCACCCCTCACTCAGTGTCAGCACCCACCCTCCCCCAGTGTCTGCAGCCCTTCCCCCAGTGCCTGCACACAAGCCTCCCCTACTGTCTGCACCCACCCCTCCCCACTGTCTGCACCCACACCTCCCCCAGTGTCTGCACCCACTCCTCCCACAGTGCCTGCACTCACCCCTGCCCTATTGTCTGCACCCACCCCTCACCCAGTGTCTGCACCCACCCCTCCCCCAGTGTCTGCACCCAACCCCCGCCCAGTGCCTGCACCCCCCCCCAGTGTCTGCACCCACCCTCCCCCAGAGTCTGCACCCACCCCTCCCGCAGTGTCTGCACCCAACCCCCGCCCAGTGCCTGCACCCCCCCCCCAGTGTCTGCACCCACCCTCCCCCAGAGTCTGCACCCTCCCCTCCCCCAGTGTCTGCACCCCGCCTTCCACCAGTATATGCACCCCCCTTCCCCCAGTGTCTGCACCCACCCCTCCCCCAGTTTCTGCACCCACACCTCCCCCAGTGTCTGCACCCACCTTCCCCCAGTGTCTGCAACACCTTCCCCCAGTATCTTTACCCCCCTTCCCCCAGTGTCTGCACCCAACACGCCCCCAGTATTTGCACCTCTTCCCTCAGTGCCTGCACCCTCATTCACGCAGTATCTGCACCCCCTTCCCCCAGTGTCTGCACCCAACCCTCCCCCAGTGTCTGCAGCCACACCTCCCCCAGTGTGTGCACCCACACCTCCACCAGTGTGTGCACCCCCCTTCCCCCAGTGTCTGCACCCACACCTCCCCCAGTGTCTGCACCCACCTCTCCCCCAGTGTCTGCACCGACCCCTCCCCCAGTGCGTGCACCCACCCCTCACTCAGTGTCTGCGTCCACCCTCAACCAGGGTCTGCATTCCCCCTTGTTCCAGTACCTGCATCGGACTCTTCCCCTGTGTCTGCTCCCAACCTTCCCCCAGTGTCTGCACCCACCCTTCCCCCAGTGTCTGCACCCTCCCCTCCCCCAGTTTCTGCACCCACCGCTCCCCCAGTGTCTGCACCCACCCTCCCCCAGTGTCTGCATCCACCGCTCCCCGAGTGTCTGCACCCACCCCTCCCCCAGTTTCTGCACGTACCCTTCCCCCAGTGTATGCACCCACCCCTCCCCCTGTCTCTGCACCCACCCATCCCCCAGTGTCTGCATCCCCTTCCCACAGTGTCTGCACCCACCCTCCACCAGTGTCTACACCCACGCCTTTTCCATTGTCTGCACCCACCCCTCCCCCAGTGTCTGCACCCCCTTCCCCCAGTGTCTGCATCCCCTTCCCCAGTGTCTGCACCCACCCCTCCCCCAGTTTCTGCACCATCTCTCCCCAGTGCCTGCAGCCCATTCCCCCAGTGTCTGCACCCACCGCTCCCCCAGTGTCTGCACCCACTCCTCATCCAGTGTCTGCAACCTGCCTCCCCCAGTGTCTGCACCCATCCTTCCCCCATTGTCTGCACCCACCGCTCCCCCAGTGTCTGCATCCACCCCTCATCCAGTGTCTGCACCCACCCTCCACCAGTGTCTACACCCACGCCTTTTCCATTGTCTGCACCCACCCCTCCCCCAGTGTCTGCACCCACCCCTCCCCCAGTGTCTGCACCCACCCACCCCCAGAGTCTACACTCACCCCTCCCGCAGAGTCTGCATCCACCTTCCCCCAGTGTCTGCACCCATCCTTCCCCCATTGTCTGCACCCACTCCTCCCCCAGTGTCTGCACCCACCCTCCCCTAGAGTCTGCACTCACCCCTCCCGCAGTGTCTGCATCCATCTTCCCCAAGTGTTGGCAGCCGACCTTGCCCCAGTGTCTGCACCCACCCCTCCCCCAGTGTCTGCACCCACCCTTCCCCCAGTGTCTGCATCCACCCTCCCCCAGTGTCGGCAGACACCCTTCCCCCAGTGTCTGCACCCACACCTCCCCCAGTGTCTGCACCAATCCCTCCCTCAGTGTCTGCACCCAACCCTCACCCAGTGTCTGCACCCACACCTCTCCCAGTGTGTGCACCCACACCTCCACCAGTGTGTGCACCCACCCCTCACCCAGTGTCTGCACACAACCGTCCCCCAGTGTCTGCACCCAACCCTCCCCCAGTTTCTGCACACATCCCTCCCCCAGTGTCTGAAATTATCCTTCCCACAGTGTCTGCATCCACCCACCCCCAGTGTCGGCAGCCGACCTTTTCCCAGTGTCTGCCCCCACCTCTCCCCCAGTGTCTGCACCCACCCCTCCCCCAGTTTCTGCGCCCACATCTCCCCCAGTGTCTGCACCGCCTTCAACCAATGTCTGCACTTACCCCTCCCCCAGTGTCTGAACCCACCCCTCCCCCAGTGTCGGCAGCCGAACCTCCCGCAGTGTCTGCACCCACCCCTCCCCCAGTGTCTGCACCCCCTTCCCCCAGTGTCTGCACCCACCCCTTACCCCAGTATCTGCACCCACCGCTCCCCCAGTGTCTGCACCCACCCATCCCCCAGTCTCTGCACCCACCCCTCCCCCAGTGTCTGCATCCACCACTCCCCCAGTTTCAGCACCCAACCCTCCCACAGTTTCTGCACCCACCCCTCCCCCAGTATCTGCAACCACCCCTCACCCAGTTTCTGTTCACACCCTTCCCCATTGTCGGCACCCATACACATCTCCAGTGTCTGCACCCACCCCTCCCCCAGTGTCTGCACCCACCCCTCCCCCAGTGTCTGCACCCAACCCTCCCCCAGTGCCTGCACCCACACCTCCCCCAGTGTCTGCACATATCCCTCCCGCAGTGTCTGCATCCACCCCTTCCCCCAGTGTCTGCACCCCCTCCCCCAAAGTCTGCACCCACCCCTTACCCCAGTGTCTGCACCCACCGATCCCCCAGTGTCTGCACCCACCCCTTATCCAGTGTCTGCACCCACCATCCACTAGTGCCTGCAGCCAACCTCCCGCAGTGTCTGCATCCACCCTCCCCCAGTGTTGGCAGCCGACCATTCCCCAGTGTCTGCAACCACCCCTCCCCCAGTGTCTGCACCCACCCTCCCCCAGTGTCTGCACCCACCCCTCCCCCAGTGTCTGCACCCAACCTCCCTCAGTGTCTGCACCCACCCCTCCCCCAGTGTCTGCACCCACCCATCCCCCAGTGTCTGCATCCCCTTCCCCCAGTGTCTGCAACCCACTTCGCCCAGTGTCTGCACACCCTTCCCCCAGTGCCTGCACCCACCCCTCCCCCAGTGTCTGCACCCACCCCTCCCGGAGTGCCTGCACCCACCCTTCCACCAGTGTCTGCACCCACCCCTCCCCCAGTGTCTGCACCCACCCCTCCCGGAGTGCATGCACCCACCCTTCCACCAGTGTCTGCACCCACCCCTCCCCCAGTGTCTGCACCCACCCTTCCCCCAGTGTCTGCATCCACCCTCCCCCAGTGTCGGCAGATACCCTTCCCCCAGTGTCTGCACCCACACCTCCCCCAGTGTCTGCACCAATCCCTCCCTCAGTGTCTGCACCCACCCCTCCCACAGTGTCTGCATCCACCCACCCCCAGTGTCGGCAGCCGACCTTTTCCCAGTGTCTGCACACCCTTCCCCCAGTGCCTGCACCCAACCCTCCCCCAGTGTCTGCAGCCACACCTCCCCCAGTGTGTGCACCCACACCTCCACCAGTGTGTGCACCCCCCTTCCCCCAGTGTCTGCACCCACACCTCCCCCAGTGTCTGCACCCACCTCACCCCCAGTGTCTGCACCGACCCCTCCCCCAGTGCGTGCACCCACCCCTCCCTCAGTATCTGCACCCACCCTCAACCAGGGTCTGCATCCCCCCTTGTTCCAGTACCTGCATCGGACTCTTCCCCTGTGTCTGCTCCCAACCCTCCCCCAGTGTCTGCACCCACCCTTCCCCCAGTGTCTGCATCCACCGCTCCCCTAGTGTCTGCACCCACCCCTCCCCCAGTTTCTGCACGTACCCTTCCCCCAGTGTATGCACCCACCCCTCCCCCTGTCTCTGCACCCACCCATCCCCCAGTGTCTGCATCCCCTTCCCACAGTGTCTGCACCCACCCTCCACCAGTGTCTACACCCACGCCTTTTCCATTGTCTGCACCCACCCCTCCCCCAGTGTCTGCACCCCCTTCCCCCAGTGTCTGCATCCCCTTCCCCAGTGTCTGCACCCACCCCTCCCCCAGTTTCTGCACCATCTCTCCCCAGTGCCTGCAGCCCATTCCCCCAGTGTCTGCACCCACCGCTCCCCCAGTGTCTGCACCCACTCCTCATCCAGTGTCTGCAACCTGCCTCCCCCAGTGTCTGCACCCATCCTTCCCCCATTGTCTGCACCCACCGCTCCCCCAGTGTCTGCATCCACCCCTCATCCAGTGTCTGCACCCACCCTCCACCAGTGTCTACACCCACGCCTTTTCCATTGTCTGCACCCACCCCTCCCCCAGTGTCTGCACCCACCCCTCCCCCAGTGTCTGCACCCACCCACCCCCAGAGTCTACACTCACCCCTCCCGCAGAATCTGCATCCACCTTCCCCCAGTGTCTGCACCCATCCTTCCCCCATTGTCTGCACCCACTCCTCCCCCAGTGTCTGCACCCACCCTCCCCTAGAGTCTGCACTCACCCCTCCCGCAGTGTCTGCATCCACCTTCCCCCAGTGTCGGCAGCCGACCTTGCCCCAGTGTCTGCACCCAACCCTCCCCCAGTGTCTGCAACCACCCCTACCCCAGTGTCTGCACCCACCCCTCACCCAGTGTCTGCACCCACCCTCCACCAGTGACTGCACCCACCCCTCCCCCAATGTCTGCACTCACCCCTCCCGCAGTGTGTGCATCCACCCCTCCCCTAGTCCCTGCACCCATCCCTCCCCCAGTGTCTGCATCCACCACTCCCCCAGTTTCAGCACCCAACCCTCCCACAGTTTCTGCACTCACCCCTCCCCCAGTGTCTGCAACCACCCCTCACCCAGTGTCTGCTCACACCCTTCCCCATTGTCGGCACCCACACCCATCTCCAGTGTCTGCACCCACCCCTCCCCCAGTGTCTGCACCCACCCCTCCCCCAGTGTTTGCACCCACCACTCCCCCAGTTTCTGCAGCCCCTCCCCCAGTGGCTGCACTCCCTTCCCCCAGTGTCTGCACCCACCCCTGCCCCAGTGTCGGTACCAACCCCTGCCCAGGTGTCGTCACCCACCCCTCCCCAAGTGTCTGCACCCATCCCTCCCCCAGTGTCTGCACCCACCGCTCCCCCAGTGTCTGCGTCCACCCCTCATCCAGTGTCTGCACCCACCTTCCACCAGTGTCTACACCCCCGCCTTTCCCATTGTCTGCACCCACCCTTCCCCCAGTGTCTGCACCCACCCCTCCCCCAGAGTCTGCACTCACCCCTCCCGCAGAGTCTGCACCCACCCACCCCCAGAGTCTGCACTCACCTCTCCCGCAGAGTCTGCATCCACCTTCCCCCAGTGTCTGCACCTACCCCTCCCCCATTGTCTGCACCCACTCCTCCCCCAGTGTCTGCACCCACCCTCCCCTAGAGTCTGCACTCACCCGTCCCGCAGTGTCGGCACTCACCCCTCCCCCAGTGTCTGCACCCACCGCTCCCCCAGTGTCTGCACCCACCCTCCCCCAGTGTCTGCACCCACCCCTCCCCCAGTTTCTGTGCGTACCCTTCCCCCAGTGTCTGCACCCACCCCTCCCCCAGTGTCCGCAACCACCCCTCCCGCAGTGTGTGCATCCACCACTCCCCCAGTTTCAGCACCCAACCCTCCCACAGTTTCTGCACTCACCCCTCCCCCAGTGTCTGCTCACACCATTCCCCATTGTCGGCACCCACACCCATCACCGGTGTCTGCACCCACCCCTCCCCCAGTGTCTGCACCCACACCTCCCCCAGTGTCTGCACCCACCACTCCCCCAGTTTCTGCAGCCCCTCCCTCAGTGGCTGCACTCCCTTCCCCCAGTGTCTGCACCCACCCCTGCCCCAGTGTCGGTACCCACCCCTGCCCAGTTGTCGGCACCCATCCCTCCCCCAGTGTCTGCACCCACCCACCCCCAGGGTCTGCACCTACCCCTCCCCCATTATCTGCACCCACTCCTCCCCCAGGGTCTGCACCCACCCTCCCCTAGAGTCTGCACTCACCCCTCCCGCAGTGTCTGCATCCACCTTCCCCCAGTATTGGCAGCCGACCTTGCCCCAGTGTCTGCACCCAACCCTCCCCCAGTGTCTGCAACCACCCCTACCTCAGTGTCTGCACCCACCCCTCACCCAGTGTCTGCACCCACTCTCCACCAGTGACTGCACCCACCCCTCCCCCAGTGTCTGCACCCACCCCTCCCCCGGTGTCTGCAACCACCCCTCCCCCAGTGTCTGCAACCACCCCTCACCCAGTGTCTGCACCCACCCCTCCCCCAGTGTCTTCACCCACCCCTTCCCCTAATGTCTGCAGCCCCTCCCTCAGTGTCCGCACACACTCCTCCACCAGTGTCGGCACCCACCCCTTCCCCAGTGTCCGCAACCACCCCTCCACCAGTGTCTGCACTCCCTTCCCCCAGTGTCTGCACCCACCCCTCCCCCAGTGTCGGCACTCACCCCTCCCCCAGTGTCTGCACCCACCGCTCCCCCAGTGTCTGCACCCACCCTCCCCCAGTGTCTGCATCCAACACTCCCCTAGTGTCTGCACCCACCCCTCCCCCAGTTTCTGCACGTACCCTTCCCCCAGTGTCTGCACCCACCCCTCCCCCTGTGTCTGCACCCACCCATCCCCCAGTGTCTGAATCCCCTTCCCACAGTGTATGTACCCCTCTTCCCCCAGTGTCTGCACCCCCTTCCCCCAGTGTCTGCATCCCCTTCCCCAGTGTCTGCATCCACCCCTCCCCCAGTATCTGCAACATCTCTCCCCAGTGCCTGCAGCCCATTCCCCCAGTGTCTGCACCCACCGCTCCCCCAGTGTCTGCACCCACTCCTTATCCAGTGTCTGCAACCTGCCTCCCCCAGTGTCTGCACCCATCCTTCCCCATTGTCTGCACCCACCCCTCCCCAAGTGTCTGCACCCACCCTCCCCTAGAGTCTGCACTCACCCCTCCCGCAGTGTCTGCATCCACCTTCCCCCAGTGTTGGCAGCCGACCTTGCCCCAGTGTCTGCACCCAACCCTCCCCCAGTGTCTGCAACCACCCCTACCCCAGTGTCTGCACCATCTCTCCCCAGTGCCTGCAGCCCATTCCCCCAGTGTCTGCACCCACCGCTCCCCCAGTGTCTGCACCCACTCCTCATCCAGTGTCTGCAACCTGCCTCCCCCAGTGTCTGCACCCATCCTTCCCCCATTGTCTGCACCCACCGCTCCCCCAGTGTCTGCATCCACCCCTCATCCAGTGTCTGCACCCACCCTCCACCAGTGTCTACACCCACGCCTTTTCCATTGTCTGCACCCACCCCTCCCCCAGTGTCTGCACCCACCCCTCCCCCAGTGTCTGCACCCACCCACCCCCAGAGTCTACACTCACCCCTCCCGCAGAGTCTGCATCCACCTTCCCCCAGTGTCTGCACCCATCCTTCCCCCATTGTCTGCACCCACTCCTCCCCCAGTGTCTGCACCCACCCTCCCCTAGAGTCTGCACTCACCCCTCCCGCAGTGTCTGCATCCACCTTCCCCCAGTGTTGGCAGCCGACCTTGCCCCAGTGTCTGCACCCAACCCTCCCCCAGTGTCTGCAACCACCCCTACCCCTGTGTCTGCACCCACCCCTCACCCAGTGTCTGCACCCACCCTCCACCAGTGACTGCACCCACCCCTCCCCCAATGTCTGCACTCACCCCTCCCGCAGTGTGTGCATCCACCCCTCCCCTAGTCCCTGCACCCATCCCTCCCCCAGTGTCTGCATCCACCACTCCCCCAGTTTCAGCACCCAACCCTCCCACAGTTTCTGCACTCACCCCTCCCTCAGTGTCTGCAACCACCCCTCACCCAGTGTCTGCTCACACCCTTCCCCATTGTCGGCACCCACACCCATCTCCAGTGTCTGCACCCACCCCTCCCCCAGTGTCTGCACCCACCCCTCCCCCAGTGTTTGCACCCACCACTCCCCCAGTTTCTGCAGCCCCTCCCCCAGTGGCTGCACTCCCTTCCCCCAGTGTCTGCACCCACCCCTGCCCCAGTGTCGGTACCAACCCCTGCCCAGGTGTCGTCACCCACCCCTCCCCAAGTGTCTGCACCCATCCCTCCCCCAGTGTCTGCACCCACCGCTCCCCCAGTGTCTGCATCCACCCCTCATCCAGTGTCTGCACCCACCCTCCACCAGTGTCTACACCCCCGCCTTTCCCATTGTCTGCACCCACCCCTCTCCCAGTGTCTGCACCCACCCACCCCCAGAGTCTGCACTCACCCCTCCCGCAGAGTCTGCATCCACCTTCCCCCAGTGTCTGCACCTACCCCTCCCCCATTGTCTGCACCCACTCCTCCCCCAGTGTCTGCACCCACCCTCCCCTAGAGTCTGCACTCACCCGTCCCGCAGTGTCTGCATCCACCTTCCCCCAGTGTTGGCAGCCGACCTTGCCCCAGTGTCTGCACCCAACACTCCCCCAGTGTCTGCAACCACCCCTACCCCAGTGTCTGCACCCACCCCAAACCCAGTGTCTGCACCCACCCTCCACCAGTGTCTGCACCCACCCCTCCCCCAGTGTCTACACCCACCACTCCCCCAGTTTCTGCAGCCCCTCCCCCAGTGGCTGCACTCCCTTCCCCCAGTGTCTGCACCCACCCCTGCCCCAGTGTCGGCACCCACCCCTGCCCAGGTGTCAGCACCCACCCCTCCCCAAGTGTCTGCACCCATCCCTCCCCCAGTGTCTGCACCCACAGCTCCCCCAGTGTCTGCATCCACCCCTCATCCAGTGTCTGCACCCACCCTCCACTAGTGTCTACACCCACCCCTTTCTCATTGTCTGCACCCACCCCTCCCCCAGTGTCTGCACCCACCCACCCCCAGAGTCTACACTCACCCCTCCCGCAGAGTCTGCAACCACCCCTCACCCAGTGTCTGCACCCACCCCTCCCCCAGTCTCTTCACCCACCCCTTCCCGTAATGTCTGCAGCCCCTCCCTCAGTGTCTGCACACACTCCTCCCCCAGTGTCGGCCCCCACCCCTCCCCCAGTGTCCGCAACCACCCCTCCACCAGCGTCTGCACTCCCTTCCCCCAGTGTCTGCACCCACCCCTCCCCCAGTGTCGGCACTCACCCCTCCCCCAGTGTCTGCACCCACCGCTCCCCCAGTGTCTGCACCCACCCTCCCCCAGTGTCTGCATCCACCGCTCCCCTAATGTCTGCACCCATCCCTCCCCCAGTTTCTGCGCGTACCCTTCCCCCAGTGTCTGCACCCACCCCTCCCCCAGTGTCTGCAACCACCGCTCCCCCAGTGTCTGCACCCACCCCTCACCCAGTGTCTGCACCCACCCTCCACCAGTGACTGCACCCACCCCTCCCCCAGTGTCTGCACTCACCCCTCCCGCAGTGTGTGCATCCACCCCTCCCCCAGTCTCTGCACCCAACCCTCCCCCAGTGTCTGCATCCACCACTCCCCCAGTTTCAGCACCCAACCCTCCCACAGTTTCTGCACTCACCCCTCCCCCAGTGTCTGCAACCACCCCTCACCCAGTGTCTGCACCCAGCCCTCCCCCAGTGTCTGCATCCACCCCTCCCCCAGTGTCTGCACCCACACCTCCCCCAGTGTCTGCACCCACCACTCCCCCAGTTTCTGCAGCCCCTCCCTCAGTGGCTGCACTCCCTTCCCCCAGTGTCTGCACCCACCCCTGCCCCAGTGTCGGTACCCACCCCTGCCCAGTTGTCGGCACCCATCCCTCCCCCAGTGTCTGCACCCACCCACCCCCAGGGTCTGCACCTACCCCTCCCCCATTGTCTGCACCCACTCCTCCCCCAGGGTCTGCACCCACCCTCCCCTAGAGTCTGCACTCACCCCTCCCGCAGTGTCTGCATCCACCTTCCCCCAGTATTGGCAGCCGACCTTGCCCCAGTGTCTGCACCCAACCCTCCCCCAGTGTCTGCAACCACCCCTACCTCAGTGTCTGCACCCACCTTTCACCCAGTGTCTGCACCCACCCTCCACCAGTGACTGCACCCACCCCTCCCCCAGTGTCTGCACCCACCCCTCCCCCGGTGTCTGCAACCACCCCTCCCCCAGTGTCTGCAACCACCCCTCACCCAGTGTCTGCACCCACCCCTCCCCCACTGTCTTCACCCACCCCTTCCCCTAATGTCTGCAGCCCCTCCCTCAGTGTCTGCACACACTCCTCCTCCAGTGTCGGCACCCACCCCTCCCCCAGTGTCCGCAACCACCCCTCCACCAGTGTCTGCACTCCCTTCCCCCAGTGTCTGCACCCACCCCTCCCCCAGTGTCGGCACTCACCCCTCCCCCAGTGTCTGCACCCAACCCTCCCCCAGTGTCTGCAACCACCCCTACCCCAGTGTCTGCACCCACCCCTCACCCAGTGTCTGCACCCACCCTCCACCAGTGACTGCACCCACCCCTCCCCCAATGTCTGCACTCACCCCTCCCGCAGTGTGTGCATCCACCCCTCCCCTAGTCCCTGCACCCATCCCTCCCCCAGTGTCAGCATCCACCACTCCCCCAGTTTCAGCACCCAACCCTCCCACAGTTTCTGCACTCACCCCTCCCCCAGTGTCTGCAACCACCCCTCACCCAGTGTCTGCTCACACCCTTCCCCATTGTCGGCACCCACACCCATCTCCAGTGTCTGCACCCACCCCTCCCCCAGTGTCTGCACCCACCCCTCCCCCAGTGTTTGCACCCACCACTCCCCCAGTTTCTGCAGCCCCTCCCCCAGTGGCTGCACTCCCTTCCCCCAGTGTCTGCACCCACCCCTGCCCCAGTGTCGGTACCAACCCCTGCCCAGGTGTCGTCACCCACCCCTCCCCAAGTGTCTGCACCCACCCCTGCCCAGGTGTCGGCACCCACCCCTCCCCAAGTGCCTGCACCCATCCCTCCCCCAGTGTCTGCACCCATCCCTCCCCCAGTGTCTGCACCCACCGCTCCCCCAGTGTCTGCATCCACCCCTCATCCAGTGTCTGCACCCACCCTCCACCAGTGTCTACACCCCCGCCTTTCCCATTGTCTGCACCCACCCCTCTCCCAGTGTCTGCACCCACCCACCCCCAGAGTCTGCACTCACCCCTCCCGCAGAGTCTGCATCCACCTTCACCCAGTGTCTGCACCTACCCCTCCCCCATTGTCTGCACCCACTCCTCCCCCAGTGTCTGCACCCACCCTCCCCTAGAGTCTGCACTCACCCGTCCCGCAGTGTCTGCATCCACCTTCCCCCAGTGTTGGCAGCCGACCTTGCCCCAGTGTCTGCACCCAACACTCCCCCAGTGTCTGCAACCACCCCTACCCCAGTGTCTGCACCCACCCCAAACCCAGTGTCTGCACCCACCCTCCACCAGTGTCTGCACCCACCCCTCCCCCAGTGTCTACACCCACCACTCCCCCAGTTTCTGCAGCCCCTCCCCCAGTGGCTGCACTCCCTTCCCCCAGTGTCTGCACCCACCCCTGCCCCAGTGTCGGCACCCACCCCTGCCCAGGTGTCAGCACCCACCCCTCCCCAAGTGTCTGCACCCATCCCTCCCCCAGTGTCTGCACCCACCGCTCCCCCAGTGTCTGCATCCACCCCTCATCCAGTGTCTGCACCCACCCTCCACCAGTGTCTACACCCACCCCTTTCCCATTGTCTGCACCCACCCCTCCCCCAGTGTCTGCATCCACCCCTCATCCAGTGTCTGCACCCACCCTCCACCAGTGTCTACACCCACCCCTTTCCCATTGTCTGCACCCACCCCTCCCCCAGTGTCTGCATCCACCCCTCATCCAGTGTCTGCACCCACCCTCCACCAGTGTCTACACCCACCCCTTTCCCATTGTCTGCACCCACCGCTCCCCCAGTGTCTGCATCCACCCCTCATCCAGTGTCTGCACCCACCCTCCACCAGTGTCTACACCCACCCCTTTCCCATTGTCTGCACCCACCCCTCCCCCAGTGTCTGCACCCACCCACCCCCAGAGTCTACACTCACCCCTCCCGCAGAGTCTGCAACCACCCCTCACCCAGTGTCTGCACCCACCCCTCCCCCAGTCTCTTCACCCACCCCTTCCCCTAATGTCTGCAGCCCCTCCCTCAGTGTCTGCACACACTCCTCCCCCAGTGTCGGCACCCACCCCTCCCCCAGTGTCCGCAACCACCCCTCCACCAGCGTCTGCACTACCTTCCCCCAGTGTCTGCACCCACCCCTCCCCCAGTGTCGGCACTCACCCCTCCCCCAGTGTCTGCACCCACCGCTCCCCCAGTGTCTGCACCCACCCTCCCCCAGTGTCTGCATCCACCGCTCCCCTAGCGTCTGCACCCACCCCTCCCCCAGTTTCTGCGCGTACCCTTCCCCCAGTGTCTGCACCCACCCCTCCCCCAGTGTCTGCAACCACCGCTCCCCCAGTGTCTGCACCCACCCCTCACCCAGTGTCTGCACCCACCCTCCACCAGTGACTGCACCCACCCCTCCCCCAGTGTCTGCACTCACCCCTCCCGCAGTGTGTGCATCCACCCCTCCCCCAGTCTCTGCACCCAACCCTCCCCCAGTGTCTGCATCCACCACTCCCCCAGTTTCAGCACCCAACCCTCCCACAGTTTCTGCACTCACCCCTCCCCCAGTGTCTGCTCACACCATTCCCCATTGTCGGCACCCACACCCATCACCGGTGTCTGCACCCACCCCTCCCCCAGTGTCTGCACCCACACCTCCCCCAGTGTCTGCACCCACCACTCCCCCAGTTTCTGCAGCCCCTCCCTCAGTGGCTGCACTCCCTTCCCCCAGTGTCTGCACCCACCCCTGCCCCAGTGTCGGCACCCACCCCTGCCCAGTTGTCGGCACCCATCCCTCCCCCAGTGTCTGCACCCACCCACCCCCAGGGTCTGCACCTACCCCTCCCCCATTGTCTGCACCCACTCCTCCCCCAGGGTCTGCACCCACCCTCCCCTAGAGTCTGCACTCACCCCTCCCGCAGTGTCTGCATCCACCTTCCCCCAGTATTGGCAGCCGACCTTGCCCCAGTGTCTGCACCCAACCCTCCCCCAGTGTCTGCAACCACTCCTACCTCAGTGTCTGCACCCACCCCTCACCCAGTGTCTGCACCCACTCTCCACCAGTGACTGCACCCACCCCTCCCCCAGTGTCTGCACCCACCCCTCCCCCGGTGTCTGCAACCACCCCTCCCCCAGTGTCTGCAACCACCCCTCACCCAGTGTCTGCACCCACCCCTCCCCCAGTGTCTTCACCCACCCCTTCCCCTAATGTCTGCAGCCCCTCCCTCAGTGTCTGCACACACTCCTCCCCCAGTGTCGGCACCCACCCCTCCCCCAGTGTCGGCACTCACCCCTCCCCCAGTGTCTGCACCCACCGCTCCCCCAGTGTCTGCACCCACCCTCCCCCAGTGTCTGCATCCAACACTCCCCTAGTGTCTGCACCCACCCCTCCCCCAGTTTCTGCACGTACCCTTCCCCCAGTGTCTGCACCCACCCCTCCCCCTGTGTCTGCACCCACCCATCCCCCAGTGTCTGAATCCCCTTCCCACAGTGTATGTACCCCTCTTCCCCCAGTGGCTGCACCCCCTTCCCCCAGTGTCTGCATCCCCTTCCCCAGTGTCTGCATCCACCCCTCCCCCAGTATCTGCAACATCTCTCCCCAATTGCCTGCAGCCCATTCCCCCAGTGTCTGCACCCACCGCTCCCCCAGTGTCTGCACCCACTCCTTATCCAGTGTCTGCAACCTGCCTCCCCCAGTGTCTGCACCCATCCTTCCCCATTGTCTGCACCCACCCCTCCCCAAGTGTCTGCACCCACCCTCCCCTAGAGTCTGCACTCACCCCTCCCGCAGTGTCTGCATCCACCTTCCCCCAGTGTTGGCAGCCGACCTTGCCCCAGTGTCTGCACCCAACCCTCCCCCAGTGTCTGCAACCACCCCTACCCCAGTGTCTGCACCCACCCCTCACCCAGTGTCTGCACCCACCCTCCAACAGTGACAGCACCCACCCCTCCCCCAGTGTCTGCACTCACCCCTCCCGCAGTGTGTGCATCCACCCCTCCCCCAGTCTCTGCACCCATCCCTCCCCCAGTGTCTGCATCCACCACTCCCCCAGTTTCAGCACCCAACCCTCCCCCAGTGTCTGCACCCACCCCTCCCCCGGTGTCTGCAACCACCCCTCCCCCAGTGTCTGCAACCACCCCTCACCCAGTGTCTGCACCCACCCCTCCCCCAGTGTCTGCATCCAACACTCCCCTAGTGTCTGCAACCACCCCTCACCCAGTGTCTGCACCCACCCCTCCCCCAGTGTCTTCACCCACCCCTTCCCCTAATGTCTGCAGCCCCGCCCTCAGTGTCTGCACACACTCCTCCCCAAGTGTCGGCACCCACCCCTCCCCCAGTGTCCGCAACCACCCCTCCACCAGTGTCTGCACTCCCTTCCCCCAGTGTCTGCACACACCCCTCCCCCAGTGTCGGCACTCACCCCTCCCCTAGTGTCTGCATCCAACACTCCCCTAGTGTCTGCACCCACCCCTCCCCCAGTTTCTGCACGTACCCTTCCCCCAGTGTCTGCACCCACCCCTCCCCCTGTGTCTGCACCCACCCATCCCCCAGTGTCTGAATCCCCTTCCCACAGTGTCTGTACCCCTCTTCCCCCAGTGTCTGCACCCCCTTCCCCCAGTATCTGCATCCCCTTCCCCAGTGTCTGCATCCACCCCTCCCCCTGTATCTGCAACATCTCTCCCCAGTGTCTGCACCCATCCTTCCCCATTGTCTGCACCCACCCCTCCCCAAGTGTCTGCACCCACCCTCCCCTAGAGTCTGCACTCACCCCTCCCGCAGTGTCTGCATCCACCTTCCCCCAGTGTTGGCAGCCGACCTTGCCCCAGTGTCTGCACCCAACCCTCCCCCAGTGTCTGCAACCACCCTTACCCCAGTGTCTGCACCCACCCCTCACCCAGTGTCTGCACCCACCCTCCAACAGTGACAGCACCCACCCCTCCCCCAGTGTCTGCACTCACCCCTCCCGCAGTGTGTGCATCCACCCCTCCCCCAGTCTCTGCACCCACCCCTCCCCCAGTGTCTGCATCCACCACTCCCCCAGTTTCAGCACCCAACCCTCCCACAGTTTCTGCACCCACCCCTCCCCCAGTGTCTGCAACCACCCCTCACCCAGTGTCTGCTCACACCCTTCCCCATTGACAGCACCCACACCCATCTCCAGTGTCTGCACCCACCCCTCCCCCTTGTGCGTACCCACCCCTCCCCCAGTGTCTGCACACACCACTCCCCCAGTTTCTGAAGCCCCTCCCCCAGTGGCTGCACTCCCTTCCCCCAGTGTCTGCACCCACCCCTGCCCCAGTGTCGGTACCCACCTCTGCCCAGGTGTCGGCACCCACCCCTCCCCCAGTGTCTGCTCCCATCCCTCCCCCAGTGTCTGCACCCACCGCTCCCCCAGTATCTGCATCTACCGCTCATCCAGTGTCTGCACCCACCCTCCACCAGAGTCTGCACTCACCCCTCCCGCAGAGTCTGCATCCACCTTCCCCCAGTGTCTGCACCGACCCCTCCCCCATTGTCTGCACCCACTCCTCCCCAAGTGTCTGCACCCACCCTCCCCTAGAGTCTGCACTCACCCCTCCCGCAGTGTCTGCATCCACCTTCCCCCAGTGTTGGCAGCCGACCTTGCCCCAGTGTCTGCACCCAACCCTCCCCCAGTGTCTGCAACCACCCTTACCCCAGTGTCTGCACCCACCCCTCACCCAGTGTCTGCACCCACCCTCCACCAGTGACTGCACCCACCCCTCCCCTAGTGTCTGCACTCACCCCTCCCGCAGTGTGTGCATCCACCCCTCCCCCAGTCTCTGCACCCACACCTCCAACAGTGTCTGCAACCACCACTCCCCCAGTTTCAGCACCCAACCCTCCCACAGTTTCTGCACCCATCCCTCCCCCAGTGTCTGCAACCACCCCTCACCCAGTGTCTGCTCACACCTTTCCCCATTGTCGGCACCCACACCCATCTCCAGTGTCTGCACCCACCCCTCCCCCAGTGTCTGCAACCACCCCTACCCCAGTGTCTGCACCCACCCCTCACCCAGTGTCTGCACCCACCATCCAACAGTGACAGCACCCACCCCTCCCCCTGTGTCTGCACTCACCCCTCCCGCAGTGTGTGCATCCACCCCTCCCCCAGTCTCTGCACTCACCCCTCCCCCAGTTTCTGCATCCACCACTCCCCCAGTTTCAGCACCCAACCCTCCCACAGTTTCTGCACCCACCCCTCCCCCAGTGTCTGCAACCACCCCTCACCCAGTGTCTGCTCACACCCTTCCCCATTGTCAGCACCCACCCCTCCCCCAGTGTCTGCACCCACCATTCCCCCAGTTTCTGCAGCCCTTCCCCCAGTGTCTGCACCCACCCCTGCCCCAGTGTCGGTACCCACCCCTGACCAGGTGTCGGCACCCACCCCTCCCCCAGTGTCTGCTCCCATCCCTCCCCCAGTGTCTACACCCACCCCTTTCCCATTGTCTGCACCCACCCCTCCCCAGTGTCTGCACCCATCCCTCCCCAGTGTCTGCACCCACCCACCCCCAGAGTCTGCACTCACCCCTCCCGCAGAGTCTGCATCCACCTTCCCCCAGTGTCTGCACCTACCCCTCCCCCATTGTCTGCACCCACTCCTCCCCCAGTGTCTGCACCCACCCTCCCCGAGAGTCTGCACTCACCCCTCCCGCAGTGTCTGCATCCACCTTCCCCCAGTGTTGGCAGCCGACCTTGCCCCAGTGTCTGCACCCAAACCTCCCCCAGTGTCTGCAACCACCCTTACCCCAGTGTCTGCACCCACCCCTCACCCAGTGTCTGCACCCACCCTCCACCAGTGACTGCACCCACCCCTCCCCTAGTGTCTGCACTCACCCCTCCTGCAGTGTGTGCATCCACCCCTTCCCCAGTCTCTGCACCCACACCTCCCCCAGTGTCTGCATCCACCACTCCCCCAGTTTCAGCACCCAACCCTCCCACAGTTTCTGCACCCATCCCTCCCCCAGTGTCTGCAACCACCCCTCACCCAGTGTCTGCTCACACCTTTCCCCATTGTCGGCACCCACACCCATCTCCAGTGTCTGCACCCACCCCTCCCCCAGTGTCTGCACCCACCCCTCCCCCAGTGTCTGCACCCACCCCTCCCCCAGTGTCTGCACTCACCACTCCCCCAGTTTCTGCAGCCCCTCCCCCAGTGGCTGCACTCCCTTCCCCCATTGTCTGCACCCACCCCAGCTCCAGTGTCGGCACCCACCCCTGCCCAGGTGTCAGCACCCACCCCTCCCCAAGTGTCTGCACCCATCCCATCCCCAGTGTCTGCACCCACCGCTCCCCCAGAGTCTGCACTCACCCCTCATCCAGTGTCTGCTCCCACCCTCCACCAGTGTCGACACCCACCCCTTTCCCATTATCTGCACCCACCCCTCCCCCAGTGTCTGCACCCACCCCTCCCCCAGTGTCTGCACCCACCCCTCCCCCAGTGTCTGCAACCACCGCTCCCCCAGTGTCTGCAACCAACCCTCACCCAGTGTCTGCACCCACCCCTCCCTCAGTGTCTTCACCCACCCCTTCCCCTAATGTCTGCAGCCCCTCCCTCAGTGTCTGCACTGACCCCTCCCCCAGTGTCCGCAACCACCCCTCCACCAGTGTCTACACTCCCTTCCTCCAGTGTCTGCACCCACCCCTCCACCAGTGTCGGCACCCACCCCTCCCCCAGTGGCTGCACCCACCCTCCACCAGTGACTGCACCCACCCCTCCCCCTGTGTCTGCACCCACCCATCCCCCAGTGTCTGAATCCCCTTCCCACAGTGTATGTACCCCTCTTCCCCCAGTGGCTGCACCCCCTTCCCCCAGTGTCTGCATCCCCTTCCCCAGTGTCTGCATCCACCCCTCCCCCAGTATCTGCAACATCTCTCCCCAGTGCCTGCAGCCCATTCCCCCAGTGTCTGCACCCACCGCTCCCCCAGTGTCTGCACCCACTCCTTATCCAGTGTCTGCAACCTGCCTCCCCCAGTGTCTGCACCCATCCTTCCCCATTGTCTGCACCCACCCCTCCCCAAGTGTCTGCACCCACCCTCCCCTAGAGTCTGCACTCACCCCTCCCGCAGTGTCTGCATCCACCTTCCCCCAGTGTTGGCAGCCGACCTTGCCCCAGTGTCTGCACCCAACCCTCCCCCAGTGTCTGCAACCACCCCTACCCCAGTGTCTGCACCCACCCCTCACCCAGTGTCTGCACCCACCCTCCAACAGTGACAGCACCCACCCCTCCCCCAGTGTCTGCACTCACCCCTCCCGCAGTGTGTGCATCCACCCCTCCCCCAGTCTCTGCACCCATCCCTCCCCCAGTGTCTGCATCCACCACTCCCCCAGTGTCTGCAACCACCCCTACCCCAGTGTCTGCACCCACCCCAAACCCAGTGTCTGCACCCACCCTCCACCAGTGTCTGCACCCACCCCTCCCCCAGTGTCTACACCCACCACTCCCCCAGTTTCTGCAGCCCCTCCCCCAGTGGCTGCACTCCCTTCCCCCAGTGTCTGCACCCACCCCTGCCCCAGTGTCGGCACCCACCCCTGCCCAGGTGTCAGCACCCACCCCTCCCCAAGTGTCTGCACCCATCCCTCCCCCAGTGTCTGCACCCACCGCTCCCCCAGTGTCTGCATCCACCCCTCATCCAGTGTCTGCACCCACCCTCCACCAGTGTCTACACCCACCCCTTTCCCATTGTCTGCACCCACCCCTCCCCCAGTGTCTGCATCCACCCCTCATCCAGTGTCTGCACCCACCCTCCACCAGTGTCTACACCCACCCCTTTCCCATTGTCTGCACCCACCCCTCCCCCAGTGTCTGCATCCACCCCTCATCCAGTGTCTGCACCCACCCTCCACCAGTGTCTACACCCACCCCTTTCCCATTGTCTGCACCCACCGCTCCCCCAGTGTCTGCATCCACCCCTCATCCAGTGTCTGCACCCACCCTCCACCAGTGTCTACACCCACCCCTTTCCCATTGTCTGCACCCACCCCTCCCCCAGTGTCTGCACCCACCCACCCCCAGAGTCTACACTCACCCCTCCCGCAGAGTCTGCAACCACCCCTCACCCAGTGTCTGCACCCACCCCTCCCCCAGTCTCTTCACCCACCCCTTCCCCTAATGTCTGCAGCCCCTCCCTCAGTGTCTGCACACACTCCTCCCCCAGTGTCGGCACCCACCCCTCCCCCAGTGTCCGCAACCACCCCTCCACCAGCGTCTGCACTCCCTTCCCCCAGTGTCTGCACCCACCCCTCCCCCAGTGTCGGCACTCACCCCTCCCCCAGTGTCTGCACCCACCGCTCCCCCAGTGTCTGCACCCACCCTCCCCCAGTGTCTGCATCCACCGCTCCCCTAGCGTCTGCACCCACCCCTCCCCCAGTTTCTGCGCGTACCCTTCCCCCAGTGTCTGCACCCACCCCTCCCCCAGTGTCTGCAACCACCGCTCCCCCAGTGTCTGCACCCACCCCTCACCCAGTGTCTGCACCCACCCTCCACCAGTGACTGCACCCACCCCTCCCCCAGTGTCTGCACTCACCCCTCCCGCAGTGTGTGCATCCACCCCTCCCCCAGTCTCTGCACCCAACCCTCCCCCAGTGTCTGCATCCACCACTCCCCCAGTTTCAGCACCCAACCCTCCCACAGTTTCTGCACTCACCCCTCCCCCAGTGTCTGCTCACACCATTCCCCATTGTCGGCACCCACACCCATCACCGGTGTCTGCACCCACCCCTACCCCAGTGTCTGCACCCACACCTCCCCCAGTGTCTGCACCCACCACTCCCCCAGTTTCTGCAGCCCCTCCCTCAGTGGCTGCACTCCCTTCCCCCAGTGTCTGCACCCACCCCTGCCCCAGTGTCGGCACCCACCCCTGCCCAGTTGTCGGCACCCATCCCTCCCCCAGTGTCTGCACCCACCCACCCCCAGGGTCTGCACCTACCCCTCCCCCATTGTCTGCACCCACTCCTCCCCCAGGGTCTGCACCCACCCTCCCCTAGAGTCTGCACTCACCCCTCCCGCAGTGTCTGCATCCACCTTCCGCCAGTATTGGCAGCCGACCTTGCCCCAGTGTCTGCACCCAACCCTCCCCCAGTGTCTGCAACCACTCCTACCTCAGTGTCTGCACCCACCCCTCACCCAGTGTCTGCACCCACTCTCCACCAGTGACTGCACCCACCCCTCCCCCAGTGTCTGCACCCACCCCTCCCCCGGTGTCTGCAACCACCCCTCCCCCAGTGTCTGCAACCACCCCTCACCCAGTGTCTGCACCCACCCCTCCCCCAGTGTCTTCACCCACCCCTTCCCCTAATGTCTGCAGCCCCTCCCTCAGTGTCTGCACACACTCCTCCCCCAGTGTCGGCACCCACCCCTCCCCCAGTGTCGGCACTCACCCCTCCCCCAGTGTCTGCACCCACCGCTCCCCCAGTGTCTGCACCCACCCTCCCCCAGTGTCTGCATCCAACACTCCCCTAGTGTCTGCACCCACCCCTCCCCCAGTTTCTGCACGTACCCTTCCCCCAGTGTCTGCACCCACCCCTCCCCCTGTGTCTGCACCCACCCATCCCCCAGTGTCTGAATCCCCTTCCCACAGTGTATGTACCCCTCTTCCCCCAGTGGCTGCACCCCCTTCCCCCAGTGTCTGCATCCCCTTCCCCAGTGTCTGCATCCACCCCTCCCCCAGTATCTGCAACATCTCTCCCCAGTGCCTGCAGCCCATTCCCCCAGTGTCTGCACCCACCGCTCCCCCAGTGTCTGCACCCACTCCTTATCCAGTGTCTGCAACCTGCCTCCCCCAGTGTCTGCACCCATCCTTCCCCATTGTCTGCACCCACCCCTCCCCAAGTGTCTGCACCCACCCTCCCCTAGAGTCTGCACTCACCCCTCCCGCAGTGTCTGCATCCACCTTCCCCCAGTGTTGGCAGCCGACCTTGCCCCAGTGTCTGCACCCAACCCTCCCCCAGTGTCTGCAACCACCCCTACCCCAGTGTCTGCACCCACCCCTCACCCAGTGTCTGCACCCACCCTCCAACAGTGACAGCACCCACCCCTCCCCCAGTGTCTGCACTCACCCCTCCCGCAGTGTGTGCATCCACCCCTCCCCCAGTCTCTGCACCCATCCCTCCCCCAGTGTCTGCATCCACCACTCCCCCAGTTTCAGCACCCAACCCTCCCCCAGTGTCTGCACCCACCCCTCCCCCGGTGTCTGCAACCACCCCTCCCCCAGTGTCTGCAACCACCCCTCACCCAGTGTCTGCACCCACCCCTCCCCCAGTGTCTGCATCCAACACTCCCCTAGTGTCTGCAACCACCCCTCACCCAGTGTCTGCACCCACCCCTCCCCCAGTGTCTTCACCCACCCCTTCCCCTAATGTCTGCAGCCCCGCCCTCAGTGTCTGCACACACTCCTCCCCAAGTGTCGGCACCCACCCCTCCCCCAGTGTCCGCAACCACCCCTCCACCAGTGTCTGCACTCCCTTCCCCCAGTGTCTGCACACACCCCTCCCCCAGTGTCGGCACTCACCCCTCCCCTAGTGTCTGCATCCAACACTCCCCTAGTGTCTGCACCCACCCCTCCCCCAGTTTCTGCACGTACCCTTCCCCCAGTGTCTGCACCCACCCCTCCCCCTGTGTCTGCACCCACCCATCCCCCAGTGTCTGAATCCCCTTCCCACAGTGTCTGTACCCCTCTTCCCCCAGTGTCTGCACCCCCTTCCCCCAGTATCTGCATCCCCTTCCCCAGTGTCTGCATCCACCCCTCCCCCTGTATCTGCAACATCTCTCCCCAGTGTCTGCACCCATCCTTCCCCATTGTCTGCACCCACCCCTCCCCAAGTGTCTGCACCCACCCTCCCCTAGAGTCTGCACTCACCCCTCCCGCAGTGTCTGCATCCACCTTCCCCCAGTGTTGGCAGCCGACCTTGCCCCAGTGTCTGCACCCAACCCTCCCCCAGTGTCTGCAACCACCCTTACCCCAGTGTCTGCACCCACCCCTCACCCAGTGTCTGCACCCACCCTCCAACAGTGACAGCACCCACCCCTCCCCCAGTGTCTGCACTCACCCCTCCCGCAGTGTGTGCATCCACCCCTCCCCCAGTCTCTGCACCCACCCCTCCCCCAGTGTCTGCATCCACCACTCCCCCAGTTTCAGCACCCAACCCTCCCACAGTTTCTGCACCCACCCCTCCCCCAGTGTCTGCAACCACCCCTCACCCAGTGTCTGCTCACACCCTTCCCCATTGACAGCACCCACACCCATCTCCAGTGTCTGCACCCACCCCTCCCCCTTGTGCGTACCCACCCCTCCCCCAGTGTCTGCACACACCACTCCCCCAGTTTCTGCAGCCCCTCCCCCAGTGGCTGCACTCCCTTCCCCCAGTGTCTGCACCCACCCCTGCCCCAGTGTCGGTACCCACCCCTGCCCAGGTGTCGGCACCCACCCCTCCCCCAGTGTCTGCTCCCATCCCTCCCCCAGTGTCTGCACCCACCGCTCCCCCAGTGTCTGCATCTACCGCTCATCCAGTGTCTGCACCCACCCTCCACCAGAGTCTGCACTCACCCCTCCCGCAGAGTCTGCATCCACCTTCCCCCAGTGTCTGCACCGACCCCTCCCCCATTGTCTGCACCCACTCCTCCCCAAGTGTCTGCACCCACCCTCCCCTAGAGTCTGCACTCACCCCTCCCGCAGTGTCTGCATCCACCTTCCCCCAGTGTTGGCAGCCGACCTTGCCCCAGTGTCTGCACCCAACCCTCCCCCAGTGTCTGCAACCACCCTTACCCCAGTGTCTGCACCCACCCCTCACCCAGTGTCTGCACCCACCCTCCACCAGTGACTGCACCCACCCCTCCCCTAGTGTCTGCACTCACCCCTCCCGCAGTGTGTGCATCCACCCCTCCCCCAGTCTCTGCACCCACACCTCCAACAGTGTCTGCAACCACCACTCCCCCAGTTTCAGCACCCAACCCTCCCACAGTTTCTGCACCCATCCCTCCCCCAGTGTCTGCAACCACCCCTCACCCAGTGTCTGCTCACACCTTTCCCCATTGTCGGCATCCACACCCATCTCCAGTGTCTGCACCCACCCCTCCCCCAGTGTCTGCAACCACCCCTACCCCAGTGTCTGCACCCACCCCTCACCCAGTGTCTGCACCCACCATCCAACAGTGACAGCACCCACCCCTCCCCCTGTGTCTGCACTCACCCCTCCCGCAGTGTGTGCATCCACCCCTCCCCCAGTCTCTGCACCCACCCCTCCCCCAGTTTCTGCATCCACCACTCCCCCAGTTTCAGCACCCAACCCTCCCACAGTTTCTGCACCCACCCCTCCCCCAGTGTCTGCAACCACCCCTCACCCAGTGTCTGCTCACACCCTTCCCCATTGTCAGCACCCACCCCTCCCCCAGTGTCTGCACCCACCATTCCCCCAGTTTCTGCAGCCCTTCCCCCAGTGTCTGCACCCACCCCTGCCCCAGTGTCGGTACCCACCCCTGACCAGGTGTCGGCACCCACCCCTCCCCCAGTGTCTGCTCCCATCCCTCCCCCAGTGTCTACACCCACCCCTTTCCCATTGTCTGCACCCACCCCTCCCCCAGTTTCTGCACCCATCCCTCCCCAGTGTCTGCACCCACCCACCCCCAGAGTCTGCACTCACCCCTCCCGCAGAGTCTGCATCCACCTTCCCCCAGTGTCTGCACCTACCCCTCCCCCATTGTCTGCACCCACTCCTCCCCCAGTGTCTGCACCCACCCTCCCCGAGAGTCTGCACTCACCCCTCCCGCAGTGTCTGCATCCACCTTCCCCCAGTGTTGGCAGCCGACCTTGCCCCAGTGTCTGCACCCAACCCTCCCCCAGTGTCTGCAACCACCCTTACCCCAGTGTCTGCACCCACCCCTCACCCAGTGTCTGCACCCACCCTCCACCAGTGACTGCACCCACCCCTCCCCTAGTGTCTGCACTCACCCCTCCTGCAGTGTGTGCATCCACCCCTTCCCCAGTCTCTGCACCCACACCTCCCCCAGTGTCTGCATCCACCACTCCCCCAGTTTCAGCACCCAACCCTCCCACAGTTTCTGCACCCATCCCTCCCCCAGTGTCTGCAACCACCCCTCACCCAGTGTCTGCTCACACCTTTCCCCATTGTCGGCACCCACACCCATCTCCAGTGTCTGCACCCACCCCTCCCCCAGTGTCTGCACCCACCCCTCCCCCAGTGTCTGCACCCACCCCTCCCCCAGTGTCTGCACTCACCACTCCCCCAGTTTCTGCAGCCCCTCCCCCAGTGGCTGCACTCCCTTCCCCCATTGTCTGCACCCACCCCTGCCCCAGTGTCGGCACCCACCCCTGCCCAGGTGTCAGCACCCACCCCTCCCCAAGTGTCTGCACCTATCCCATCCCCAGTGTCTGCACCCACCGCTCCCCCAGAGTCTGCACTCACCCCTCATCCAGTGTCTGCTCCCACCCTCCACCAGTGTCGACACCCACCCCTTTCCCATTATCTGCACCCACCCCTCCCCCAGTGTCTGCACCCACCCCTCCCCCAGTGTCTGCAACCACCGCTCCCCCAGTGTCTGCAACCAACCCTCACCCAGTGTCTGCACCCACCCCTCCCCCAGTGTCTTCACCCACCCCTTCCCCTAATGTCTGCAGCCCCTCCCTCAGTGTCTGCACCCACCCCTCCCCCAGTGTCCGCAACCACCCCTCCACCAGTGTCTACACTCCCTTCCTCCAGTGTCTGCACCCACCCCTCCACCAGTGTCGGCACCCACCCCTCCCCCAGTGGCTGCACCCACCCTCCACCAGTGACTGCACCCACACCCTCCCACAGTGTCTACACACACCCCTCCCCACTGTCTGCACCCACCACTCCCCGGTGTCTGCACCCCCACTTCCCCCAGTTTCTGCGCCGACTCTACTCCAGTGCCTGCACCCACCTCTCACTCAGTGTCTGCACCCACCGCTCCCCCAATGTCTGCAACCACCCCTCCCCCAGTGTCTGCACCCCCCTTCCCCCAATGTCTGCACCCACAACTCCCCCAGTGTCTGCACCCACCTCACCCTCAGTGTCTGCAGCGACCCCTCCCCCAGTGCGTGCAACCACCCCTCCCCCAGTGTCTGCACCCCCCTTCCCCCAATGTCTGCACCCACACCTTCCCCAGTTTCTGCAGCCACTCCTCATCCAGTGTCTGCAACCTGCCTCCCCCAGTGTCTGCACCCATCCTTCCCCCATTGTCTGCACCCACCCCTCCCCCAGTGTCTGCACCCACCCTCCCCTAGAGTCTGCACTCACCCCTCCCGCAGTGTCTGCATCCACCTTCCCCCAGTGTTGGCAGCCGACCTTGCCCCAGTGTCTGCACCCAACGCTCCCCCAGTGTCTGCAACCACCCCTACCCCAGTGTCTGCACCCACCACTCACCCAGTGTCTGCACCCACCCTCCACCAGTGACGGCACCCACCCCTCCCCCAGTGTCTGCACTCACCCCTCCCGCAGTGTGTGCATCCACCCCTCCCCCAGTCTCTGCACCCACCCTTCCACCCAGTGTCTGCATCCACCACTCCCCCAGTTTCAGCACCCAACCCTCCCACAGTTTCTGCACCCACCCCTCCCCCAGTGTCTGCAACCACCCCTCACCCAGTGTCTGCTCACACCCTTCCCCATTGTCGGCACCCAGACCCATCTCCAGTGTCTGCACCCACCCCTCCTCCAGTGTCTGCACCCACCCCTCCCCCAGTGTCTGCACCCACCACTCCCCCAGTTTCTGCAGCCCCTCCCCCAGTGGCTGCACTCCCTTCCCCCAGTGTCTGCACCCACCCCTGCCCCAGTGTCGGTACCCACCCCTGCCCAGGTGTCGGCACCCACCCCTCCCCAAGTGCCTGCACCCATCCCTCCCCCAGTGTCTGCACCCATCCCTCCCCCAGTGTCTGCACCCACCGCTCCCCCAGTGTCTGCATCCACCCCTCATCCAGTGTCTGCACCCACCCTCCACCAGTGTCTACACCCCCGCCTTTCCCATTGTCTGCACCCACCCCTCTCCCAGTGCCTGCACCCACCCACCCCCAGAGTCTGCACTCACCCCTCCCGCAGAGTCTGCATCCACCTTCACCCAGTGTCTGCACCTACCCCTCCCCCATTGTCTGCACCCACTCCTCCCCCAGTGTCTGCACCCACCCTCCCCTAGAGTCTGCACTCACCCGTCCCGCAGTGTCTGCATCCACCTTCCCCCAGTGTTGGCAGCCGACCTTGCCCCAGTGTCTGCACCCAACAATCCCCCAGTGTCTGCAACCACCCCTACCCCAGTGTCTGCACCCACCCCAAACCCAGTGTCTGCACCCACCCTCCACCAGTGTCTGCACCCACCCCTCCCCCAGTGTCTACACCCACCACTCCCCCAGTTTCTGCAGCCCCTCCCCCAGTGGCTGCACTCCCTTCCCGCAGTGTCTGCACCCACCCCCGCCCCAGTGTCGGCACCCACCCCTGCCCAGGTGTCAGCACCCACCCCTCCCCAAGTGTCTGCACCCATCCCTCCCCCAGTGTCTGCACCCACCACTCCCCCAGTGTCTGCATCCACCCCTCATCCAGTGTCTGCACCCACCCTCCACCAGTGTCTACACCCACCCCTTTCCCATTGTCTACACCCACCCCTCCCCCAGTGTCTGCACCCACCCACCCCCAGAGTCTACACTCACCACTCCCGCAGAGTCTGCATCCACCTTCCCCCAGTGTCTGCACGCACCCCTCCCCCATTATCTGCACCCACTCCTCCCCCATTGTCTGCACCCACCCCTCCCCCAGTGTCTGCAACCACCCCTCCCCCAGTGTCTGCAACCACCCCTCACCCAGTGTCTGCACCCACCCCTCCCCCAGTCTCTTCACCCACCCCTTCCCCTAATGTCTGCAGCCCATCCCTCAGTGTCTGCACACACTCCTCCCCCAGTGTCGGCACCCACCCCTCCCCCAGTGTCCGCAACCACCCCTCCACCAGCGTCTGCACTCCCTTCCCCCAGTGTCTGCACCCACCCCTCCCCCAGTGTCTGCACCCACCCTCCCCCAGTGTCTGCATCCACCGCTCCCCTAGTGTCTGCACCCACCCCTCCCCCAGTTTCTGCGCGTACCCTTCCCCCAGTGTCTGCACCCACCCCTCCCCCAGTGTCTGCAACCACCGCTCCCCCAGTGTCTGCACCCACCCCCCCCAATGTCTTCACCCACCCTCCACCAGTGACTGCACCCACCCCTCCCCCAGTGTCTGCACTCACCCCTCCCGCAGTGTGTGCATCCACCCCTCCCTCAGTCTCTGCACCCACCCCTCCCCCAGTGTCTGCATCCACCACTCCCCCAGTTTCAGCACCCAACCCTCCCACAGTTTCTGCACTCACCCCTCCCCCAGTGTCTGCTCACACCATTCCCCATTGTCGGCACCCACACCCATCTCCGGTGTCTGCACCCACCCCTCCCCCAGTGTCTGCACGCACACCTCCCCCAGTGTCTGCATCCACCACTCCCCCAGTTTCTGCAGCCCCTCCCTCAGTGGCTGCACTCCCTTCCCCCAGTGTCTGCACCCACCCCTGCCACAGTGTCGGTACCCACCCCTGCCCAGTTGTCGGCACCCATCCCTCCCCCAGTGTCTGCACCCACCCACCCCCAGGGTCTGCACCTACCCCTCCCCCATTGTCTGCATCCACCTTCCCCCAGTATTGGCAGCCGACCTTGCCCCAGTGTCGGCACCCAACCCTCCCCGAGTGTCTGCAACCACCCCGACCTCAGTGTCTGCACCCACCCCTCACCCAGTGTCTGCACCCACCCTCCACCAGTGACTGCACCCACCCCTCCCCCAGTGTCTGCACCCACCCCTCTCCCGGTGTCTGCAACCACCCCTCCCCCAGTGCCTGCAACCACCCCTCACCCAGTGTCTGCACCCACCCCTCCCCCAGTGTCTTCACCCACCCCTTCCCCTAATGTCTGCAGCCCCTCCCCCAGTGTCTGCACCCACCCCTCCCCCAGTGTCGGCACTCACCCCTCCCCCAGTGTCTGTACCCACCGCTCCCCCAGTGTCTGCACCCACCCTCCCCCAGTGTCTGCATCCAACACTCCCCTAGTATCTGCACCCACCCCTCCCCCAGTTTCTGCACGTACCCTTCCCCCAGTGTCTGCACCCACCCCTCCCCCTGTGTCTGCACCCACCCATCCCCCAGTGTCTGAATCCCCTTCCCACAGTGTATGTACCCCTCTTCCCCCAGTGTCTGCACCCCCTTCCCCCAGTATCTGCATCCCCTTCCCCAGTGTCTGCATCTACCCCTCCCCCAGTATCTGCAACATCTCTCCCCAGTGCCTGCAGCCCATTCCCCCAGTGTCTGCACCCACCGCTCCCCCAGTGTCTGCACCCACTCCTTATCCAGTGTCTGCAAGCTGCCTCCCCCAGTGTCTGCACCCATCCTTCCCCATTGTCTGCACCCACCCCTCCCCAAGTGTCTGCACCCACCCTCCCCTAGAGTCTGCACTCACCCCTCCCGCAGTGTCTGCATCCACCTTCCCCCAGTGTTGGCAGCCGACCTTGCCCCAGTGTCTGCACCCAACCCTCCCCCAGTGTCTGCAACCACCCCTACCCCAGTGTCTGCACCCACCCCTCACCCAGTGTCTGCACGCACCCTCCAACAGTGACAGCACCCACCCCTCCCCCAGTGTCTGCACTCACCCCTCCCGCAGTGTGTGCATCCACCCCACCCCTAGTCTCTGCACCCACCCCTCCCCCAGTGTCTGCATCCACCACTCCCCCAGTTTCAGCACCCAACCCTCCCCCAGTGTCTGCACCCACCCCTCCCCCGGTGTCTGCAACCACCCCTCCCCCAGTGTCTGCAACCACCCCTCACCCAGTGTCTGCTCCCACCCCTCCCCCAGTGTCTTCACCCACCCCTTCCCCTAATGTCTGCAGCCCCGCCCTCAGTGTCTGCACACACTCCTCCCCAAGTGTCGGCACCCACCCCTCCCCCAGTGTCTGCAACCACCCCTCACCCTGTTTCTGCACCCACCGCTCCCCCAGTGTCTGCACCCACCCTCCCCCAGTGTCTGCACCCACCGCCCCCATAGTGTCTGCACCCACCCCTCCCCCAGTTTCTGCACCCACCCGTTCCCCAGTGTCTGAACCTATCCTTCCCCCAGTGTCGACACCCACCCCTCTCCCATTGTCTGCACCCACCCCTCTCCCAGTGTCTGCACACACCCCTTCCCCAGTGTCTGCAGCCACCCCTCCCCCAGTTTCTGTGCCCACCCCTCCCCCAGTGTCTGCACCCACCCCTCCCCCAGTGTCTGCAACCACCCCTCACCCTAATGTCTGCAGCCCCTCCCTCAGTGTCTGCACCGACCCCTCCCCCAGTGTATGCACCCACCCCTCCCCCAGTGTCTGCAACCACCCCTCCACCAGTGTCTGCACTCCCTTCCCCCAGTGTCTGCACCCAAACCTGCCCCAGTGTCGGCACCCACCCCTCCCCCAGTGTCTGCAAATACCCCTCCACCAGTGTCTGCACTCCCTTCCCCCAGTGTCTGCACCCACCCCTCCCCCAGTGTCGGCACCCACCCCTGCCCCAGTGTCGGCACCCAACCATCCCCCAGTGTCTGCAACCACCCATCACCCAGTGGCTGCACCTACCCCTCCCCCAGTGTCTGCACCCACCCTCCCCCAGTGTCTGCACCCAGCCCTCCCCCAGTGTCTGCACCCACCGTCACCCAGTGTCTGCATCCACCCCTCCCCCAGTGTCTGCACGTACCCCATCCCCAGTGTCTGCACCCACCACTCCCCCAGTGTCTGCACCCAACCTCCACCAGTGTCTGCATCCACCCCTCCCCCAGTGTCTGCACCCACCCTCCCCCAGTGTCTGCATCCACCCCTCCCCCAGTGTCTGCACGTTCCCTTCCCCCAGTGTCTGCACCCACCCCTCCCCCTGTGTCTGCACCCACCCATCCCCCAGTGTCTGCATCCCCTTCCCACAGTGTCTGTACCCTTCTTGCCCCAGTGTCTGCACCCCCTTCCCCCAGTGTCTGCATCCCCTTCCCCAGTGTCTGCACCCACCCCTCCCCCAGTGTCTGCACCCACTGCTCCCCCAGTGTCTGCAACCACCCCTCCCCCAGTGTCTGCATCCACCCCTCATCCAGTGTCTGCACCCACCCTCCACCAGTGTCGACACCCACCCCTCTCCCATTGTCTGCACCCACCCCTCTCCCAGTGTCTGCACACACCCACCCCCAGAGTCTGCACTCACCTCTCCCGCAGAGTCTGCATCCACCTTCCCCCAGTGTCTGCACCCACCCCTCCCCCATTGTCTGCACCCACTCCTCCCCCAGTGTCTGCACCCACCCCTCCTCCAGTGTCTGCAACCACCCCTCCCCAAGTGTCTGCAACCACCCCTCACCCAGTGTCTGCACCCACCCCTCCCCCAGTGTCTTCACTCACCACTTCCCCTAATGTCTGCAGCCCCTCCCTCAGTGTCTGCACCGACCCCTCCCCCAGTGTATGCACCCACCCCTCCACCAGTGTCTGCACTCCCTTCCCCCAGTGTCTGCACCCAAACCTGCCCCAGTGTCGGCACCCACCCCTCCCCCAGTGTCTGCAACCACCCCTCCACCAGTGTCTGCACTCCCTTCCCCCGGTGTCTGCACCCACCCCTCCCCCAGTGTCGGCACCCACCCCTGCCCCAGTGTCGGCACCCAACCATCCCCCAGTGTCTGCAACCACCCCTCCCCCAGTGTCTGCAACCACCCCTCCACCAGTGACTGCACACACCCCTCCCCCAGTGTCTGCACCCACCCCTCTCCGCAGTGTCAGCACCCACCCCTCACCCAGTGTCTGCACCCACTCCTCATCCAGTGTCTGCAACCTGCCTCCCCCAGTGTCTGCACCCACCCCTCCCCCCAGTGTCTGTACCCACCCCTCCCCCAGTGTATGCACCCCCTTCCCCCAGTGTCTGCACCCACCCCTTACCCCAGTGTCTGCAACCTGCCTCCCCCAGTGTCTGCACCCACCCTTCCCCCATTGTCTGCACCCACCCCTCCCCCAGTGTCTGCACCCACCCTCCCCTAGAGTCTGCACTCACCCCTCCCGCAGTGTCTGCATCCACTCTTCACCCAGTGTTGGCAGCCGACCTTGCCCCAGTGTCTGCACCCAACCCTCCCCCGTGTCTGCAACCACCCCAACCCAGTGTCTGCAGCCTTCCTCCACCAGTGACTGCACCCACCCCTCCCCCAGTGTCTGCACCCACCCCTCCCGCAGTGTGTGCATCCACCCCACCCCCAGTCTCTGCACCCACCCCTCCCGCAGTGTTTGCATCCACCACTCCCCCAGTTTCAGCACCCAACCCTCCCACCGTTTCTGCACCCACCCCTCCCCCAGTGTCTGCAACCACCCCTCCCCCAGTGTCTGCACCCACCACTCCCCCACTGTCTGCACCCACCTCTCCCCCAGTGTCTGCAGCCCCTCCTCCAGTGGCTGCACTCCCTTCCCCCAGTGGCTGCACCCACCCCTGCCCCAGTGTCGGCACCCACCCCTGCCCAGGTGTCGACACCCACCCCTCCCCAAGTGTCTGCACCCATCCCTCCCCCAGTGTCTGCACCCACCGCTCCCCCAGTGTCTGCATCCACCCCTCATCCAGTGTCTGCACCCACCCTCCACCAGTGTCGACACTCACCCCTCTCCCATTGTCTGCACCCACCCCTCTCCCAGTGTCTGCACACACCCACCCCCAGAGTCTGCACTCACCTCTCCCGCAGATTCTGCATCCACCTTACCGCATTGTCTGCACCCACCCCTCCCCCAGTGTCTGCACCCACCCTCCCCTAGAGTCTGCACTCACCCCTCCCGCAGTGTCTGCATCCACCTTCCCCCAGTGTTGGCAGCCGACCTTGCCCCAGTGTCTGCACCCAACCCTCCCCCGTGTCTGCAACCACCCCTACCCCAGTGTCTGCAGCCTTCCTCCACCAGTGACTGCACCCACCCCTCCCCCAGTGTCTGCACCCACCCCTCCCGCAGTGTGTGCATCCACCCCACCCCCAGTCTCTGCACCCACCCCTCCCGCAGTGTTTGCATCCACCACTCTCCCAGTTTCAGCACACAACCCTCCCACTGTTTCTGCACCCACCCCTCCCCCAGTGTCTGCAACCACCCCTCCACCAGTGTCTGCACCCACCACTCCCCACTGTCTGCACCCACCTCTCCCCCAGTGTCTGCAGCCCCTCCTCCAGTGGCTGCACTCCCTTCCCCCAGTGGCTGCTCCCACCCCTGCCCCAGTGTCGGCACCCACCCCTGCCCAGGTGTCGACACCCACCCCTCCCCAAGTGTCTGCACCCATCCCTCCACCAGTGTCGACACCCACCCCTCTCCCATTGTCTGCACCCACCCCTCTCCCAGTGTCTGCACACACCCACCCCCAGAGTCTGCACTCACCTCTCCCGCAGATTCTGCATCCACCTTCCCCCAGTGTGTGCACCCACCCCTCCCCCATTGTCTGCACCCACTTCTCCCCCAGTGTCTGCACCCACCCCTCCTCCAGTGTCTGCAACCACCCCTCCCCCAGTGTCTGCAACCACCCCTCACCCAGTGTCTGCACTCCCTTCCCCCAGTGTCTGCACCCACCCCTGCCCCAGTGTCGGCACCCACCCCTGCCCCAGTGTCGGCACCCAACCATCCCCCAGTGTCTGCAACCACCCATCACCCAGTGGCTGCACCTACCCCTCCCCCAGTGTCTGCACCCACCCTCCCCCAGTGTCTGCATCCAGCCCTCCCCCAGTGTCTGCACCCACCCTGACCCAGTGTCTGCATCCACCCCTCCCCAAGTGTCTGCACGTACCCCATCCCCAGTGTCTGCACCCACCACTCCCCCAGTGTCTGCACGTACCCTTCCCCCAGTGTCTGCAGCCACCCCTCCCCCTGTGTCTGCACCCACCCATCCCCCAGTGTCTGCATCCCCTTCCCACAGTGTCTGTACCCCTCTTGCCCCAGTGTCTGCACCCTCTTCCCCCAGTGTCTGCATCCCCTTCCCCAGTGTCTGCACCCACCGCTCCCTCAGTGTCTGCACCCACTCCTCATCCAGTGTCTGCAACCTGCCTCCCCCAGTGTCTGCACCCCTCCTTCCCCCATTGTCTGCACCCACCCCTCCCCCAGTGTCTGCTCCCACCCCTCGCCCAGTGTCTGCACCCACCCCTCCCCCAGTGCCTGCACACACCCGCCCCCAGTTTCTGCACACACCCCTCCCCCAGTGCCTGAACCCACCCCTCCCCCAGTGTCTGCATCCACCCTCCCACAGTGTCGGCAGCCGACCCTCCCGCAGTGTCTGCACCCACCCCAACTGCAGTGTCTGCACCGACCCCTACCCCAGTGTGTGCACCCACACCTCCACCAGTGTCTGCACCCACCCCTCAACCAGTGTCTGCACACAACCGTCCCCCAGTGTCTGCACCTACTGCTCCCCCAGTGTCTGCACCCAACCCTTCCCCAGTTTCTGCACACACCCCTCCCCCAGTGTTTGCACCCACTCCTCCCCCAGTGTCTGCACCCATCCCTCCTCCAGTGTCTGCAACCACCCCTCCCCCAGTGTCTGCAACCACCCCTCACCCAGTGTCTGCACCCACCCCTCCCCAAGTGTCTTCACCCACCCCTTCCCCTAATGTCTGCAGCCCCTCCCTCAGTGTCTGCACCGACCCCTCCCCCAGTGTATGCACCCACCCCTCCCCCAGTGTCTTAACCCACCCCTTCCCCTAATGTCTGCAGCCCCTCCCTCAGTGTCTGCACCGACCCCTCCCCCAGTGTATGCACCCACCCCTCCACCAGTGTCTGCACTCCCTTCCCCCAGTGTCTGCACCCAAACCTGCCCCAGTGTCGGCACCCACCCCTCCCCCAGTGTCTGCAACCACCCCTCCACCAGTGTCTGCACTCCCTTCCCCCAGTGTCTGCACCCACCCCTCCCCCAGTGTCGGCACCCACCCCTGCCCCAGTGTCGGCACCCAACCATCCCCCAGTGCCTGCAACCACCCATCACCCAGTGGCTGCACCTACCCCTCCCCCAGTGTCTGCACCCACCCTCCCCCAGTGTCTGCACCCAGCCCTCCCCCAGTGTCTGCACCCACCCTCACCCAGTGTCTGCATCCACCCCTCCCCCAGTGTCTGCACGTACCCCTCCCCCAGTGTCTGCACCCACCACGCCCCCAGTGTCTGCACCCAACCTCCACCAGCATCTGCATCCACCCCTCCCCCAGTGTCTGCACCCACCCTCCCCCAGTGTCTGCATCCACCCCGCCCCCAGTGTCTGCACATACCCTTCCCCCAGTGTCTGCACCCACCCCTCCCCCTGTGTCTGCACCCACCCATCCCCCAGTGTCTGCATCCCCTTCCCACAGTGTCTGTACCCTTCTTGCCCCAGTGTCTGCACCCCCTTCCCCCAGTGTCTGCATCCCCTTCCCCAGTGTCTGCACCCACCCCTCCCCCAGTTTCTGCACCCACGCCTCCCCCAGTGTCTGCACCCACTGCTCCCCCAGTGTCTGCAACCACCCATCCCCCAGTGTCTGCATCCACCCCTCATCCAGTGTCTGCACCCACCCTCCACCAGTGTCGACACCCACCCCTCTCCCATTGTCTGCACCCACCCATCTCCCAGTGTCTGCACACACCCACCCCCAGAGTCTGCACTCACCTCTCCCGCAGAGTCTGCATCCACCTTCCCCCAGTGTCTGCACCCACCCCTCCCCCATTGTCTGCACCCACTCCTCCCCCAGTGTCTACACCCACCACTCCTCCAGTGTCTGCAACCACCCCTCCCCCAGTGTCTGCAACCACCCCTCACCCAGTGTCTGCACCCACCCCTCCCCCAGTGTCTTCACCCACCACTTCCCCTAATGTCTGCAGCCCCTCCCTCAGTGTCTGCACCGACCCCTCCCCCAGTGTATGCAACCACCCCTCCACCAGTGTCTGCACCCAAACCTGCCCCAGTGTCGGCACCCACCCCTCCCCCAGTGTCTGCAACCACCCCTCCACCAGTTTCTGCACTCCCTTCCCCCAGTGTCTGCACCCACCCCTTACCCCAGTGTCTGCAACCTGCCTCCCCCAGTGTCTGCACCCACCCTTCCCCCATTGTCTGCACCCACCCCTCCCCCAGTGTCTGCACCCACCCTCCCCTAGAGTCTGCACTCACCCCTCCCGCAGTGTCTGCAACCACCTTCCCCAGTGTTGGCAGCCGACCTTGCCCCAGTGTCTGCACCCAATCCTCCCCCGTGTCTGCAACCACCCCTACCCCAGTGTCTGCAGCCTTCCTCCACCAGTGACTGCACCCACCACTCCCCCAGTGTCTGCACCCACCCCTCCCGCAGTGTGCATCCACCCCTCCTCCAGTCTCTGCACCCACCCCTTCCGCAGTGTTTGCATCCACCACTTCCCCAGTTTCAGCACCCAACCCTCCCACCGTTTCTGCACCCACCCCTGCCCCAGTGTCTGCAACCACCCCTGCCCCAGTGTCGGCACCCACCCCTGCCCAGGTGTCGACACCCACCCCTCCACCAGTGTCTGCACTCCCTTCCCCCAGTGTCTGCACCCAAACCTGCCCCAGTGTCGGCACCCACCCCTCCCCCAGTGTCTGCAACCATCCCTCCACCAGTGTCTGCACTCCCTTCCCCCAGTGTCTGCACCCACCCCTCCCCCAGTGTCGGCACCCACCCCTGCCCCAGTGCCGGCACCCAACCATCCCCCAGTGTCTGCAACCACCCCTCCCCCAGTGTCTGCAATGACCCCTCCACCAGTGACTGCACACACCCCTCCCCCAGTGTCTGCACCCACCCCTCTCCCCAGTGTCAGCACCCACCCCTCACCCAGTGTCTGCACCCACTCCTCATCCAGTGTCTGCAACCTGCCTCCCCCAGTTTCTGCACCCACCCCTCCCCCAGTGTCTGCACACACCCGCCCCCAGTGTCTGCACACACCGCTGCCCCAGTGCCTGAACCCACCCCTCCCCCAGTGTCTGCACCCACCCCTCCCCCAGTGTATGCACCCCCTTCCCCCAGTGTCTGCACCCACCCCTTACCCCAGTGTCTGCAACCTGTCTCCCCCAGTGTCTGCACCCACCCTTCCCCCATTGTCTGCACCCACCCCTCCCCCAGTGTCTGCACCCACCCTCCCCTAGAGTGTGCACTCACCCCTCCCGCAGTGTCTGCATCCACCTTCCCCCAGTGTTCGCAGCCGACCTTGCCCCAGTGTCTGCACCCAACCCTCCCGCAGTGTGTGCATCCACCCCTCCCCCAGTCTCTGCACCCACCTCTCCCGCAGTGTTTGCATCCACCACTCCCCCAGTTTCAGCACCCAACCCTCCCACCGTTTCTGCACCCACCCCTCCCCCAGTGTCTGCAACCACCCCTCCCCCAGTGTCTGCACCCACCACTCCCCCACTGTCTGCACCCACCTCTCCCCCAGTGTCTGCAGCCCCTCCTCCAGTGGCTGCACTCCCTTCCCCCAGTGGCTGCACCCACCCCTGCCCCAGTGTCGGCACCCACCCCTGCCCAGGTGTCGACACCCACTCCTCCCCAAGTGTCTGCACCCATCCCTCCCCCAGTGTCTGCACCAAACCGCTCCCCCAGTGTCTGCATCCACCCCTCATCCAGTGTCTGCACCCACCCTCCACCAGTGTCGACAACCACCCCTCTCCCATTGTCTGCACCCAACCCTCTCCCAGTGTCTGCACACACCCACCCCCAGAGTCTGCACTCACCTCTCCCGCAGAGTCTGCATCCACCTTCCCCCAGTGTCTGCACCCACCCCTCCCCCATTGTCTGCACCCACTCCTCCCCCAGTGTCTGCTCCCACCCCTCGCCCAGTGTCTGCACCCACCCCTCCCCCAGTGACTGCACACACACGCCCCCAGTTTCTGCACACACCCCTCCCCCAGTGCCTGAACCCACCCCTCCACCAGTGTCTGCATCCACCCTCCCACAGTGTCGGCAGCCGACCCTCCCGCAGTGTCTGCACCCACCCCTCCTGCAGTGTCTGCACCGACCCCTCCCCCAGTGTGTGCACCCACACCTCCACCAGTGTCTGCACCCACCCCTCAACCAGTGTCTGCACACAACCGTCCCCCAGTGTCTGCACCTACTCCTCCCCCAGTGTCTGCACCAACCCTCCCCCAGTTTCTGCACACACCCCTCCCCCAGTGTCTGAACCCACCCCTCCCCCAGTGTCTGCATCCACCCTCCCCCAGTGTCGGCAGCCGAACCTCCCGCAGTGTCTGCACCCACCCCTCCCCCAGTGTCTGCACCCCTTCCCCCAGTGCCTGCACCCTCCCCTCCCCCAGTTTCTGCACCCAGCTTCCCCTCGTGTCTGCACCCACCCCTCCCCGGTGTCTGCACCCCACCTTCCCCCAGTGTCTGCATCCCCACTTCCCCCAGTTTCTGCGCCGACTCTACTCCAGTGCCTGCATCCACCATTCCCCCAGTGTCTGCACCCACCTCTCACTCAGTGTATGCACCCACCACTATCCAATTTCTGCACCCACCCCTCCCCCAGTGTCTGCACCCCACTTCCCCCAGTGTCTGCACCCACCACTCCCTCAGTGGCTACACCCGCCCCGACCCCAGTTTCTGCACCCATCCTTCCCCCAGTGTCTGCACACACCCCTCCCACAGTGTCTGCACCGACCCTTCCTCCAGTTCTGCACTCACCCCTCCCCCATTGTCTGCTCCCAACCCTCCTCCAGTGTCTGCACCCCCTTCCCCCAGTGTCTGCATCCCCTTCCCCAGTGTCTGCACCCACTCCTCCCCCAGTGTCTGCACCCATCCCTCCCCCAGTGTCTGCAACCACCCCTCCCCCAGTGTCTGCATCCACCCCTCATCCAGTGTCTGCACCCACCCTCCACCAGTGTCGACACCCACCCCTCTCCCATTGTCTGCACCCACCCCTCTCCCAGTGTCTGCACACACCCACCCCCAGAGTCTGCACTCACCTCTCCCGCAGAGTCTGCATCCACCTTCCCCCAGTGTCTGCACCCACCCCTCCCCCATTGTCTGCACCCACTCCTCCCCCAGTGTCTGCACCCACCCCTCCTCCAGTGTCTGCAGCCACCCCTCCCCCAGTGTCTGCAACCACCCCTCACCCAGTGTCTGCACCCACCCCTCCCCCAGTGTCTTCACTCACCACTTCCCCTAATGTCTGCAGCCCCTCCCTCAGTGTCTGCACCGACCCCTCCCCCAGTGTATGCACCCACCCCTCCACCAGTGTCTGCACTCCCTTCCCCCAGTGTCTGCACCCAAACCTGCCCCAGTGTCGGCACCCACCCCTCCCCCAGTGTCTGCAACCACCCCTCCAACAGTGTCTGCACTCCCTTCCCCCAGTGTCTGCACCCACCCCTGCCCCAGTGTCGGCACCCACCCCTGCCCCAGTGTCGGCACCCAACCATCCCCCAGTGTCTGCAACCACCCCTCCCCCAGTGTCTGCAACCACCCCTCCACCAGTGACTGCACACACCCCTCCCCCAGTGTCTGCACCCACCCCTCTCCCCAGTGTCAGCACCCACCCCTCACCCAGTGTCTGCACCCACTCCTCATCCAGTGTCTGCAACCTGCCTCCCCCAGTGTCTGCACCCACCCTTCCCCCATTGTCTGCACCCACCCCTCCCCCAGTGTCTGCACCCACCCTCCCCTAGAGTCTGCACTCACCCCTCCCGCAGTGTCTGCATCCACCTTCCCCCAGTGTTGGCAGCCGACCTTGCCCCAGTGTCTGCACCCAACCCTCCCCCGTGTCTGCAACCACCCCTACCCCAGTGTCTGCAGCCTTCCTCCACCAGTGACTGCACCCACCCCTCCCCCAGTGTCTGCACCCACCCCTCCCGCAGTGTGTGCATCCACCCCTCCCCCAGTCTCTGCACCCACCCCTCCCGCAGTGTTTGCATCCACCACTCCCCCAGTTTCAGCACCCAACCCTCCCACCGTTTCTGCACCCACCCCTCCCCCAGTGTCTGCAACCACCCCTCCCCCAGTGTCTGCACCCACCACTCCCCCACTGTCTGCAACCACCTCTCCCCCAGTGTCTGCAGCCCCTCCTCCAGTGGCTGCACTCCCTTCCCCCAGTGGCTGCTCCCACCCCTGCCCCAGTGTCGGCACCCACCCCTGCCCAGGTGTCGACACCCACCCCTCCCCAAGTGTCTGCACCCATCCCTCCCCCAGTGTCTGCACCCACCGCTCCCCCAGTGTCTGCATCCACCCCTCATCCAGTGTCTGCACCCACCCTCCACCAGTGTCGACACCCACCCCGCTCCCATTGTCTGCACCCACCCCTCTCCCAGTGTCTGCACACACCCACCCCCAGAGTCTGCACTCACCTCTCCCGCAGATTCTGCATCCACCTTCCCCCAGTGTCTGCACCCACTCCTCCCCCATTGTCTGCACCCACTTCTCCCCCAGTGTCTGCACCCACCCCTCCTCCAGTGTCTGCAACCACCCCTCCCCCAGTGTCTGCAACCACCCCTTCCCCCAGTGTCTGCACCCAAACCTGCCCCAGTGTCGGCACCCACCCCTCCCCCAGTGTCTGCAACCACCCCTCCACCAGTGTCGGCACCCACCCCTGCCCCAGTGTCGGCACCCAACCATCCCCCAGTGTCTGCAACCACCCATCACCCGTGGCTGCACCTACCCCTCCCCCAGTGTCTGCACCCACCCTCCCCCAGTGTCTGCACCCAGCCCTCCCCCAGTGTCTGCACCCACCCTCACCCAGTGTCTGCATCCACCCCTCCCCCAGTGTCTGCACGTATCCCATCCCCAGTGTCTGCACCCACCACTCCCCCAGTGTCTGCACCCAACCTCCACCAGTGTCTGCATCCACCCCTCCCCCAGTGTCTGCACCCACCCTCCCCCAGTGTCTGCATCCACCCCTCCCCCAGTGTCTGCACGTACCCTTCCCCCAGTGTCTGCACCCACCCCTCCCCCTGTGTCTGCACCCACCCATCCCCCAGTGTCTGCATCCCCTTCCCACAGTGTCTGTACACCTCTTGCCCCAGTGTCTGCACCCTCTTCCCCCAGTGTCTGCATCACCTTCCCCAGTGTCTGCACCCACCCCTCCCCCAGTTTCTGCACCATCGCTCCCCAGTGCCTGTAGCCCATTCCCCCAGTGTCTGCACCCACCGCTCCCCCAGTGTCTGCACCCACTCCTCATCCAGTGTCTGCAACCTGCCTCCCCCAGTGTTTGCACCCCTCCTTCCCCCATTGTCTGCACCCACCCCTCCCCCAGTGTCTGCTCCCACCCCTCGCCCAGTGTCTGCACCCACCCCTCCCCCAGTGTCTGCACACACCCGCCCCCAGTTTCTGCACACACCCCTCCCCCAGTGCCTGAACCCACCCCTCCCCGGTGTCTGCACCCCCCCTTCCCCCAGTGTCTGCATCCCCACTTCCCCCAGTTTCTGCGCCGACTCTACTCCAGTGCCTGCATCCACCATTCCCCCAGTGTCTGCACCCACCTCTCACTCAGTGTATGCACCCACCACTATCCAATTTCTGCACCCACCCCTCCCCCAGTGTCTGCACCCCACTTCCCCCAGTGTCTGCACCCACCACTCCCTCAGTGGCTACACCCGCCCCGACCCCAGTTTCTGCACCCATCCTTCCCCCAGTGTCTGCACCCACCCCTCCCACAGTGTCTGCACCGACCCTTCCTCCAGTTCTGCACTCACCCCTCCCCCATTGTCTGCTCCCAACCCTCCCCCAGTGTCTGCACCCCCTTCCCCCAGTGTCTGCATCCCCTTCCCCAGTTTCTGCACCCACCGCTCCCCCAGTGTCTGCACCCACTCCTCCCCCAGTGTCTGCACCCATCCCTCCCCCAGTGTCTGCAACCACCCCTCCCCCAGTGTCTGCATCCACCCCTCATCCAGTGTCTGCACCCACCCTCCACCAGTATCGACACCCACCCCTCTCCCATTGTCTGCACCCACCCCTCTCTCAGTGTCTGCACACACCCACCCCCAGAGTCTGCACTCACCTCTCCCGCAGAGTCTGCATCCACCTTCCCCCAGTGTCTGCACCCACCCCTCCCCCATTGTCTGCACCCACTCCTCCCCCAGTGTCTGCACCCACCCCTCCTCCAGTGTCTGCAACCACCCCTCCCCCAGTGTCTGCAACCACCCCTCACCCAGTGTCTGCACCCACCCCTCCCCCAGTGTCTTCACTCACCACTTCCCCTAATGTCTGCAGCCCCTCCCTCAGTGTCTGCACCGACCCCTCCCCCAGTGTATGCACCCACCCCTCCACCAGTGTCTGCACTCCCTTCCCCCAGTGTCTGCACCCAAACCTGCCCCAGTGTCGGCACCCACCCCTCCCCCAGTGTCTGCAACCACCCCTCCACCAGTGTCTGCACTCCCTTCCCCCAGTGTCTGCACCCACCCCTCCCCCAGTGTCGGCACCCACCCCTGCCCCAGTGTCGGCACCCAACCATCCCCCAGTGTCTGCAACCACCCCTCCCCCAGTGTCTGCAACCACCCCTCCACCAGTGACTGCACACACCCCTCCCCCAGTGTCTGCACCCACCCCTCTCCCCAGTGTCAGCACCCACCCCTCACCCAGTGTCTGCACCCACTCCTCATCCAGTGTCTGCAACCTGCCTCCCCCAGTGTCTGCACCCAGCCCTCCCCCAGTGTCTGCACACACCCGCCCCCAGTGTCTGCACACACCTCTGCCCCAGTGCCTGAACCCACCCCTCCCAAAGTGTCTGTACCCACCCCTCCCCCAGTGAATGCACCCCCTTCCCCCAGTGTCTGCACCCACCCCTTACCCCAGTGTCTGCAACCTGCCTCCCCCAGTGTCTGCACCCACCCTTCCCCCATTGTCTGCACCCACCCCTCCCCCAGTGTCTGCACCCACCCTCCCCTAGAGTCTGCACTCACCCCTCCCGCAGTGTCTGCGTCCACCTTCCCCCAGTGTTGGCAGCCGACCTTGCCCCAGTGTCTGCACCCAACCCTCCCCCGTGTCTGCAACCACCCCTACTCCAGTGTCTACAGCCTTCCTCCACCAGTGACTGCACCCACCCCTCCCCCAGTGTCTGCACCCACCCCTCCCACCGTTTCTGCACCCACCCCTCCCCCAGTGTCTGCAACCACCCCTCCCCCAGTGTCTGCACCCACCACTCCCCCACTGTCTGCAACGACCTCTCCCCCAGTGTCTGCAGCCCCTCCTCCAGTGGCTGCACTCCCTTCCCCCAGTGGCTGCTCCCACCCCTGCCCCAGTGTCGGCACCCACCCCTGCCCAGGTGTCGACACCCACCCCTCCCCAAGTGTCTGCACCCATCCCTCCCCCAGTGTCTGCACCCACCGCTCCCCCAGTGTCTGCATCCACCCCTCATCCAGTGTCTGCACCCACCCTCCACCAGTGTCGACACGCACCCCTCTCCCATTGTCTGCACCCACCCCTCTCCCAGTGTCTGCACACACCCACCCCCAGAGTCTGCACTCACCTCTCCCGCAGATTCTGCATCCACCTTCCCCCAGTGTCTGCACCCACCCCTCCCCCATTGTCTGCACCCACTTCTCCCCCAGTGTCTGCACCCACCCCTCCTCCAGTGTCTGCAACCACCCCTCCCCCAGTGTCTGCAACCACCACTCCCCCACTGTCTGCAACCACCTCTCCCCCAGTGTCTGCAGCCCCTCCTCCAGTGGCTGCACTCCCTTCCCCCAGTGGCTGCTCCCACCCCTGCCCCAGTGTCGGCACCCACCCCTGCCCAGGTGTCGACACCCACCCCTCCCCAAGTGTCTGCACCCATCCCTCCCCCAGTGTCTGCACCCACCGCTCCCCCAGTGTCTGCATCCACCCCTCATCCAGTGTCTGCACCCACCCTCCACCAGTGTCGACACCCACCCCGCTCCCATTGTCTGCACCCACCCCTCTCCCAGTGTCTGCACACACCCACCCCCAGAGTCTGCACTCACCTCTCCCGCAGATTCTGCATCCACCTTCCCCCAGTGTCTGCACCCACTCCTCCCCCATTGTCTGCACCCACTTCTCCCCCAGTGTCTGCACCCACCCCTCCTCCAGTGTCTGCAACCACCCCTCCCCCAGTGTCTGCAACCACCCCTTCCCCCAGTGTCTGCACCCAAACCTGCCCCAGTGTCGGCACCCACCCCTCCCCCAGTGTCTGCAACCACCCCTCCACCAGTGTCGGCACCCACCCCTGCCCCAGTGTCGGCACCCAACCATCCCCCAGTGTCTGCAACCACCCATCACCCGTGGCTGCACCTACCCCTCCCCCAGTGTCTGCACCCACCCTCCCCCAGTGTCTGCACCCAGCCCTCCCCCAGTGTCTGCACCCACCCTCACCCAGTGTCTGCATCCACCCCTCCCCCAGTGTCTGCACGTATCCCATCCCCAGTGTCTGCACCCACCACTCCCCCAGTGTCTGCACCCAACCTCCACCAGTGTCTGCATCCACCCCTCCCCCAGTGTCTGCACCCACCCTCCCCCAGTGTCTGCATCCACCCCTCCCCCAGTGTCTGCACGTACCCTTCCCCCAGTGTCTGCACCCACCCCTCCCCCTGTGTCTGCACCCACCCATCCCCCAGTGTCTGCATCCCCTTCCCACAGTGTCTGTACACCTCTTGCCCCAGTGTCTGCACCCTCTTCCCCCAGTGTCTGCATCACCTTCCCCAGTGTCTGCACCCACCCCTCCCCCAGTTTCTGCACCATCGCTCCCCAGTGCCTGTAGCCCATTCCCCCAGTGTCTGCACCCACCGCTCCCCCAGTGTCTGCACCCACTCCTCATCCAGTGTCTGCAACCTGCCTCCCCCAGTGTTTGCACCCCTCCTTCCCCCATTGTCTGCACCCACCCCTCCCCCAGTGTCTGCTCCCACCCCTCGCCCAGTGTCTGCACCCACCCCTCCCCCAGTGTCTGCACACACCCGCCCCCAGTTTCTGCACACACCCCTCCCCCAGTGCCTGAACCCACCCCTCCCCGGTGTCTGCACCCCCCCTTCCCCCAGTGTCTGCATCCCCACTTCCCCCAGTTTCTGCGCCGACTCTACTCCAGTGCCTGCATCCACCATTCCCCCAGTGTCTGCACCCACCTCTCACTCAGTGTATGCACCCACCACTATCCAATTTCTGCACCCACCCCTCCCCCAGTGTCTGCACCCCACTTCCCCCAGTGTCTGCACCCACCACTCCCTCAGTGGCTACACCCGCCCCGACCCCAGTTTCTGCACCCATCCTTCCCCCAGTGTCTGCACCCACCCCTCCCACAGTGTCTGCACCGACCCTTCCTCCAGTTCTGCACTCACCCCTCCCCCATTGTCTGCTCCCAACCCTCCCCCAGTGTCTGCACCCCCTTCCCCCAGTGTCTGCATCCCCTTCCCCAGTTTCTGCACCCACCGCTCCCCCAGTGTCTGCACCCACTCCTCCCCCAGTGTCTGCACCCATCCCTCCCCCAGTGTCTGCAACCACCCCTCCCCCAGTGTCTGCATCCACCCCTCATCCAGTGTCTGCACCCACCCTCCACCAGTGTCGACACCCACCCCTCTCCCATTGTCTGCACCCACCCCTCTCTCAGTGTCTGCACACACCCACCCCCAGAGTCTGCACTCACCTCTCCCGCAGAGTCTGCATCCACCTTCCCCCAGTGTCTGCACCCACCCCTCCCCCATTGTCTGCACCCACTCCTCCCCCAGTGTCTGCACCCACCCCTCCTCCAGTGTCTGCAACCACCCCTCCCCCAGTGTCTGCAACCACCCCTCACCCAGTGTCTGCACCCACCCCTCCCCCAGTGTCTTCACTCACCACTTCCCCTAATGTCTGCAGCCCCTCCCTCAGTGTCTGCACCGACCCCTCCCCCAGTGTATGCACCCACCCCTCCACCAGTGTCTGCACTCCCTTCCCCCAGTGTCTGCACCCAAACCTGCCCCAGTGTCGGCACCCACCCCTCCCCCAGTGTCTGCAACCACCCCTCCACCAGTGTCTGCACTCCCTTCCCCCAGTGTCTGCACCCACCCCTCCCCCAGTGTCGGCACCCACCCCTGCCCCAGTGTCGGCACCCAACCATCCCCCAGTGTCTGCAACCACCCCTCCCCCAGTGTCTGCAACCACCCCTCCACCAGTGTCTGCACCCACCCCTCTCCCCAGTGTCAGCACCCACCCCTCACCCAGTGTCTGCACCCACTCCTCATCCAGTGTCTGCAACCTGCCTCCCCCAGTGTCTGCACCCAGCCCTCCCCCAGTGTCTGCACACACCCGCCCCCAGTGTCTGCACACACCTCTGCCCCAGTGCCTGAACCCACCCCTCCCAAAGTGTCTGTACCCACCCCTCCCCCAGTGAATGCACCCCCTTCCCCCAGTGTCTGCACCCACCCCTTACCCCAGTGTCTGCAACCTGCCTCCCCCAGTGTCTGCACCCACCCTTCCCCCATTGTCTGCACCCACCCCTCCCCCAGTGTCTGCACCCACCCTCCCCTAGAGTCTGCACTCACCCCTCCCGCAGTGTCTGCGTCCACCTTCCCCCAGTGTTGGCAGCCGACCTTGCCCCAGTGTCTGCACCCAACCCTCCCCCGTGTCTGCAACCACCCCTACTCCAGTGTCTACAGCCTTCCTCCACCAGTGACTGCACCCACCCCTCCCCCAGTGTCTGCACCCACCCCTCCCACCGTTTCTGCACCCACCCCTCCCCCAGTGTCTGCAACCACCCCTCCCCCAGTGTCTGCACCCACCACTCCCCCACTGTCTGCAACGACCTCTCCCCCAGTGTCTGCAGCCCCTCCTCCAGTGGCTGCACTCCCTTCCCCCAGTGGCTGCTCCCACCCCTGCCCCAGTGTCGGCACCCACCCCTGCCCAGGTGTCGACACCCACCCCTCCCCAAGTGTCTGCACCCATCCCTCCCCCAGTGTCTGCACCCACCGCTCCCCCAGTGTCTGCATCCACCCCTCATCCAGTGTCTGCACCCACCCTCCACCAGTGTCGACACGCACCCCTCTCCCATTGTCTGCACCCACCCCTCTCCCAGTGTCTGCACACACCCACCCCCAGAGTCTGCACTCACCTCTCCCGCAGATTCTGCATCCACCTTCCCCCAGTGTCTGCACCCACCCCTCCCCCATTGTCTGCACCCACTTCTCCCCCAGTGTCTGCACCCACCCCTCCTCCAGTGTCTGCAACCACCCCTCCCCCAGTGTCTGCAACCACCCCTCACCCAGTGTCTGCACCCACCCCTCCCCCAGTGTCTTCACCCACCCCTTCCCCTAATGTCTGCAGCCCCTCCCTCAGTGTCTGCACCGACCCCTCCCCCAGTGTATGCACCCACCCCTCCACCAGTGTCTGCAACCACCCCTCCACCAGTGTCTGCACTCCCTTCCCCCAGTGTCTGCACCCAAACCTGCTCCAGTGTCGGCACCCACCCCTCCCCCAGTGTCTGCAACCACCCCTCCACCAGTGTCTGCACTCCCTTCCCCCAGTGTCGGCACCCACCCCTGCCCCAGTGTCGGCACCCAACCATCCCCCAGTGTCTGCAACCACCCATCACCCAGTGGCTGCACCTACCCCTCCCCCAGTGTCTGCACCCACCCTCCCCCAGTGCCTGCACCCAGCCCTCCCCCAGTGTCTGCACGTACCCCATCCCCAGTGTCTGCACCCACCACTCCCCCAGTGTCTGCACCCAACCCCCACCAGTGTCTGCATCCACCCCTCCCCCAGTGTCTGCACGTACCCTTCCCCCAGTGTCTGCACCCACCCCTCCCCCTGTGTCTGCACCCACCCATCCCCCAGTGTCTGCATCCCCTTCCCACAGTGTCTGTACCCCTCTTGCCCCAGTGTCTGCACCCTCTTCCCCCAGTGTCTGCATCCCCTTCCCCAGTGTCTGCACCCACCCCTCCCCCAGTTTCTGCACCATCTCTCCCCAGTGCCTGCAGCCCATTCCCCCAGTGTCTGCACCCACCGCTCCCCCAGTGCATGCACCCACTCCTCATCCAGTGTCTGCAACCTGCCTCCCCCAGTGTCTGCACCCCTCCTTCCCCCATTGTCTGCACGCACCCCTCCCCCAGTGTCTGCTCCCACCCCTCGCCCAGTGTCTGCACCCACCCCTCCCCCAGTGTCTGCACACACCCGCCCCCAGTTTCTGCACTCACCCCTCCCCCAGTGCCTGAACCCACCCCTCCCCCAGTGTCTGCATCCACCCTCCCACAGTGTCGGCAGCCGACCCTCCCGCAGTGTCTGAACCCACCCCTCCTGCAGTGTCTGCACCGACCCCTCCCCCAGTGTGTGCACCCACACCTCCACCAGTGTCTGCACCCACCCCTCAACCAGTGTCTGCACACAACCGTCCCCCAGTGTCTGCACCTACTGCTCCCACAGTGTCTGCACCCAACCCTCCCCCAGTTTCTGCACACACCCCTCCCCCAGTGTCTGCACCCACTCCTCCCCCAGTGTCTGCACCCATCCATCCTCCAGTGTCTGCAACCACCCCTCCCCCAGTGTCTGCAACCACCCCTCACCCAGTGTCTGCACCCACCCCTCCCCAAGTGTCTTCACCCGCCCCTTCCCCTAATGTCTGCAGCCCCTCCCTCAGTGTCTGCACCGACCCCTCCCCCAGTGTATGCACCCACCCCTCCCCCAGTGTCTTCACCCACCACTTCCCCTAATGTCTGCAGCCCCTCCCTCAGTGTCTGCACCGACCCCTCCCCCAGTGTATGCACCCACCCCTCCACCAGTGTCTGCACTCCCTTCCCCCAGTGTCTGCACCCAAACCTGCCCCAGTGTCGGCACCCACCCCTCCCCCAGTGTCTGCAACCACCCCTCCACCAGTGTCTGCACTCCCTTCCCCCAGTGTCTGCACCCACCCCTCCCCCAGTGTCGGCACCCACCCCTGCCCCAGTGTCGGCACCCAACCATCCCCCAGTGTCTGCAACCACCCATCACCCAGTGGCTGCACCTACCCCTCCCCCAGTGTCTGCACCCACCCTCCCCCAGTGTCTGCACCCAGCCCTCCCCCAGTGTCTGCACCCACCCTCACCCAGTGTCTGCATCCACCCCTCCCCCAGTGTCTGCACGTACCCCTCCCCCAGTGTCTGCACCCACCACTCCCCCAGTGTCTGCACCCAACCTCCACCAGTGTCTGCATCCACCCCTCCCCCAGTGTCTGCACCCACCCTCCCCCAGTGTCTGCATCCACCCCTCCCCCAGTGTCTGCACGTACCCTTCCCCCAGTGTCTGCACCCACCCCTCCCCCAGTTTCTGCACCCACTTCTCCCCCAGTGTCTGCACCCACTGCTCCCCCAGTGTCTGCAACCACCCATCCCCCAGTGTCTGCATCCACCCCTCATCCAGTGTCTGCACCCACCCTCCACCAGTGTCGACACCCACCCCTCTCCCATTGTCTGCACCCACCCCTCTCCCAGTGTCTGCACACACCCACCCCCAGAGTCTGCACTCACCTCTCCCGCAGAGTCTGCATCCACCTTCCCCCAGTGTCTGCACCCACCCCTCCCCCATTGTCTGCACCCACTCCTCCCCCAGTGTCTGCACCCACCCCTCCTCCAGTGTCTGCAACCACCCCTCCCCCAGTGTCTGCAACCACCCCTCACCCAGTGTCTGCACCCACCGCTCCCCCAGTGTCTTCACCCACCACTTCCCCTAATGTCTGCAGCCCCTCCCTCAGTGTCTGCACCGACCCCTCCCCCAGTGTATGCACCCACCCCTCCACCAGTGTCTGCACTCCCTTCCCCCAGTGTCTGCACCCAAACCTGCCCCAGTGTCGGCACCCACGCCTCCCCCAGTGTCTGCAACCACCCCTCCACCAGTTTCTGCACTCCCTTCCCCCAGTGTCTGCACCCACCCCTTACCCCAGTGTCTGCAACCTGCCTCCCCCAGTGTCTGCACCCAACCTTCCCCCATTGTCTGCACCCACCCCTCCCCCAGTGTCTGCACCCACCCTCCCCTAGAGTCTGCACTCACCCCTCCCGCAGTGTCTGCAACCACCTTCCCCCAGTGTTGGCAGCCGACCTTGCCCCAGTGTCTGCACCCAATCCTCCCCCGTGTCTGCAACCACCCCTACCCCAGTGTCTGCAGCCTTCCTCCACCAGTGACTGCACCCACCACTCCCCCAGTGTCTGCACCCACCCCTCCCGCAGTGTGTGCATCCACCCCTCCTCCAGTCTCTGCACCCACCCCTTCCGCAGTGTTTGCATCCACCACTTCCCCAGTTTCAGCACCCAACCCTCCCACCGTTTCTGCACCCACCCCTGCCCCAGTGTCTGCAACCACCCCTCCCCCAGTGTCTGCACCCACCACTCCCCCACTGTCTGCACCCACCTCTCCCCCAGTGTCTGCAGCCCCTCCTCCAGTGGCTGCACTCCCTTCCCCCAGTGGCTGCACCCACCCCTGCCCCAGTGTCGGCACCCACCCCTGCCCAGGTGTCGACACCCACCCCTCCCCAAGTGTCTGCACCCATCCCTCCCCCAGTGTCTGCACCCACCCCTCCCCCAGTCTCTGCATCCACCCCTCATCCAGTGTCTGCACCCACCCTCCACCAGTGTCGACACCCACCCCTCTCCCATTGTCTGCACCCACCTCTCTCCCAGTGTCTGCACACACCCACCCCCAGAGTCTGCACTCACATCTCCCGCAGAGTCTGCATCCACCTTCCCCCAGTGTCTGCACCCACCCCTCCCCCATTGTCTGCACCCACTCCTCCCCCAGTGTCTTCACCCACCCCTCCTCCAGTGTCTGCAACCACCCCTCCCCCAGTGTCTGCAACCACCCCTCACCCATGTCTGCACCCACCCCTCCCCCAGTGTCTTCACCCACCCCTCCACCAGTGTCTGCACGCCCTTCCCCCAGTGTCTGCACCCAAACCTGCCCCAGTGTCGGCACCCACCCCTCCCCCAGTGTCTGCAACCACCCCTCCACCAGTGTCTGCACTCCCTTCCCCCAGTGTCTGCACCCACCCCTCCCCCAGTGTCGGCACCCACCCCTGCCCCAGTGTCGGCACCCAACCATTCCCCAAGTGTCTGCAACCACCCCTACCCCAGTGTCTGCAACCACCCCTCCCCCAGTGACTGCACCCACCCCTCTCCCCAGTGTCAGCACCCACCCCTCACCCAGTGTCTGCACCCACTCCTCATCCAGTGTCTGCAGCCTGCCTCCCCCAGTGTCTGCACCCACCCCTCCCCCAGTGTCTGCACACACCCGCCCCCAGTGTCTGCACACACCGCTGCCCCAGTGCCTGAACCCACCCCTCCCCCAGTGTCTGCACCCACCCCTCCCCCAGTGTATGCACCCCCTTCCCCCAGTGTCTGCAACCTGTCTCCCCCAGTGTCTGCACCCACCCTTCCCCCATTGTCTGCACCCACCCCTCCCCCAGTGTCTGCACCCACCCTCCCCTAGAGTGTGCACTCACCCCTCCCGCAGTGTCTGCATCCACCTTCCCCCAGTGTTGGCAGCCGACCTTGCCCCAGTGTCTGCACCCAACCCTCCCCCGTGTCTGCAACCACCCCTACCCCAGTGTCTGCAGCCTTCCTCCACCAGTGACTGCACCCACCCCTCCCCCAGTGTCTGCACCCACCCCTCCCGCAGTGTGTGCATCCACCCCTCCCCCAGTCTCTGCACCCAACCCTCCCGCAGTGTTTGCATCCACCACTACCCCAGTTTCAGCACCCAACCCTCCCACCGTTTCTGCACCCACCCCTCCCCCAGTGTCAGCAACCACCCCTCCCCCAGTGTCTGCTCCCACCACTCCCCCACTGTCTGCACCCACCTCTCCCCCAGTGTCTGCAGCCCCTCCTCCAGTGGCTGCACTCCCTTCCCCCAGTGGCTGCACCCACCCCTGCCCCAGTGTCGGCACCCACCCCTGCCCAGGTGTCGACACCCACCCCTCCCCAAGTGTCTGCACCCATCCCTCCCCCAGTGTCTGCACCAAACCGCTCCCCCAGTGTCTGCATCCACCCCTCACCCAGTGTCTGCACCCACCCTCCAGCAGTGTCGACACCCACCCCTCTCCCATTGTCTGCACCCAACCCTCTCCCAGTGTCTGCACACACCCACCCCCAGAGTCTGCACTCACCTCTCCCGCAGAGTCTGCATCCACCTTCCCCCAGTGTCTGCACCCACCCCTCCCCCATTGTCTGCACCCACTCCTCCCCCAGTGTCTGCTCCCACCCCTCGCCCAGTGTCTGCACCCACCCCTCCCCCAGTGTCTGCACACACCCGCCCCCAGTTTCTGCACACACCCCTCCCCCAGTGCCTGAACCCACCCCTCCCCCAGTGTCTGCATCCACCCTCCCACAGTGTCGGCAGCCGACCCTCCCGCAGTGTCTGCACCCACCCCTCCTGCAGTGTCTGCACCGACCCCTCCCCCAGTGTGTGCACCCACACCTCCACCAGTGTCTGCACCCACCCCTCAACCAGTGTCTGCACACAACCGTCCCCCAGTGTCTGCACCTACTCCTCCCCCAGTGTCTGCACCAACCCTCCCCCAGTTTCTGCACACACCCCTCCCCCAGTGTCTGAAACCACCCCTCCCCCAGTGTCTGCATCCCTTCCCCCAGTGCCTGCACCCTCCCCTCCCCCAGTTTCTGCACCCAGCTTCCCCTCGTGTCTGCACCCACCCCTCCCCGGTGTCTGCACCCCCCCTTCCCCCAGTGTCTGCATCCCCACTTCCCCCAGTTTCTGCGCCGACTCTACTCCAGTGCCTGCATCCACCATTCCCCCAGTGTCTGCGCCCACCTTTCACTCAGTATATGCACCCACCACTATCCAATTTCTGCACCCACCCCTCCCCCAGTGTCTGCACCCCACTTCCCCCAGTGTCTGCACCCACCACTCCCTCAGTGGCTACACCCTTCCCGACCCCAGTTTCTGCACCCATCCTTCCCCCAGTGTCTGCACCCACCACTCCCACAGTGTCTGCACCGACCCTTCCTCCAGTTCTGCACTCACCCCTCCCCCATTGTCTGCTCCCAACCCTCCCCCAGTGTCTGCACCCCCTTCCCCCAGTGTCTGCATCCCCTTCCCCAGTTTCTGCACCCACCGCTCCCCCAGTGTCTGCACCCACTCCTCCCCCAGTGTCTGCACCCACTGCTCCCCCAGTGTCTGCAACCACCCCTCCCCCAGTGTCTGCATCCACCCCTCATCCAGTGTCTGCACCCACCCTCCACCAGTGTCGACACCCACCCCTCTCCCATTGTCTGCACCCACCCCTCTCCCAGTGTCTGCACACACCCACCCCCAGAGTCTGCACTCACCTCTCCCGCAGAGTCTGCATCCACCCTCCACCAGTGTCGACACCCACCCCTCTCCCATTGTCTGCACCCACCCCTCACCCAGTGTCTGCACCCACCCCTCCCCCAGTGTCTTCACCCACCCCTTCCCCTAATGTCTGCAGCCCCTCCCTCAGTGTCTGCACCAACCCCTCCCCCAGTGTATGCACCGACCCCTCCCCCAGTGTCTGCAACCACCCCTCCACCAGTGTCTGCACTCCCTTCCCCCAGTGTCTGCACCCAAACCTGCCCCAGTGTTGGCACCCACCCCTCCCCCAGTGTCTGCAACCACCCCTCCACCAGTGTCTGCACTCCCTTCCCCCAGTGTCTGCACCCACCCCTCCCCCAGTGTCGGCACCCACCCCTACCCCAGTGTCGGCACCCAACCATCCCCCAGTGTCTGCAACCACCCATCACCCAGTGGCTGCACCTACCCCTCCCCCAGTGTCGGCACCCACCCTCCCCCAGTGTCTGCACCCAGCCCTCCCCCAGTGTCTGCACCCACCCTCACCCAGTGTCTGCATCCACCCCTCCCCCAGTGTCTGCACGTACCCCATCCCCAGTGTCTGCACCCACCACTCCCCCAGTGTCTGCACCCAACCTCCACCAGTGTCTGCATCCACCCCTCCCCCAGTGTCTGCACCCACCCTCCCTCAGTGTCTGCATCCACCCCTCCCCCAGTGTCTGCACGTACCCTTCCCCCAGTGTCTGCACCCACCCCTCCCCCTGTGTCTGCACCCACCCATCCCCCAGTGTCTGCATCCCCTTCCCACAGTGTCTGTACCCCTCTTGCCCCAGTGTCTGCACCCCCTTCCCCCAGTGTCTGCATCCCCTTCCCCAGTGTCTGCACCCACCCCTCCCCCAGTTTCTGCACCATCTCTCCCCAGTGCCTGCAGCCCATTCCCCCAGTGTCTGCACCCACCGCTCCCCCAGTGTCTGCACCCACTCCTCATCCAGTGTCTGCAAACTGCCTCCCCCAGTGTCTGCACCCCTCCTTCCCCCATTGTCTGCACCCACCCCTCCCCCAGTGTCTGCTCCCACCCCTCGCCCAGTGTCTGCACCCACCCCTCCCCCAGTGTCTGCACACACCCGCCCCCAGTTTCTGCACACACCCCTCCCCCAGTGGCTGAAACCACCCCTCCCCCAGTGTCTGCATCCACCCTCCCACAGTGTCGGCAGCCGACCCTCCCGCAGTGTCTGCACCCACCCCTCCTGCAGTGTCTGCACCGACCCCTCCCCCAGTGTGTGCACCCACACCTCCACCAGTGTCTGCACACACCCCTCAACCAGTGTCTGCACACAACCGTCCCCCAGTGTCTGCACCTACTCCTTCCCCAGTGTCTGCACCAACCCTCCCCCAGTTTCTGCACACACCCCTCCCCCAGTGTCTGAACCCACCCCTCCCCCAGTGTCTGCATCCACCCTCCCCCAGTGTCGGCAGCCGAACCTCCCGCAGTGTCTGCACCCACCCCTCCCCCAGTGTCTGCACCCCTTCCCCCAGTGCCTGCACCCTCCCCTCCCCCAGTTTCTGCACCCAGCTTCCCCTCGTGTCTGCACCCACCTCTCACTCAGTGTATGCACCCACCACTATCCAATTTCTGCACCCACCCCTCCCCCAGTGTCTGCACCCCACTTCCCCCAGTGTCTGCACCCACCACTCCCTCAGTGGCTACACCCGCCCCGACCCCAGTTTCTGCACCGACCCTTCCTCCAGTTCTGCACTCACCCCTCCCCCATTGTCTGCTCCCAACCCTCCCCCAGTGTCTGCACCCCCTTCCCCCAGTGTCTGCATCCCCTTCCCCAGTTTCTGCACCCACCGCTCCACCAGTGTCTGCACCCACTCCTCCCCCAGTGTCTGCACCCACTGCTCCCCCAGTGTCTGCAACCACCCCTCCCCCAGTGTCTGCATCCACCCCTCATCCAGTGTCTGCACCCACCCTCCACCAGTGTCGACACCCACCCCTCTCCCATTGTCTGCACCCACCCCTCTCCCAGTGTCTGCACACACCCACCCCCAGAGTCTGCACTCACCTCTCCTGCAGAGTCTGCATCCACCTTCCCCCAGTGTCTGCACCCACCCCTCCCCCATTGTCTGCACCCACTCCTCCCCCAGTGTCTGCACCCACCCCTCCTCCAGTGTCTGCAACCACCCCTCCCCCAGTGTCTGCAACCACCCCTCACCCAGTGTCTGCACCCACCCCTCCCCCAGTGTCTTCACCCACCACTTCCCCTAATGTCTGCAGCCCCTCCCTCAGTGTCTGCACCGACCCCTCCCCCAGTGTATGCACCCACCCCTCCACCAGTGTCTGCACTCCCTTCCCCCAGTGTCTGCACCCAAACCTGCCCCAGTGTCGGCACCCACCCCTCCCCCAGTGTCTGCAACCACCCCTCCACCAGCGTCTGCACTCCCTTCCCCCAGTGTCTGCACCCACCCCTCCCCCAGTGTCGGCACCCACCCCTGCCCCAGTGTCGGCACCCAACCATCCCCCAGTGTCTGCAACCACCCCTCCCCCAGTGTCTGCAACCACCCCTCCACCAGTGACTGCACACACCCCTCCCCCAGTGTCTGCACCCACCCCTCTCCCCAGTGTCAGCACCCACCCCTCACCCAGTGTCTTGGACCCTCTCCTCATCCAGTGTCTGCAACCTGCCTCCCCCAGTGTCTGCACCCACCCCTCCCCCAGTGTCTGCACACACCCGCCCCCAGTGTCTGCACACACCGCTGCCCGAGTGCCTGAACAGACCCCTCCCCCAGTGTCTGTACCCACCCCTCCCCCAGTGTATGCACCCCCTTCCCCCAGTGTCTGCACCCACCCCTTACCCCAGTGTCTGCAACCTGCCTCCCCCAGTGTCTGCACCCACCCTTCCCCCATTGTCTGCACCCACCCCTCCCCCAGTGTCTGCACCCACCCTCCCCTAGAGTCTGCACTCACCCCTCCCGCAGTGTCTGCATCCACCTTCCCCCAGTGTTGGCAGCCGAACTTGCCCCAGTGTCTGCACCCAACCCTCCCCCGTGTCTGCAACCACCCCTACCCCAGTGTCTGCAGCCTTCCTCCACCAGTGACTGCACCCACCCCTCCCCCAGTGTCTGCACCCACCCCTCCCGCAGTGTGTGCATCCACCCCTCCCCCAGTCTCTGCACCCACCCCTCCCGCAGTGTTTGCATCCACCACTCCCCCAGTTTCAGCACCCAACCCTCCCACCATTTCTGCACCCACCCCTCCCCCAGTGTCTGCAACCTCCCCTCCCCCAGTGTCTGCACCCACCACTCCCCCACTGTCTGCACCCACCTCTCCCCCAGTGTCTGCAGCCCCTCCTCCAGTGGCTGCACTCCCTTCCCCCAGTGGCTGCACCCACCCCTGCCCCAGTGTCGGCACCCACCCCTGCCCATGTGTCGACACCCACCCCTCCCCAAGTGTCTGCACCCATCCCTCCCCCAGTGTCTGCACCCACCGCTCCCCCAGTGTCTGCATCCACCCCTCATCCAGTGTCTGCACCCACCCTCCACCAGTGTCGACACCCACCCCTCTCCCATTGTCTGCACCCACCCCTCTCCCAGTGTCTGCACACACCCACCCCCAGAGTCTGCACTCACCTCTCCCGCAGAGTCTGCATCCACCTTCCCCCAGTGTCTGCGCCCACCCCTCCCCCATTGTCTGCACCCACTCCTCCCCCAGTGTCTGCACCCACCCCTCCTCCAGTGTATGCAACCACCCCTCCCCCAGTGTCTGCAACCACCCCTCACCCAGTGTCTGCACCCACCCCTCCCCCAGTGTCTTCACCCACCCCTTCCCCTAATGTCTGCAGCCCCTCCCTCAGTGTCTGCACCGACCCCTCCCCCAGTGTCGGCACCCTTCCCCTCCCCCAGTGTCTGCAACCACTCCTCCACCAGTGTCTGCACTCCTTTCCCCCAGTGTCTGCACCCACCCCTCCCCCAGTGTCGGCACCCACCCCTGCCCCAGTATCGGCACCCAACCATCCCCCAGTGTCTGCAACCACCCATCACCCAGTGGCTGCACCTACCCCTCCACCAGTGTCTGCACCCACCCTCCCCCAGTGTCTGCACCCAGCCCTCCCCCAGTGTCTGCACCCACCCTCACCCAGTGTCTGCATCCACCCCTCCCCCAGTGTCTGCACGTACCCCATCCCCAGTGTCTGCACCCACCACTCCCCCAGTGTCTGCACCCAACCTCCACCAGTGTCTGCATCCACCCCTCCCCCAGTGTCTGCACTCACCCTCCCCCAGTGTCTGCATCCACCCCTCCCCCAGTGTCTGCACGTACCCTTCCCCCAGTGTCTGCACCCACCCCTCCCCCTGTGTCTGCACCCACTCCTCATCCAGTGTCTGCAACCTGCCTCCCCCAGTGTCTGCACCCCTCCTTCCCCCATTGTCTGCACCCACACCTCCCCCAGTGTCTGCAGCCTTCCTCCACCAGTGACTGCACCCACCCCTCCCCCAGTGTCTGCACCCACCCCTCCCGCAGTGTGTGCATCCACCCCTCCCCCAGTCTCTGCACCCACCCCTCCCGCAGTGTTTGCATCCACCACTCCCCCAGTTTCAGCACCCAACCCTCCCACCATTTCTGCACCCACCCCTCCCCCAGTGTCTGCAACCTCCTTTCCCCCAGTGTCTGCACCCACCACTCCCCCACTGTCTGCACCCACCTCTCCCCCAGTGTCTGCAGCCCCTCCTCCAGTGGCTGCACTCCCTTCCCCCAGTGGCTGCACCCACCCCTGCCCCAGTGTCGGCACCCACCCCTGCCCATGTGTCGACACCCACCCCTCCCTAAGTGTCTGCACCCATCCCTCCCCCAGTGTCTGCACCCACCGCTCCCCCAGTGTCTGCATCCACCCCTCATCCAGTGTCTGCACCCACCCTCCACCAGTGTCGGCACCCACCCCTCTCCCATTGTCTGCACCCACCCCTCTCCCAGTGTCTGCACCCACTCCTCCCCCAGTGTCTGCACCCACCCCTCCTCCAGTGTATGCAACCACCCCTCCCCCAGTGTCTGCAACCACCCCTCACCCAGTGTCTGCACCCACCCCCCCGCCAGTGTCTTCACCCACCCCTTCCCCTAATGTCTGCAGCCCCTCCCTCAGTGTATGCACCGACCCCTCCCCCAGAATATGCACCCACCCCTCCCCCAGTGTCTGCAACCACCCCTCCACCAGTGTCTGCACTCCCTTCCCCCAGTGTCTGCACCCAAACCTGCCCCAGTGTCGGCACCCACCCCTGCCCCAGTGTCGGCACCCAACCATCCCCCAGTGTCTGCAACCACCCATCACCCAGTGGCTGCACCTACCCCTCCCCCAGTGTCTGCACCCACCCTCCCCCAGTGTCTGCACCCAGCCCTCCCCCAGTGTCTGCACCCACCCTCACCCAGTGTCTGCATCCACCCCTCCCCCAGTGTCTGCACGTACCCCATCCCCAGTGTCGGCAGCCGAACCTCCCGCAGTGTCTGCACCCACCCCTCCCCCAGTGTCTGCACCCCTTCCCCCAGTGCCTGCACCCTCCCCTTCCCCAGTTTCTGCACCCAGCTTCCCCTCGTGTCTGCACCCACCCCTCCCCGGTGTCTGCATCCCCCTTCCCCCAGTGTCTGCATCCCCACTTCCCCCAGTTTCTGCGCCGACTCTACTCCAGTGCCTGCATCCACCATTCCCCCAGTGTCTGCACCCACCTCTCACTCAGTGTATGCACCCACCACTATCCAATTTCTGCACCCACCCCTCCCCCAGTGTCTGCACCCCACTTCCCCCAGTGTCTGCACCCACCACTCCCTCAGTGGCTACACCCGCCCCGACCCCAGTTTCTGCACCCATCCTTCCCCCAGTGTCTGCACCCACCCCTCCCACAGTGTCTGCACCGACCCTTCCTCCAGTTCTGCACTCACCCCTCCCCCATTGTCTGCTCCCAACCCTCCCCCAGTGTCTGCACCTACCCTCCCCCCAGTGTCTGCAGCCTACCCTCCCCCAGTTTCTGCACCCACCGCTCCCCCAGTGTCTGCACCCACCCTCCCCCAGTGTCTGCACCCACCGCTCCCATAGTGTCTGCACCCACCCCTCCCCCAGTTTCTGCACACACCCAACCCCCAGTGTCTGAACCTATCCTTCCCCCAGTGTCTGCATCCACCCACCCCCAGTGTCGGCAGCCGACCTTTTCCCAGTGTCTGCACCCACCCCTTCCCCAGTGTCTGCAGCCACCCCTCCCCCAGTTTCTGTGCCCACCCCTCCCCCAGTGTCTGCACCCACCCCTCCCCCAGTGTCTGCACACACCCGCCCCCAGTGTCTGCACACACCGCTGCCCCAGTGCCTGAACCCACCCCTCCCCCAGTGTCTGCACCCACCCCTCCCCCAGTGTATGCACCACCTTCCCCCAGTGTCTGCACCCACCCCTTACCCCAGTGTCTGCAACCTGCCTCCCACAGTGGCTGCACCCACCCTTCCCCCATTGTCTGCACACACCCTCCCCTAGAGTCTGCACTCACCCCTCCCGCAGTGTCTGCAACCACCTTCCCCCAGTGTTGGCAGCCGACCTTGCCCCAGTGTCTGCACCCAACCCTCCCCCGTTTCTGCAACCACCCCTACCCCAGTGTCTGCAGACTTCCTCCACCAGTGACTGCACCCACCCCTCCCCCAGTGTCTGCACCCACCCCTCCCGCAGTGTGTGCATCCACCCCTCCTCCAGTCTCTGCACCCACCCCTTCCGCAGTGTTTGCATCCACCACTTCCCCAGTTTCAGCACCCAACCCTCCCACCGTTTCTGCACCCACCCCTCCCCCAGTGTCTGCAACCACCCCTCCCCCAGTGTCTGCACCCACCACTCCCCCACTTTCTGCACCCACCTCTCCCCCAGTGTCTGCAGCCCCTCCTCCAGTGGCTGCACTCCCTTCCCCCAGTGGCTGCACCCACCCCTGCCCCAGTGTCGGCACCCACCCCTGCCCAGGTGTCGACACCCACCCCTCCCCAAGTATCTGCATCCACCCCTCATCCAGTGTCTGCACCCACCCTCCACCAGTGTCGACACCCACCCCTCTCCCATTGTCTGCACCCACCCCTCTCCCAGTGTCTGCACACACCCACCCCCAGAGTCTGCACTCACCTCTCCCGCAGAGTCTGCATCCACCTTCCCCCAGTGTCTGCACCCACCCCTCCCCCATTGTCTGCACCCACTCCTCCCCCAGTGTCTGCACCCACCCCTCCTCCAGTGTCTGCAGTCACCCCTCCCCCAGTGTCTGCAACCACCCCTCACCCAGTGTCTGCACCCACCCCTGCCCCAGTGTCGGCACCCACCCCTGCCCAGGTGTCGACACCCACCCCTCCCCAAGTGTCTGCACCCATCCCTCCCCCAGTGTCTCCACCCACCGCTCCCCCAGTGTCTGCATCCACCCCTCATCCAGTGTCTGCACCCACCCTCCACCAGTGTCGACACCCACCCCTCTCCCATTGTCTGCACCCACCCCTCTCCCAGTGTCTGCACACACCCACCCCCAGAGTCTGCACTCACCTCTCCCGCAGAGTCTGCATCCACCTTCCCCCAGTGTCTGCACCCACCCCTCCCCCATTGTCTGCACCCACTCCTCCCCCAGTGTCTGCACCCACCCCTCCTCCAGTGTCTGCAACCACCCCTCCCCCAGTGTCTTCACCCACCCCTTCCCCTAATGTCTGCAGCCCCTCCCTCAGTGTCTGCACCGACCCCTCCCCCAGTGTATGCACCCACCCCTCCACCAGTGTCTGCACTCCCTTCCCCCAGTGTCTGCACCCAAACCTGCCCCAGTGTCGGCACCCACCCCTCCCCCAGTGTCCGCAACCACCCCTCCACCAGTGTCTGCACTCCCTTCTCCCAGTGTCTGCACCCACCCCTCCCCCAGTGTCGGCACCCACCCCTGCCCCAGTGTCGTCACCCAACCATCCCCCAGTGTCTGCAACCACCCATCACCCAGTGGCTGCACCTACCCCTCCCCCAGTGTCTGCACCCACCCTCCCCCAGTGTCTGCACCCAGCCCTCCCCCAGTGTCTGCACCCACCCTCACCCAGTGTCTGCATCCACCCCTCCCCCAGTGTCTGCACGTACCCCTCCCCCAGTGTCTGCACCCACCACTCCGCCAGTGTCTGCACCCAACCTCCACCAGAGTCTGCATCCACCCCTCCCCCAGTGTCTGCACCCACCCTCCCCCCAGTGTCTGCACCCACCCCTCCTCCAGTGTCTGCAACCACCCCTCCCCCAGTGTCTTCACCCACCCCTTCCCCTAATGTCTGCAGCCCCTCCCTCAGTGTCTGCACCGACCCCTCCCCCAGTGTATGCACCCACCCCTCCACCAGTGTCTGCACTCCCTTCCCCCAGTGTCTGCACCCACCCCTCCCCCAGTGTCGGCACCCAGCCCTGCCCCAGTGTCGTCACCCAACCATCCCCCAGTGTCTGCAACCACCCATCACCCAGTGGCTGCACCTACCCCTCCCCCAGTGTCTGCACCCACCCTCCCCCAGTGTCTGCACCCAGCCCTCCCCCAGTGTCTGCACCCACCCTCACCCAGTGTCTGCATCCACCCCTCCCCCAGTGTCTGCACGTACCCCTCCCCCAGTGTCTGCACCCACCACTCCCCCAGTGTCTGCACCCAACCTCCACCAGTGTCTGCATCCACCCCTCCCCCAGTGTCTGCACCCACCCTCCCCCAGTGTCTGCATCCACCCCTCCCCCAGTGTCTGCATCCCCTTCCCACAGTGTCTGTACCCTTCTTGCCCCAGTGTCTGCACCCCCTTCCCCCAGTGTCTGCATACCCTTCCCCAGTGTCTGCACCCACCCCTCCCCCAGTTTCTGCACCCACTCCTCCCCCAGTGTCTGCACCCACTCATCCCCCAGTGTCTGCAACCACCCCTCCCCCAGTGACTGCACCCACCCTTCCCCCATTGTCTGCACCCACCCCTCACCCAGTGTCTGCACCCACTCCTCATCCAGTGTCTGCACCCACCCCTCCCGCAGTGTGTGCATCCACCCCTCCCCCAGTCTCTGCACCCACCTCTCCCGCAGTGTTTGTATCCACCACTCCCCCAGTTTCAGCACCCAACCCTCCCACCGTTTCTGCACCCACCCCTCCCCCAGTGTCTGCAACCACCCCTCCCCCAGTGTCTGCATCCACCACTCCCCCACTGTCTGCACCCACCTCTCCCCCAGTGTCTGCAGCCCCTCCTCCAGTGGCTGCACTCCCTTCCCCCAGTGGCTGCACCCACCCCTGCCCCAGTGTCGGCACCCACCCCTGCCCAGGTGTCGACACCCACCCCTCCCCAAGTGTCTGCACCCATCCCTCCCCCAGTGTCTCCACCCACCGCTCCCCCAGTGTCTGCATCCACCCCTCATCCAGTGTCTGCACCCACCCTCCACCAGTGTCGACACCCACCCCTCTCCCATTGTCTGCACCCACCCCTCCCCCAGTGTCTGCACACACCAGCCCCCAGTGTCTGCACACACCGCTGCCCCAGTGCCTGAACCCACCCCTCCCCCAGTGTCTGCACCCACCCCTCTCCCAGTGTCTGCACACACCCACCCCCAGAGTCAGCACTCACCTCTCCCGCAGAGTGCATCCACCTTCCCCCAGTGTCTGCACCCACCCCTCCCCCATTGTCCGCACCCACTCCTCCCCCAGTGTCTGCACCCACCCCTCCTCCAGTGTCTGCAACCACCCCTCCCCCAGTGTCTGCAACCACCCCTCACCCAGTGTCTGCACCCACCCCTCCCCCAATGTCTTCACCCACCACTTCCCCTAATGTCTGCAGCCCCTCCCTCAGTGTCTGCACCGACCCCTCCCCCAGTGTATGCACCCACCCCTCCACCAGTGTCTGCACTCCCTTCCCCCAGTGTCTGCACCCAAACCTGCCCCAGTGTCGGCACCCACCCCTTCCCCAGTGTCTGCAACCACCCCTCCACCAGTGTCTGCACTCCCTTCCCCCAGTGTCTGCACCCACCCCTCCCCCAGTGTCGGCACCCACCCCTGCCCCAGTGTCGGCACCCACCCATCCCCCAGTGTCTGCAACCACCCCTACCCCAGTGTCTGCAACCACCCCTCCACCAGTGACTGCACACACCCCTCCCCCAGTGTCTGCACCCACCCCTCTCCCCAGTGTCAGCACCTGCCCCTCACCCAGTGTCTGCACCCACTCCTCATCCAGTGTCTGCAACCTGCCTCCCCCAGTGTCTGCACCCACCCCTCCCCCAGTGTCTGCACACACCCGCCCCCAGTGTCTGCACACACCGCTGCCCCAGTGCCTGAACCCACCCCTCCCCCAGTGTCTGCACCCACCCCTCCCCCAGTGTATGCACCCCCTTCCCCCAGTGTCTGCACCCACCCCTTACCCCAGTGTCTGCAACCTGCCTCCCCCAGTGTCTGCACCCACCCTTCCCCCATTGTCTGCACCCACCCCTCCCCCACTGTCTGCACCCACCCTCCCCTAGAGTCTGCACTCACCCCTCCTGCAGTGTCTGCATCCACCTTCCCCCAGTGTTGGCAGCCGACCTTGCCCCAGTGTCTGCACCCAACCCTCCCCCGTGTCTGCAACCACCCCTACCCCAGTGCCTGCAGCCTTCCTCCACCAGTGACTGCACCCACCCCTCCCCCAGTGTCTGCACCCACCCCTCCCGCAGTGTGTGCATCCACCACTTCCCCAGTTTCAGCACCCAACCCTCCCACCGTTTCTACACCCACCCCTCCCCCAGTGTCTGCAACCACCCCTCCCCCAGTGTCTGCATCCACCACTCCCCCACTGTCTGCACCCACCTCTCCCCCAGTGTCTGCAGCCCCTCCTCCAGTGGCTGCACTCCCTTCCCCCAGTGGCTGCACCCACCCCTGCCCCAGTGTCGGCACCCACCCCTGCCCAGGTGTCGACACCCACCCCTCCCCAAGTGTCTGCACCCATCCCTCCCCCAGTGTCTCCACCCACCGCTCCCCCAGTGTCTGCATCCACCCCTCATCCAGTGTCTGCACCCACCCTCCACCAGTGTCGACACCCACCCCTCTCCCATTGTCTGCACCCACCCCTCTCCCAGTGTCTGCACACACCCACCCCCAGAGTCTGCACTCACCTCTCCCGCAGAGTCTGCATCCACCTTCCCCCAGTGTCTGCACCCACCCCTCCCCCATTGTCTGCACCCACTCCTCCCCCAGTGTCTGCACCCACCCCTCCTCCAGTGTCTGCAACCACCCCTCCCCCAGTGTCTTCACCCACCCCTTCCCCTAATGTCTGCAGCCCCTCCCTCAGTGTCTGCACCGACCCCTCCCCCAGTGTATGCACCCACCCCTCCACCAGTGTCTGCACTCCCTTCCCCCAGTGTCTGCACCCAAACCTGCCCCAGTGTCGGCACCCACCCCTCCCCCAGTGTCCGCAACCACCCCTCCACCAGTGTCTGCACTCCCTTCTCCCAGTGTCTGCACCCACCCCTCCCCCAGTGTCGGCACCCACCCCTGCCCCAGTGTCGTCACCCAACCATCCCCCAGTGTCTGCAACCACCCATCACCCAGTGGCTGCACCTACCCCTCCCCCAGTGTCTGCACCCACCCTCCCCCAGTGTCTGCACCCAGCCCTCCCCCAGTGTCTGCACCCACCCTCACCCAGTGTCTGCATCCACCCCTCCCCCAGTGTCTGCACGTACCCCTCCCCCAGTGTCTGCACCCACCACTCCGCCAGTGTCTGCACCCAACCTCCACCAGAGTCTGCATCCACCCCTCCCCCAGTGTCTGCACCCACCCTCCCCCCAGTGTCTGCACCCACCCCTCCTCCAGTGTCTGCAACCACCCCTCCCCCAGTGTCTTCACCCACCCCTTCCCCTAATGTCTGCAGCCCCTCCCTCAGTGTCTGCACCGACCCCTCCCCCAGTGTATGCACCCACCCCTCCACCAGTGTCTGCACTCCCTTCCCCCAGTGTCTGCACCCACCCCTCCCCCAGTGTCGGCACCCAGCCCTGCCCCAGTGTCGTCACCCAACCATCCCCCAGTGTCTGCAACCACCCATCACCCAGTGGCTGCACCTACCCCTCCCCCAGTGTCTGCACCCACCCTCCCCCAGTGTCTGCACCCACCCCTCTCCAAGTGTCTGCACCCATCCCTCCCCCAGTGTCTCCACCCACCGCTCCCCCAGTGTCTGCATCCACCCCTCATCCAGTGTCTGCACCCACACTCCACCAGTGTCGACACCCACCCCTCTCCCATTGTCTGCACCCACCCCTCTCCCAGTGTCTGCACACACCCACCCCCAGAGTCTGCACTCACCTCTCCCGCAGAGTCTGCATCCACCTTCCCCCAGTGTCTGCACCCACCCCTTCCCCATTGTCTGCACCCACTCCTCCCCCAGTGTCTGCAACCACCCCTCCCCCAGTGTCTGCAACCACCCCTCACCCAGTGTCTGCACCCACCCCTCCCCCAGTGTCTTCACCCACCCCTTCCCCTAATGTCTGCAGCCCCTCCCTCAGTGTCTGCACCGACCCCTCCCCCAGTGTATGCACCCACCCCTCCACCAGTGTCTGCACTCCCTTCCCCCAGTGTCTGCACCCAAACCTGCCCCAGTGTCGGCACCCACCCCTCCCCCAGTGTCTGCAACCACCCCTCCACCAGTGTCTGCACTCCCTTCCCCCAGTGTCTGCACCCACCCCTCCCCCAGTGTCGGCACCCACCCCTGCCCCAGTGTCGGCACCCAACCATCCCCCAGTGTCTGCACTCACCCTCCCCCAGTGTCTGCACCCAGCCCTCCCCCAGTGTCTGCACCCACCGTCACCCAGTGTCCGCATCCACCCCTCCCCCAGTGTCTGCACGTACCCCTCCCCCAGTGTCTGCACCCACCACTCCCCCAGTGTCTGCACCCAACCTCCACCAGTGTCTGCATTCACCCCTTCCCCAGTGTCTGCACCCACCCTCCCCCAGTGTCTGCATCCACCCCTCCCCCAGTGTCTGCACGTACCCTTCCCCCAGTGTCTGCACCCACCCCTCCCCCTGTGTCTGCACCCACCCATCCCCCAGTGTCTGCATCCCCTTCCCCCAGTGTCTGTACCCTTCTTGCCCCAGTGTCTGCACCCCCTTCCCCCAGTGCCTGCATCCCCTTCCCCAGTGTCTGCACCCACCCCTCCCCCAGTTTCTGCACCCACTCCTCCCCCAGTGTCTGCACCCACTCATCCCCCAGTGTCTGCAACCACCCCTCCCCCAGTGTCTGCATCCACCCCTCATCCAGTGTCTGCACCCACCCTCCACCAGTGTCGACACCCACCCCTCTCCCATTGTCTGCACCCACCCCTCTCCCAGTGTCTGCACACACCCACCCCCAGAGTCTGCACTCACCTCTCCCGCAGAGTCTGCATCCACCTTCCCCCAGAGTCTGCACCCACCCCTCCCCCATTGTCTGCACCCACTCCTCCCCCAGTGTCTGCACCCACCCCTCCTCCAGTGTCTGCAACCACCCCTCCCCCAGTGTCTTCACCCACCCCTTCCCCTAATGTCTGCAGCCCCTCCCTCAGTGTCTGCACCGACCCCTCCCCCAGTGTATGCACCCACCCCTCCACCAGTGTCTGCACTCCCTTCCCCCAGTGTCTGCACCCAAACCTGCCCCAGTGTCGGCACCCACCCCTCCCCCAGTGTCTGCAACCACCCCTCCACCAGTGTCTGCACTCCCTTCCCCCAGTGTCTGCACCCACCCCTCCCCCAGTGTCGGCACCCACCCCTGCCCCAGTGTCGTCACCCAACCATCCCCCAGTGCCTGCAACCACCCATCACCCAGTGGCTGCACCTACCCCTCCCCCAGTGTCTGCACCCACCCTCCCCCAGTGTCTGCACCCAGCCCTCCCCCAGTGTCTGCACCCACCCTCACCCAGTGTCTGCATCCACCCCTCCCCCAGTGTCTGCACGTACCCCTCCCCCAGTGTCTGCACCCACCACTCCCCCAGTGTCTGCACCCAACCTCCACCAGTGTCTGCATCCACCCCTCCCCCAGTGTCTGCACCCACCCTCCCCCAGTGTCTGCATCCACCCCTCCCCCAGTGTCTGCACGTACCCTTCCCCCAGTGTCTGCACCCACCCCTCCCCCTGTGTCTGCACCCACACATCCCCCAGTGTCTGCATCCCCTTCCCACAGTGTCTGTACCCTTCTTGCCCCAGTGTCTGCACCCCCTTCCCCCAGTGTCTGCATCCCCTTCCCCAGTGTCTGCACCCACCCCTCCCCCAGTTTCTGCACCCACTCCTCGCCCAGTGTCGGCACCCACTCATCCCCCAGTGTCTGCAACCACCCCTCCCCCAGTGTCTGCATCCACCCCTCATCCAGTGTCTGCACCCACCCTCCACCAGTGTCGACACCCACCCCTCTCCCATTGTCTGCACCCACCCCTCTCCCAGTGTCTGCACACACCCACCCCCAGAGTCTGCACTCACCTCTCCCGCAGAGTCTGCATCCACCTTCCCCCAGTGTCTGCACCCACCCCTCCCCCAGTGTCTGCACCCACCCCTCCCCCAGTGTCTGCAACCACCCCTCACCCAGTGTCTTCACCCACCATTTCCCCTAATCTCTGCAGCCCCTCCCTCAGTGTCTGCACCGACCCCTCCCCCAGTGTATGCACCCACCCCTCCACCAGTGTCTGCACTCCCTTCCCCCAGTGTCTGCACCCAAACCTGCCCCAGTGTCGGCACCCACCCCTCCCCCAGTGTCTGCAACCACCCCTCCCCCAGTGTCTGCACCAACCACTCCCCCACTGTCTGCACCCACCTCTCCCCCAGTGTCTGCAGCCCCTCCTCCAGTGGCTGCACTCCGTTCCCCCAGTGGCTGCACCCACCCCTGCCCCAGTGTCGGCACCCACCCCTCCCCCAGTGTCTGCAACCACCCCTCCACCAGTGTCTGCACTCCCTTCCCCCAGTGTCTGCACCCACCCCTCCCCCAGTGTCGGCACCCACCCCTGCCCCAGTGTCGGCACCCAACCATCCCCCAGTGTCTGCAACCGCCCATCACCCAGTGGCTGCACCTACCCCTCCCCCAGTGTCTGCACCCACCCTCCCCCAGTGTCTGCACCCAGCCCTCCCCCAGTATCTGCACCCACCCTCACCCAGTGTCTGCATCCACCCCTCCCCCAGTGTCTGCACGTACCCCACCCCCAGTGTCTGCACCCACCACTCCCCCAGTGTCTGCACCCAACCTCCACCAGTGTCTGCATCCACCCCTCCCCCAGTGTCTGCATCCCCTTCCCCAGTGTCTGCACCCACCCCTCCCCCAGTTTCTGCACCATCTCTCCCCAGTGCCTGCAGCCCATTCCCCCAGTGTCTGCACCCACCGCTCCCCCAGTATCTGCACCCACTCCTCATCCAGTGTCTGCAACCTGCCTCCCCCAGTGTCTGCACCCCTCCTTCCCCCATTGTCTGCACCCACCCCTCCCCCAGTGTCTGCTCCCACCCCTCGCCCGGTGTCTGCACCCACCCCTCCCCCAGTGTCTGCACACACCCGCCCCCAGTTTCTGCACACACCCCTCCCCCAGTGCCTGAACCCACCCCTCCCCCAGTGTCTGCATCCACCCTCCCGCAGTGTCTGCACCCAGCCCTCCTGCAGTGTCTGCACCGACCCCTCCCGCAGTGTGTGCACCCACACCTCCACCAGTGTCTGCACCCACCCCTCAACCAGTGTCTGCACCCACCCCTCCCCCAGTGTCTGCACCTACTCCTCCCCCAGTGTCTGCACCCAACGCTCCCCCAGTTTCTGCACACACCCCTCCCCCAGTGTCTGAACCCACCCCTCCCCCAGTGTCTGCATCCACCCTCCCCCAGTGTCGGCAGCCCCTCCTCCAGTGGCTGCACTCCCTTCCCCCAGTGGCTGCACCCACCCCTGCCCCAGTGTCGGCACCCACCCCTCCCCCAGTGTCTGCACCCCTTCCCCCAGTGCCTGCACCCTCCGCTCCCCCAGTTTCTGCACCCACCTTCCCCTCGTGTCTGCACCCACCCCTCCCCGGTGTCTGCACCCTCCCTTCCCCCAGTGTCTGCATCCCCACTTCCCCCAGTTTCTGCGCCCACCTCTCACTCAGTGTATGCACCCACCACTATACAATTTCTGCAACCACCCCTCCACCAATGACTGCACACACCCCTCCCCCAGTGTCTGCACCCACCCCTCTCCCCAGTGTCAGCACCCACCCCTCACCCAGTGTCTGCACCCACTCCTCATCCAGTGTCTGCAACCTGCCTCCCCCAGTGTCTGCACCCACCCCTCCCCCAGTGTCTGCACACACCCGCCCCCAGTGTCTGCACACACCGCTGCCCCAGTGCCTGAACCCACCCCTCCCCCAGTGTCTGCACCACCCCTCACCCAGTGTCTGCACCCACCCTCCACCAGTGTCTGCAACCACCCTCCACCAGTGACTGCACCAACTCCTCATCCAGTGTCAGAAACCTGCCTCCCCCAGTGTCTGCACCCACCCCTCCCCCAGTGTCTGCACACACCCGCCCCCAGTGTCTGCACACACCGCTGCCCCAGTGCCTGAACCCACCCCTCCCCCAGTGTCTGCACCCACCCCTTACCCCAGTGCCTGCAACCTGCCTCCCCCAGTGTCTGCACCCACCCTTCCCCCATTGTCTGCACCCACCCCTCCCCCAGTGTCTGCACCCACCCTCCCCTAGAGTCTGCACTCACCCCTCCCGCAGTGTCTGCAACCACCTTCCCCCAGTGTTGGCAGCCGACCTTGCCCCAGTGTCTGCACCCACCCTTCCCCCATTGTCTGCAGCCTTCCTCCACCAGTGACTGCACCCACCCCTCCCCCAGTGTCTGCACCCACCCCTCCCGCAGTGTGTGCATCCACCCCTCCTCCAGTCTCTGCACCCACCCCTTCCGCAGTGTTTGCATCCACCACTTCCCCAGTTTCAGCACCCAACCCTCCCACCGTTTCTGCACCCACCCCTCCCCCAGTGCCTGCAACCACCCCTCCCCCAGTGTCTGCACCCACCACTCCCCCACTGTCTGCACCCACCTCTCCCTCAGTGTCTGCAGCCCCTCCTCCAGTGGCTGCACTCCCTTCCCCCAGTGGCTGCACCAACCCCTGCCCCAGTGTCGGCACCCACCCCTGCCCAGGTGTCGACACCCACCCCTCCCCAAGTGTCTGCACCCATCCCTCCCCCAGTGTCTCCACCCACCGCTCCCCCAGTGTCTGCATCCACCCCTCATCCAGTGTCTGCACCCACCCTCCACCAGTGTCGACATCCATCCCTCTCCCATTGTCTGCACCCACCCCTCTCCCAGTGTCTGCACACACCCACCCCCAGAGTCTGCACTCACCTCTCCCGCAGAGTCTGCATCCACCTTCCCCCAGTGTCTGCACCCACCCCTTCCCCATTGTCTGCACCCACTCCTCCCCCAGTGTCTGCACCCACCCCTCCTCCAGTGTCTGCAACCACCCCTCCCCCAGTGTCTGCAACCACCCCTCACCCAGTGTCTGCACCCACCCCTCCCCCAGTGTCTTCACCCACCCCTTCCCCTAATGTCTGCAGCCCCTCCCTCAGTGTCTGCACCGACCCCTCCCCCAGTGTATGCACCCACCCCTCCACCAGTGTCTGCACTCCCTTCCCCCAGTGTCTGCACCCAAACCTGCCCCAGTGTCGGCACCCACCCCTCCCCCAGTGTCTGCAACCACCCCTCCACCAGTGTCTGCACTCCCTTCCCCCAGTGTCTGCACCCACCCCTCCCCCAGTGTCGGCACCCACCCCTGCCCCAGTGTCGGCACCCAACCATCCCCCAGTGTCTGCACTCACCCTCCCCCAGTGTCTGCACCCAGCCCTCCCCCAGTGTCTGCACCCACCGTCACCCAGTGTCCGCATCCACCCCTCCCCCAGTGTCTGCACGTACCCCTCCCCCAGTGTCTGCACCCACCACTCCCCCAGTGTCTGCACCCAACCTCCACCAGTGTCTGCATCCACCCCTCCCCCAGTGTCTGCACCCACCCTCCCCCAGTGTCTGCATCCACCCCTCCCCCAGTGTCTGCACGTACCCTTCCCCCAGTGTCTGCACCCACCCCTCCCCCTGTGTCTGCACCCACCCATCCCCCAGTGTCTGCATCCCCTTCCCCCAGTGTCTGTACCCTTCTTGCCCCAGTGTCTGCACCCCCTTCCCCCAGTGCCTGCATCCCCTTCCCCAGTGTCTGCACCCACCCCTCCCCCAGTTTCTGCACCCACTCCTCCCCCAGTGTCTGCACCCACTCATCCCCCAGTGTCTGCAACCACCCCTCCCCCAGTGTCTGCATCCACCCCTCATCCAGTGTCTGCACCCACCCTCCACCAGTGTCGACACCCACCCCTCTCCCATTGTCTGCACCCACCCCTCTCCCAGTGTCTGGACACACCCACCCCCAGAGTCTGCACTCACCTCTCCCGCAGAGTCTGCATCCACCTTCCCCCAGTGTCTGCACCCACCCCTCCCCCATTGTCTGCACCCACTCCTCCCCCAGTGTCTGCACCCACCCCTCCTCCAGTGTCTGCAACCACCCCTCCCCCAGTGTCTGCAATCACCCCTCACCCAGTGTCTGCACCCACCCCTTCCCCAGTGTCTTCACCCACCCCTTCCCCTAATGTCTGCAGCCCCTCCCTCAGTGTCTGCACCGACCCCTCCCCCAGTGTATGCACCCACCCCTCCCCCAGTGTCTGCAACCACCCCTCCACCAGTGTCTGCACTCCCTTCCCCCAGTGTCTGCACCCAAACCTGCCCCAGTGTCGGCACCCACCCCTCCCCCAGTGTCTGCAACCACCCCTCCACCAGTGTCTGCACTCCCTTCCCCCAGTGTCTGCACCCACCCCTCCCCCAGTGTCGGCACCCACCCCTGCCCCAGTGTCGGCACCCAACCATCCCCCAGTGTCTGCAACCACCCCTACCCCAGTGTCTGCAGCCTTCCTCCACCAGTGACTGCACCCACCCCTCCCCCAGTGTCTGCACCCACCCCTCCCGCAGTGTGTGCATCCACCCCTCCCCCAGTCTCTGCACCCACCCCTCCCGCAGTGTTTGCATCCACCACTCCCCCAGTTTCAGCACCCAACCATCCCCCAGGTGTCGACACCCACCCCTCCCCAAGTGTCTGCACCCATCCCTCCCCAAGTGTCTCCACCCACCGCTCCCCCAGTGTCTGCATCCACCCCTCATCCAGTGTCTGCACCCACCCTCCACCAGTTTCTGCACCATCTCTCCCCAGTGCCTGCAGCCCATTCCCCCAGTGTCTGCACCCACCCCTCCCCCAGTGTCTTCACCCACCCCTTCCCCTAATGTCTGCAGCCCCTCCCTCAGTGTCTGCACCGACCCCTCCCCCAGTGTATGCACCCATTCTCCACCAGTTTCTGCACTCCCTTCCCCCAGTGTGTGCACCCAAACCTGCCCCAGTGTCGGCACCCACCCCTCCCCCAGTGTCTGCACCCACCGTCACCCAGTGTCCGCATCCACCCCTCCTCCAGTGTCTGCACGTACCCCTCCCCCAGTGTCTGCACCCACCACTCCCCCAGTGTCTGCACCCAACCTCCACCAGTGTCTGCATCCACCCCTCCCCCAGTGTCTGCACCCACCCTCCCCCAGTGTCTGCATCCACCCCTCCCCCAGTGTCTGCACGTACTCTTCCCCCAGTGTCTGCACCCACCCCTCCCCCTGTGTCTGCACCCACCCATCCCCCAGTGTCTGCATCCCCTTCCCACAGTGTCTGTACCCTTCTTGCCCCAGTGTCTGCACCCCCTTCCCCCAGTGCCTGCATCCCCTTCCCCAGTGTCTGCACCCACCCCTCCCCCAGTTTCTGCACCCACTCCTCCCCCAGTGTCTGCACCCACTCATCCCCCAGTGTCTGCAACCACCCCTCCCCCAGTGTCTGCATCCACCCCTCACCCAGTGTCTGCACCCACCCTCCGCCAGTGTCGGCACCCACCCCTCTCCAATTGTCTGCACCCACCCCTCTCCCAGTGTCTGCACACACCCACCCCCAGAGTCTGCACTCACCTCTCCCGCAGAGTCTGCATCCACCTTCCCCCAGTGTCTGCACCCACCCCTCCCCCATTGTCTGCACCCACTCCTCCCCCAGTGTCTGCACCCACCCCTCCTCCAGTGTCTGCAACCACCCCTCCCCCAGTGTCTGCAACCACCCCTCACCTAGTGTCTGCACCCACCCCTCCCCCAGTGTCTTCACCCACCCCTTCCCCTAATGTCTGCAGCCCCTCCCTCAGTGTCTGCACCGACCCCTCCCCCAGTGTATGCACCCACCCCTCCCCCAGTGTCTGCAACCACCCCTCCACCAGTGTCTGCACTCCCTTCCCCCAGTGTCTGCACCCAAACCTGCCCCAGTGTCGGCACCCACCACTCCCCCACTGTCTGCAACCACCCCTCCACCAGTGTCAGCACTCCCTTCCCCCAGTGTCTGCACCCACCCCTCCCCCAGTGTCGGCACCCACCCCTGCCCCAGTGTCGGCACCCAACCATCCCCCAGTGTCTGCAACCACCCCTACCCCAGTGGCTGCAGCCTTCCTCCACCAGTGACTGCACCCACCCCTCCCCCAGTGTCTGCACCCACCCCTCCCGCAGTGTTTGCATCCACCCCTCCCCCAGTTTCAGCACCCAACCCTCCCACCGTTTCTGCACCCACCCCTCCCCCAGTGTCTGCAACCACCCCTCCACCAGTGTCTGCATCCACCACTCCCCCACTGTCTGCACCCACCTCTCCCCCAGTGTCTGCAGCCCCTCCTCCAGTGGCTGCACTCCCTTCCCCCAGTGGCTGCACCCACCCCTGCCCCAGTGTCGGCACCCACCCCTGCCCAGGTGTCGACACCCACCCCTCCCCCAGTGTCTGCATCCACCCCTCATCCAGTGTCTGCACCCACCCTCCACCAGTGTCGACACCCACCCCTCTCCCATTGTCTGCACCCACCCCTCTCCCAGTGTCTGCACACACCCACCCCCAGAGTCTGCACTCACCTCTCCCGCAGAGTCTGCATCCACCTTCCCCCAGTGTCTGCACCCACCCCTCCCCCATTGTCTGCACCCACTCCTCCCCCAGTGTCTGCACCCACCCCTCCCCCATTGTCTGCACCCACTCCTCCCCCAGTGTCTGCACCCACCCCTCCCCCAGTGTCTGCACACACCCGCCCCCAGTTTCTGCACACACCCCTCCCCCAGTGCCTGAACCCACCCCTCCCCCAGTGTCTGCATCCACCCTCCCACAGTGTCGGCAGCCGACCCTCCCGCAGTGTCTGCACCCACCCCTCCTGCAGTGTCTGCACCGACCCCTCCCCCAGTGTGTGCACCCACACCTCCGCCAGTGTCTGCACCCACCCCTCAACCAGTGTCTGCACACAACCGTCCCCCAGTGTCTGCACCTACTCCTCCCCCAGTGTCTGCACCCAACCCTCCCCCAGTTTCTGCACCCACTCATCCCCCAGTGTCTGCAACCACCCCTCCACCAGTGTCTGCATCCACCCCTCATCCAGTGTCTGCACCCACCCTCCACCAGTGTCGACACCCACCCCTCTCCCATTGTCTGCACCCACCCCTCTCCCAGTGTCTGCACACACCCACCCCCAGAGTCTGCACTCACCTCTCCCGCAGAGTCTGCAACCACCCCTCACCCAGTGTCTGCACCCACCCCTCCCCCAGTGTCTTCACCCACCATTTCCCCTAATCTCTGCAGCCCCTCCCTCAGTGTCTGCACCGACCCCTCCCCCAGTGTATGCACCCACCCCTCCACCAGTGTCTGCACTCCCTTCCCCCAGTGTCTGCACCCAAACCTGCCCCAGTGTCGGCACCCACCCTTCCCCCAGTGTCTGCACCCACCCCTCCCCCAGTGTCTGCACCCACCACTCCCCCACTGTCTGCAGCCCCTCCTCCAGTGGCTGCACTCCCTTCCCCCAGTGGCTGCACCCACCCCTGCCCCAGTGTCGGCACCCACCCCTGCCCAGGTGTCGACACCCACCCCTCCCCAAGTGTCTGCACCCATCCCTCCCCCAGTGTCTGCACCCACCGCTCCCCCAGTGTCTGCATCCACCCCTCATCCAGTGTCTGCACCCACCCTCCACCAGTGTCGACATTCACCCATCTCCCATTGTCTGCACCCACCCCTCCCCCAGTGTCTGCACACACCCACCCCCAGAGTCTGCACTCACCTCTCCCGCAGAGTCTGCATCCACCTTCCCCCAGTGTCTGCACCCACCCCTCCCCCATTGTCTGCACCCACTCCTCCCCCAGTGTCTGCACCCACCCCTCCTCCAGTGTCTGCAACCACCCCTCCCCCAGTGTCTGCAACCACCCCTCACGCAGTGTCTGCACCCACCCCTCCCCCAGTGCCTTCACCCACCCCTTCCCCTAATGCCTGCAGCCCCTCCCTCAGTGTCTGCACCGACCCCTCCCCCAGTGTATGCACCCACCCCTCCCCCAGTGTCTGCAACCACCCCTCCACCAGTGTCTGCACTCCCTTCCCCCAGTGTCTGCACCCAAACCTGCCCCAGTGTCGGCACCCACCCCTCCCCCAGTGTCTGCAACCACCCCTCCAGCAGTGTCTGCACTCCCTTCCCCCAGTGTCTGCACCCACCCCTCCCCCAGTGTCGGCACCCACCCCTGCCCCAGTGTCGGCACCCAACTATCCCCCAGTGTCTGCAACCACCCCTCCCCCAGTGTCTGCACGTTCCCCTCCCCCAGTGTCTGCACCCACCCTCCCCCAGTGTCTGCACCCAGCCCTCACCCAGTATCTGCACCCACCCTCACCCAGTGTCTGCACCCAACCTCCACCAGTGTCTGCATCCACCCCTCCCCCAGTGTCTGCACCCACCCTCCCCCAGTGTCTGCATCCACCCCTCCCCCAGTGTCTGCACGTACCCTTCCCCCAGTGTCTGCACCCACCCCTCCCCCTGTGTCTGCACCCACCCATCCCCCAGTGTCTGCATCCCCTTCCCACAGTGTCTGTACCCCTCTTGCCCCAGTGTCTGCACCCCCTTCCCCCAGTGTCTGCATCCCCTTCCCCAGTGTCTGCACCCACCCCTCCCCCAGTTTCTGCACCATCTCTCCCCAGTGCCTGCAGCCCATTCCCCCAGTGTCTGCACCCACCGCTCCCCCAGTATCTGCACCCACTCCTCATCCAGTGTCTGCAACCTGCCTCCCCCAATGTCTGCACCCCTCCTTCCCCCATTGTCTGTACCCACCCCTCCCCCAGTGTCTGCTCCCACCCCTCGCCCAGTGTCTGCACCCACCCCTCCCCCAGTGTCTGCACACACCCGCCCCCAGTTTCTGCACACACCCCTCCCCCAGTGCCTGAACCCACCCCTCCCCCAGTGTCTGCATCCACACTCCCACAGTGTCGGCAGCCGACCCTCCCGCAGTGTCTGCACCCACCCCTCCTGCAGTGTCTGCACCGACCCCTCCCCCAGTGTGTGCACCCACCCCTCCACCAGTGTCTGCACCCACCCCTCAACCAGTGTCTGCACACAACCGTCCCCCAGTGTCTGCACCTACTCCTCCCCCAGTGTCTGCACCCAACCCTCCCCCAGTTTCTGCACACACCCCTCCCCCAGTGTCTGAACCCACCCCTCCCCCAGTGTCTGCATCCACCCTCCCCCAGTGTCGGCAGCCCCTCCTCCAGTGGCTGCACTCCCTTCCCCCAGTGGCTGCACCCACCCCTGCCCCAGTGTCGGCACCCACCCATCCCCCAGTGTCTGAACCTATCCTTCCCCCAGTGTCTGCATCCACCCACCCCCAGTGTCGGCAGCCGACCTTTTCCCAGTGTCTGCACCCACCCCTTCCCCAGTGTCTGCAGCCACCCCTCCCCCAGTTTCTGTGCCCACCCCTCCCCCAGTGTCTGCACCCACCCCTCCCTCAGTGTCTGCACGCACTCCTCCGCCAGTGTCTGCACCCACACCTGCCGCAGTGTCTGCACCCACCCTCCCCCAGTGTCTGAACCCACCTTCCACCAGTGACCGCACCCACCCCTCACCCAGTGTCTGCACCCACCCTCCACCAGTGTCTGCAACCACCCTCCACCAGTGACTGCACCCACCCCTCCCCCGGTGTCTGCACCCACCCGTCCCCCAATGTCTGCAACCACCCCTCCACCAGTGACTGCACATACCCCTCCCCCAGTGTCTGCACCCACCCCTCTCCCCAGTGTCAGCACCCACCCCTCACCCAGTGTCTGCACCCACTCCTCATCCAGTGTCTGCAACCTGCCTCCCCCAGTGCCTGCACCCACCCCTCCCCCAGTGTCTGCACACACCCGCTCCCAGTGTCTGCACACACCGCTGCCCCAGTGCCTGAACCCACCCCTCCCCCAGTGTCTGCACCCACCCCTTACCCCAGTGCCTGCAAACTGCCTCCCCCAGTGTCTGCACCCACCCCTCCCCGAGTGTCTGCACCCACCTTCCCCTAGAGTCTGCACTCACCCCTCCCGCAGTGTCTGCAACCACCTTCCCCCAGTGTTGGCAGCCGACCTTGCCCCAGTGTCTGCACCCAACCCTCCCCCGTGTCTGCAACCACCCCTACCCCAGTGTCTGCAGCCTTCCTCCACCAGTGACTGCACCCACCCCTCCCCCATGTGTCTGCACCCACCCCTCCCGCAGTGTGTGCATCCACCCCTCCCCCAGTCTCTGCACCCACCCCTCCCGCAGTGTTTGCATCCACCACTCCCCCAGTTTCAGCACCCAACCCTCCCACCGTTTCTGCACCCACACCTCCCCCAGTGTCTGCAACCACCCCTCCCCCAGTGTCTGCACTCACCACTCCCCCACTGTCTGCACCCACCTCTCACCCAGTGTCTGCAGCCCCTCCTCCAGTGGCTGCACTCCCTTCCCCCAGTGGCTGCACCCACCCCTGCCCAGGTGTCGACACCCACCCCTCCCCAAGTGTCTGCACCCATCCCTCCCCCAGTGTCTGCACCCACCGCTCCCATAGTGTCTGCACCCACCCCTCCCCCAGTTTCTGCACCCACCCATCCCCCAGTGTCTGAACCTATCCTTCCCCCAGTGTCTGCATCCACCCACCCCCAGTGTCGGCAGCCGACCTTTTCCCAGTGTCTGCACCCACCCCTTCCCCAGTGTCTGCAGCCACCCCTCCCCCAGTTTCTGTGCCCACCCCTCCCCCAGTGTCTGCACCCACCCCTCCCTCAGTGTCTGCACGCACTCCTCCGCCAGTGTCTGCACCCACACCTGCTGCAGTGTCTGCACCCACCCTCCCCCAGTGTCTGAACCCACCTTCCACCAGTGACCGCACCCACCCCTCACCCAGTGTCTGCACCCACCCTCCACCAGTGTCTGCAACCACCCTCCACCAGTGACTGCACCCACCCCTCCCCCGGTGTCTGCACCCACCCGTCCCCCAATGTCTGCAACCACCCCTCCACCAGTGACTGCACATACCCCTCCCCCAGTGTCTGCACCCACCCCTCTCCCCAGTGTCAGCACCCACCCCTCACCCAGTGTCTGCACCCACTCCTCATCCAGTGTCTGCAACCTGCCTCCCCCAGTGTCTGCACCCACCCCTCCCCCAGTGTCTGCACACATCCGCCCCCAGTGTCTGCACACACCGCTGCCCCAGTGCCTGAACCCACCCCTCCCCCAGTGTCTGCACCCACCCCTTACCCCAGTGCCTGCAACCTGCCTCCCCCAGTGTCTGCACCCACCCTTCCCCCATTGTCTGCACCCACCCCTCCCCCAGTGTCTGCACCCACCTTCCCCGAGAGTCTGCACTCACCCATCCCGCAGTGTCTGCAACCACCTTCCCCCAGTGTCGGCAGCCGACCTTGCCCCAGTGTCTGCACCCAACTCTCCCCCGTGTCTGCAACCACCCCTACCCCAGTGTCTGCAGCCTTCCTCCAACAGTGACTGCACCCACCCCTCCCCCAGTGTCTGCACCCACCCCTCCCGCAGTGTGTGCATCCACCCCTCCTCCAGTCTCTGCACCCACCCCTTCCGCAGTGTTTGCATCCACCACTTCCCCAGTTTCAGCACCCAACCCTCCCACTGTTTCTGCACCCACACCTCCCCCAGTGTCTGCAACCACCCCTCCCCCAGTGTCTGCACCCACCACTCCCCCACTGTCTACACCCAACTCTCCCCCAGTGTCTGCAGCCCCTCCTCCAGTGGCTGCACTCCCTTCCCCCAGTGGCTGCACCCACCCCTGCCCCAGTGTCGGCACCCACCCCTGCCCAGGTGTCGACACCCATCCCTCCCCAAGTGTCTGCACCCATCCCTCCCCAGTGTCTGCACCCACCGCTCCCCCAGTGTCTGCATCCACCCCTCATCCAGTGTCTGCACCCACCCTCTACCAGTGTCGACACCCACCACTCTCCCATTGTCTGCACCCACCCCTCTCCCAGTGTCTGCACACACCCACCCCCAGAGTCTGCACTCACCTCTCCCGCAGAGTCTGCACCCAAACCTGCCCCTGTGTCGGCACCCACCTCTCCCCAGTGTCTGCAACCACCCCTCCACCAGTGTCTGCACTCCCTTCCCCCAGTGTCTGCACCCACCCCTCCCCCAGTGTCGGCACCCACCCCTGCCCCAGTGTCGGCACCCAACCATCCCCCAGTGTCTGCAACCACCCCTACCCCAGTGTCTGCAACCACCCCTCCACCAGTGACTGCACACACCCCTCCCCCAGTGTCTGCACCCACCCCTCTCCCCAGTGTCAGCACCTACCCCTCACCCAGTGTCTGCACCCACTCCTCATCCAGTGTCTGCAACCTGCCTCCCCCAGTGTCTGCACCCACCCCTCCCCCAGTGTCTGCACACACCAGCCCCCAGTGTCTGCACACACCGCTGCCCCAGTGCCTGAACCCACCCCTCCCCCAGTGTCTGCACCCACCCCTCCCCCAGTGTATGCACCAACTTCCCCCAGTGTCTGCACCCACCCCTCCCCCAGTGTATGCACCAACTTCCCCCAGTGTCTGCACCCACCCCTTACCCCAGTGTCTGCAACCTGCCTCCCCCAGTGTCTGCACCCACCCTTCCCCCATTGTCTGCACCCACCCCTTCCCCAGTGTCTGCACCCACCCCTCCCCCAGTTTCTGTGCCCACCCCTCCCCCAGTGTCTGCACCCACCCCTCCCCCAGTGTCTGCACACACCCTCCCCTAGAGTCTGCACTCACCCCTCCCGCAGTGTCTGCAACCACCTTCCCCCAGTGTTGGCAGCCGACCTTCCCCCAGTGGCTGCACCCACCCCTGCCCCAGTGTCGGCACCCACCCCTGCCCAGGTGTCGGCACCCACCCCTCCCCAAGTGTCTGCACCCATCCCTCCCCCAGTGTCTGCACCCACCGCTCCCCCAGTGTCTGCATCCACCCCTCATCCAGTGTCTGCACCCACCCTCCACCAGTGTCGACACCCACCCCTCTCCCATTGTCTGCACCCACCCCTCTCCCAGTGTCTGCACACACCCACCCCCAGAGTCTGCACTCACCTCTCCCGCAGAGTCTGCATCCACCTTCCCCCAGTGTCTGCACCCACCCCTCCCCCATTGTCTGCACCCACTCCTCCCCCAGTGTCTGCACCCACCCCGCCTCCAGTGTCTGCAACCACCCCTCTCCCAGTGTCTGCACCCACCCCTCACCCAGTGTCTGCACCCACCCCTCCCCCAGTGTCTTCACCCACCACTTCCCCTAATGTCTGCATTCCCTCCCTCAGTGTCTGCACCGACCCCTCCCCCAGTGTATGCACCCAAACCTGCCCCTGTGTCGGCACCCACCCCTCCCCAGTGTCTGCAACCACCCCTCCACCAGTGTCTGCACTCCCTTCCCCCAGTGTCTGCACCCACCCCTCCCCCAGTGTCGGCACCCACCCCTGCCCCAGTGTCGGCACCCAACCATCCCCCAGTGTCTGCAACCACCCCTCCACCAGTGACTGCACACACCCCTCCCCCAGTGTCTGCACCCACCCCTCTCCCCAGTGTCAGCACCCACCCCTCACCCAGTGTCTGCACCCACTCCTCATCCAGTGTCTGCAACCTGCCTCCCCCAGTGTCTGCACCCACCCCTCCCCCAGTGTCTGCACACACCAGCCCCCAGTGTCTGCACACACCGCTGCCCCAGTGCCTGAACCCACCCCTCCCCCAGTGTCTGCACCCACCCCTCCCCCAGTGTAAGCACCAACTTCCCCCAGTGTCTGCACCCACCCCTTACCCCAGTGTCTGCAACCTGCCTCCCCCAGTGTCTGCACCCACCCTTCCCCCATTGTCTGCACCCACCCCTTCCCCAGTGTCTGCACCCACCCCTCCCCCAGTTTCTGTGCCCACCCCTCCCCCAGTGTGTGCACCCACCCCTCCCGCAGTGTCTGCAACCACCTTCCCCCAGTGTTGGCAGCCGACCTTCCCCCAGTGGCTGCACCCACCCCTGCCCCAGTGTCGGCACCCACCCTTGCCCAGGTGTCGGCAGCCACCCCTCCCCAAGTGTCTGCACCCATCCCTCCCCCAGTGTCTGCACCCACCGCTCCCCCAGTGTCTGCATCCACCCCTCATCCAGTGTCTGCACCCACCCTCCACCAGTGTCGAAACCCACCCCTCTCCCATTGTCAGCACCCACCCCTCTCCCAGTGTCTGCACACACCCACCCCCAGAGTCTGCACTCACCTCTCCCGCAGAGTCTGCATCCACCTTCCCCCAGTGTCTGCACCCACCCCTCCCCCAGTGTCTGCACCCACCCCTCCTCCAGTGTCTGCAACCACCCCTCCCCCTGTGTGCAACCAACCCTCACCCAGTGTCTGCACCCACCCCTCCCCCAGTGTCTTCACCCACCACTTCCCCTAATGTCTGCAGTCCCTCCCTCAGTGTCTGCACCGACCCCTCCCCCAGTGCATGCACCCACCCCTCCACCAGTGTCTGCACTCCCTTCCCCCAGTGTCTGCACCCAAACCTGCCCCAGTGTCGGCACCCACCCCTCCCCCAGTGTCTGCAACCACCCCTCCACCAGTGTCTGCACTCCCTTCCCCCAGTGTCTGCACCCACCCCTCCCCCAGTGTCGGCACCCACCCCTGCCCCAGTGTCGGCACCCACCCATCCCCCAGTGTCTGCAACCACCCCTACCCCAGTGTCTGCAACCACCCCTCCACCAGTGACTGCACACACACCTCCCCCAGTGTCTGCACCCACCCCTCTCCCCAGTGTCAGCACCCACCCCTCCCCCAGTGTCTGTACCCACCCCTCCCCCAGTTTCTGTGGCCACCCCTCCCCCAGTGTCTGCACCCACCCCTCCCCCAGTGTCTGCACACACCCGCCCCCAGTGTCTGCACACACCGCTGCCCCAGTGCCTTAACCCACCCCTCCCCCAGTGTCTGCACCCACCCCTCCCCCAGTGTATGCACCCACCCCTCACCCAGTGTCTGCACCCACCCCTCCCCCAGTGTCTTCACCCACCACTTCCCCTAATGTCTGCAGTCCCTCCCTCAGTGTCTGCACCGACCCCTCCCCCAGTGTATGCACCCACCCCTCCACCAGTGTCTGCACTCCCTTCCCCCAGTGTCTGCACCCAAACCTGCCCCTGTGTCGGCACCCACCCCTCCCCAGTGTCTGCAACCACCCCTCCACCAGTGTCTGCACTCCCTTCCCCCAGTGTCTGCACCCACCCCTCCCCCAGTGTCGGCACCCACCCCTGCCCCAGTGTCGGCACCCAACCATCCTCCAGTGTCTGCAACCACCCCTACCCCAGTGTCTGCAACCACCCCTCCACCAGTGACTGCACACACCCCTCCCCCAGTGTCTGCACCCACCCCTCTCCCCAGTGTCAGCACCCACCCCTCACCCAGTGTCTGCACCCACTCCTCATCCAGTGTCTGCAACCTGCCTCCCCCAGTGTCTGCACCCACCCCTCCCCCAGTGTCTGCACACACCAGCCCCCAGTGTCTGCACACACCGCTGCCCCAGTGCCTGAACCCACCCCTCCCCCAGTGTCTGCACCCACCCCTCCCCCAGTGTATGCACCCACTTTCCCCAGTGTCTGCACACACCCCTTACCCCAGTGTCTGCAACCTGCCTCCCCCAGTGTCTGCACCCACCCTTCCCCCATTGTCTGCACCCACCCCTTCCCCAGTGTCTGCACCCACCCCTCCCCCAGTTTCTGTGCCCACCCCTCCCCCAGTGTCTGCACCCACCCCTCCCCCAGTGTCTGCACACACCCTCCCCTAGAGTCTGCACTCACCCCTCCCGCAGTGTCTGCAACCACCTTCCCCCAGTGTTGGCAGCCGACCATGCCCCAGTGTCTGCACCCAACCCTCCCCCGTTTCTGCAACCACCCCTACCCCAGTGTCTGCAGACTTCCTCCACCAGTGACTGCACCCACCCCTCCCCCAGTGTCTGCACCCACCCCTCCCGCAGTGTGTGCATCCACCCCTCCTCCAGTCTCTGCACCCACCCCTTCCGCAGTGTTTGCATCCACCACTTCCCCAGTTTCAGCACCCAACCCTCCCACCGTTTCTGCACCCACCCCTCCCCCAGTGTCTGCAACCACCCCTCCCCCAGTGTCTGCACCCACCACTCCCCCACTGTCTGCACCCACCTCTCCCCCAGTGTCTGCAGCCCCTCCTCCAGTGGCTGCACTCCCTTCCCCCAGTGGCTGCACCCACCCCTGCCCCAGTGTCGGCACCCACCCCTGCCCAGGTGTCGGCACCCACCCCTCCCCAAGTGTCTGCACCCATCCCTCCCCCAGTGTCTGCACCCACCGCTTCCCCAGTGTCTGCATCCACCCCTCATCCAGTGTCTGTACCCACCCTCCACCAGTGTCGACACCCACCCCTCTCCCATTGTCAGCACCCACCCCTCTCCCAGTGTCTGCACACACCCACCCCCAGAGTCTGCACTCACCTCTCCCGCAGAGTCTGCATCCACCTTCCCCCAGTGTCTGCACCCACCCCTCCCCCATTGTCTGCACCCACTCCTCCCCCAGTGTCTGCACCCACCCCTCCTCCAGTGTCTGCAACCACCCCTCCCCCAGTGTCTGCAACCACCACTTCCCCTAATGTCTGCAGTCCCTCCCTCAGTGTCTGCACCGAACCCTCCCCCAGTGCATGCACCCACCCCTCCACCAGTGTCTGCACACACTTCCCCCAGTGTCTGCACCCAAACCTGCCCCAGTGTCGGCACCCACCCCTCCCCCAGTGTCTGCAACCACCCCTCCACCAGTGTCTGCACTCCCTTCCCCCAGTGTCTGCACCCACCCCTCCCCCAGTGTCGGCACCCACCCCTGCCCCAGTGTCGGCACCCACCCATCCCCCAGTGTCTGCAACCACCCCTACCCCAGTGTCTGCAACCACCCCTCCACCAGTGACTGCACACACACCTCCCCCAGTGTCTGCACCCACCCCTCTCCCCAGTGTCAGCACCCACCCCTCACCCAGTGTCTGCACCCACTCCTCATCCAGTGTCTGCAACCTGCCTCCCCCAGTGTCTGCACCCACCCCTCCCCCAGTGTCTGCACACACCCGCCCCCAGTGTCTGCACACACCGCTGCCCCAGTGCCTGAACCCACCCCTCCCCCAGTGTCTGCACCCACCCCTCACCCAGTGTATGCACCCCCTTCCCCCAGTGTCTGCACCCACCCCTTACCCCAGTGTCTGCAACCTGCCTCCCACAGTGGCTGCACCCACCCTTCCCCCATTGTCTGCACCCACCCCTCCCCCAGTGTCTGCACCCACCCTCCCCTAGAGTCTGCACTCACCCCTCCCGCAGAGTCTGCAACCACCTTCCCCCAGTGTTGGCAGCCGACCTTGCCCCAGTGTCTGCACCCAACCCTCCCCCGTGTCTGCAACCACCCCTACCCCAGTGTCTGCAGCCTTCCTCCACCAGTGACTGCACCCACCCCTCCCCCAGTGTCTGCACCCACCCCTCCCGCAGTGTGTGCATCCACCCCTCCTCCAGTCTCTGCACCCACCCCTTGCGCAGTGTTTGCATCCACCACTTCCCCAGTTTCAGCACCCAACCCTCCCACCGTTTCTGCACCCACCCCTCCCCCATTGTCTGCAACCACCCCTCCCCCAGTGTATGCACCCACCACTCCCCCACTGTCTGCACCCACCTCTCCCCCAGTGTCTGCAGACCCTCCTCCAGTGGCTGCACTCCCTTCCCCCAGTGGCTGCACCCACCCCTGCCCCAGTGTCGGCACCCACCCCTGCCCAGGTGTCGACACCCACCCCTCCCCAAGTGTCTGCACCCATCCGTCCCCCAGTGTCTGCACCCACCGCTCCCCCAGTGTCTGCATCCACCCCTCATCCAGTGTCTGCACCCACCCTCCACCAGTGTCGACACCCACCCCTCTCCCATTGTCAGCACCCACCCCTGTCCCAGTGTCTGCACACACCCACCCCCAGAGTCTGCACTCACCTCTCCCGCAGAGTCTGCATCCACCTTCCCCCAGTGTCTGCACCCACCCCTCCCCCATTGTCTGCACCCACTCCTCCCCCAGTGTCTGCACCCACCCCTCCTCCAGTGTCTGTAACCACCCCTCCCCCAGTGTCTGCAACCACCCCTCACCCAGTGTCTGCACCCACCCCTCCCCCAGTGTCTTCACCCACCACTTCCCCTAATGTCTGCAGTCCCTCCCTCAGTGTCGGCACCCACCCCTCCCCCAGTGTCTGCAACCACCCCTCCACAAGTGTCTGCACTCCCTTCCCCCAGTGTCTGCACCCACCCCTCCCCCAGTGTCGGCACCCACCCCTGCCCCAGTGTCGGCACCCACCCATCCCCCAGTGTCTGCAACCACCCCTACCCCAGTGTCTGCAACCACCCCTCCACCAGTGACTGCACACACCCCTCCCCCAGTGTCTGCACCCACCCCTCTCCCCAGTGTCAGCACCCACCCCTCACCCAGTGTCTGCACCCACTCCTCATCCAGTGTCTGCAACCTGCCTCCCCCAGTGTCTGCACCCACCCCTCCCCCAGTGTCTGCACACACCAGCCCCCAGTGTCTGCACACACCGCTGCCCCAGTGCCTGAACCCACCCCTCCCCCAGTGTCTGCACCCACCCCTCCCCCAGTGTCTGCACCCACCCTCCCCTAGAGTCTGCACTCACCCCTCCCGCAGTGTCTGCATCCACCTTCCCCCAGTGTTGGCAGCCGACCTTGCCCCAGTGTCTGCACCCAACCCTCCCCCGTGTCTGCAACCACCCCTACCCCAGTGTCTGCAGCCTTCCTCCACCAGTGACTGCACCCACCCCTCCCCCAGTGTCTGCACCCACCCCTCCCGTAGTGTGTGCATCCACCCCTCCTCCAGTCTCTGCACCCACCCCTCACCCAGTGTCTGCACCCACTCCTCATCCAGTGTCTGCAACCTGCCCCCCCCAGTGTCTGCACCCACCCCTCCCCCAGTGTCTGCACACACCCGCCCCCAGTGTCTGCACACACCGCTGCCCCAGTGCCTGAACCCACCCCTCCCCCAGTGTCTGCACCCACCCCTCCCCCAGTGTATGCACCCACTTCCCCCAGTGTCTGCACCCACCCCTTACCCCAGTGTCTGCAACCTGCCTCCCCCAGTGTCTGCACCCACCCTTCCCCCATTGTCTGCACCCACCCCTTCCCCAGTGTCTGCAGCCACCTCTCCCCCAGTTTCTGTGCCCACCCCTCCCCCAGTGTCTGCACCCACCCCTTACCCCAGTGTCTGCAACCTGCCGCCCCCAGTGTCTGCACCCACCCTTCCCCCATTGTCTGCACCCACCCCTCCCCCAGTGTCTGCACCCACCCTCCCCTAGAGTCTGCACTCACCCCTCCCGCAGTGTCTGCAACCACCTTCCCCCAGTGTTGGCAGCCGACCTTGCCCCAGTGTCTGCACCCAACCCTCCCCCGTGTCTGCAACCACCCCTACCCCAGTGTCTGCAGCCTTCCTCCACCAGTGACTGCACCCACCCCTCCCCCAGTGTCTGCACCCACCCCTCCCGCAGTGTGTGCATCCACCCCTCCTCCAGTCTCTGCACCCACCCCTTGCGCAGTGTTTGCATCCACCACTTCCCCAGTTTCAGCACCCAACCCTCCCACCGTTTCTGCACCCACCCCTCCCCCAGTGTCTGCAACCACCCCTCCCCCAGTGTCTGCACCCACCACTCCCCCACTGTCTGCACCCACCTCTCCCCCAGTGTCTGCAGCCCCTCCTCCAGTGGCTGCACTCCCTTCCCCCAGTGGCTGCACCCACCCCTGCCCCAGTGTCGGCACCCACCCCTGCCCAGGTGTCGACACCCACCCCTCCCCAAGTGTCTGCACCCATCCCTCCCCCAGTGTCTGCACCCACCGCTCCCCCAGTGTCTGCATCCACCCCTCATCCAGTGTCTGCACCCACCCTCCACCAGTGTCGACACCCACCCCTCTCCCATTGTCAGCACCCACCCCTCTCCCAGTGTCTGCACACACCCACCCCCAGAGTCTGCACTCACCTCTCCCGCAGAGTCTGCATCCACCTTCCCCCAGTGTCTGCACCCACCCCTCCCCCATTGTCTGCACCCACTCCTCCCCCAGTGTCTGCACCCACCCCTCCTCCAGTGTCTGCAACCACCCCTCCACCAGTGTCTGCAACCACCCCTCACCCAGTGTCTGCACCCACCCCTCCCCCAGTGTCTTCACCCACCACTTCCCCTAATGTCTGCAGTCCCTCCCTCAGTGTCTGCACCGACCCCTCCCCCAGTGCATGCACCCACCCCTCCACCAGTGTCTGCATTCCCTTCCCCCAGTGTCTGCACCCAAACCTGCCCCAGTGTCGGCACCCACCCCTCCCCCAGTGTCTGCAACCACCCCTCCACCAGTGTCTGCACTCCCTTCCCCCAGTGTCTGCACCCACCCCTCCCCCAGTGTCGGCACCCACCCCTGCCCCAGTGTCGTCACCCACCCATCCCCCAGTGTCTGCAACCACCCCTACCCCAGTGTCTGCAACCACCCCTCCACCAGTGACTGCACACACACCTCCCCCAGTGTCTGCACCCACCCCTCTCCCCAGTGTCAGTACCCACCCCTCACACAGTGTCTGCAACCACTCCTCATCCAGTGACTGCAACCTGCCTCCCCCAGTGTCTGCACCCACCCCTCCCCCAGTGTCTGCACACACCCGCCCCCAGTGTCTGCACACACCGCTGCCCCAGTGCCTGAACCCACCCCTCCCCCAGTGTCTGCACCCACCCCTCCCCCAGTTTCTGTGCACACCCCTCCCCCAGTGTCTGCACCCACCCCTCCCCCAGTGTCTGCACACACCCGCCCCCAGTGTCTGCACACACCGCTGCCCCAGTGCCTGAACCCACTCCTCCCCCAGTGTCTGCACCCACCCCTCCCCCAGTGTATGCACCCCCTTCCCCCAGTGTCTGCACCCACCCCTTACCCCATTGTCTGCAACCTGCCTCCCCCAGTGTCTGCACCCACCCTTCCCCCATTGTCTGCACCCACCCCTCCCCCAGTGTCTGCACCCACCCTCCCCTAGAGTCTGCACTCACCCCTCCCGCAGTGTCTGCAACCACCTTCCCCCAGTGTTGGCAGCCGACCTTGCCCCAGTGTCTGCACCCAACCCTCCCCCGTGTCTGCAACCACCTCTACCCCAGTGTCTGCAGCCTTCCTCCACCAGTGACTGCACCCACCCCTCCCCCAGTGTCTGCACCCACCTCTCCCGCAGTGTGTGCATCCACCCCTCCTCCAGTCTCTGCATCCACCCCTTCCGCAGGGTTTGCATCCACCACTTCCCCAGTTTCAGCACCCAACCCTCCCACCGTTTCTGCACCCACCCCTCCCCCATTGTCTGCAACCACCCCTCCCCCAGTGTCTGCACCCACCACTCCCCCACTGTCTGCTCCCACCTCTCCCCCAGTGTCTGCAGACCCTCCTCCAGTGGCTGCACTCCCTTCCCCCAGTGGCTGCACCCACCCCTGCCCCAGTGTCGGCACCCACCCCTGCCCAGGTGTCGACACCCACCCCTCCCCAAGTGTCTGCAACCACCCCTACCCCAGTGTCTGCAACCACCCCTCCACCAGTGACTGCACACACCCCTCCCCCAGTGTCTGCACCCACCCCTCTCCCCAGTGTCAGCATCCACCCCTCACCCAGTGTCTGCACCCACTCCTCATCCAGTGTCTGCAACCTGCCTCCCCCAGTGTCTGCACCCACCCCTCCCCCAGTGTCTGCACACACCCGCCCCCAGTGTCTGCACACACCGCTGCCCCAGTGCCTGAACCCACCCCTCCCCCAGTGTCTGCACCCACCCCTCCCCCAGTGTCTGCACCCACCCTCCCCTAGAGTCTGCACTCACCCCTCCCGCAGTGTCTGCATCCACCTTCCCCCAGTGTTGGCAGCCGACCTTGCCCCAGTGTCTGCACCCAACCCTCCCCCGTGTCTGCAACCACCCCTACCCCAGTGTCTGCAGCCTTCCTCCACCAGTGACTGCACCCACCCCTCCCCCAGTGTCTGCACCCACAACTCCCGTAGTGTGTGCATCCACCCCTCCCCCAGTGTCGGCACCCACCCCTGCCCCAGTGTCGGCACCCACCCATCCCCCAGTGTCTGCAACCACCCCTACCCCAGTGTCTGCAACCCCCACTCCACCAGTGACTGCACACACCCCTCCCCCAGTGTCTGCACCCACCCCTCTCCCCAGTGTCAGCACTCACCCCTCACCCAGTGTCTGCACCCACCCCTCCCGTAGTGTGTGCATCCACCCCTCCTCCAGTCTCTGCACCCACCCCTCACCCAGTGTCTGCACCCACTCCTCATCCAGTGTCTGCAACCTGCCCCCCGCAGTGTCTGCACCCACCCCTCCCCCAGTGTCTGCACACACCCGCCCCCAGTGTCTGCACACACCGCTGCCCCAGTGCCTGAACCCACCCCTCCCCCAGTGTCTGCACCCACCCCTCCCCCAGTGTATGCACCCACTTCCCCCAGTGTCTGCACCCACCCCTTACCCCAGTGTCTGCAACCTGCCTCCCCCAGTGTCTGCACCCACCCTTCCCCCATTGTCTGCACCCACCCCTTCCCCAGTGTCTGCAGCCAGCTCTCCCCCAGTTTCTGTGCCCACCCCTCCCCCAGTGTCTGCACCCACCCCTCCCCCAGTGTCTGCACACACCCGCCCCCAGTGTCTGCACACACCGCTGCCCCAGTGCCTGAACCCACCCCTCCCCCAGTGTCTGCACCCACCCCTCACCCAGTGTATGCACCCCCTTCCCCCAGTGTCTGCACCCACCCCTTACCCCAGTGTCTGCAACCTGCCTCCCCCAGTGTCTGCACCCACCCTTCCCCCATTGTCTGCACCCACCCCTCCCCCAGTGTCTGCACCCACCCTCCCCTAGAGTCTGCACTCACCCCTCCCGCAGTGTCTGCAACCACCTTCCCCCAGTGTTGGCAGCCGACCTTGCCCCAGTGTCTGCACCCAACCCTCCCCCGTGTCTGCAACCACCCCTACCCCAGTGTCTGCAGCCTTCCTCCACCAGTGACTGCACCCACCCCTCCCCCAGTGTCTGCACCCACCCCTCCCGCAGTGTGTGCATCCACCCCTCCTCCAGTCTCTGCACCCACCCCTTCCGCAGTGTTTGCATGCACCACTTCCCCAGTTTCAGCACCCAACCCTCCCACCGTTTCTGCACCCACCCCTCCCCCAGTGTCTGCAACCACCCCTCCCCCAGTGTCTGCACCCACCACTCCCCCACTGTCTGCACCCACTTCTCCCCCAGTGTCTGCAGCCCCTCCTCCAGTGGCTACACTCCCTTCCCCCAGTGGCTGCACCCACCCCTGCCCCAGTGTCGGCACCCACCCCTGCCCAGGTGTCGACACCCACCCCTCCCCAAGTGTCTGCACCCATCCCTCCCCCAGTGTCTGCACCCACCGCTCCCCCAGTGTCTGCATCCACCCCTCATCCAGTGTCTGCACCCACCCTCCACCAGTATCGACACCCACCCCTCTCCCATTGTCAGCACCCACCCCTCTCCCAGTGTCTGCACACACCCACCCCCAGAGTCTGCACTCACCTCTCCCGCAGAGTCTGCATCCACCTTCCCCCAGTGTCTGCACCCACCCATCCCCCATTGTCTGCACCCACTCCTCCCCCAGTGTCTGCACCCACCCCTCCTCCAGTGTCTGCAACCACCCCTCCCCCAGTGTCTGCAACCACCCCTCACCCAGTGTCTGCACCCACTCCTCCCCCAGTGTCTTCACCCACCACTTCCCCTAATGTCTGCAGTCCCTCCCTCAGTGTCTGCACCGACCCCTCCCCCAGTGTATGCACCCACCCCTCCACCAGTGTCTGCACTCCCTTCCCCCAGTGTCTGCACCCAAACCTGCCCCAGTGTCGGCACCCACCCCTCCCCCAGTGTCTGCAACCACCCCTCCACCAGTGTCTGCACTCCCTTCCCCCAGTGTCTGCACCCACCCCTCCCCCAGTGTCGGCACCCACCCCTGCCCCAGTGTCGGCACCCAACCATCCCCCAGTGTCTGCAACCACCCCTACCCCAGTGTCTGCAACCACCCCTCCACCAGTGACTGCACACACCCCTCCCCCAGTGTCTGCACTCCCTTCCCCCAGTGTCTGCACCCACCCCTCCCCCAGTGTCGGCACCCACCCCTGCCCCAGTGTCGGCACCCACCCATCCCCCAGTGTCTGCAACCACCCCTACCCCAGTGTCTGCAACCACCCCTCCACCAGTGACTGCACACACACCTCCCCCAGTGTCTGCACCCACCCCTCTCCCCAGTGTCAGTACCCACCCCTCACACAGTGTCTGCAACCACTCCTCATCCAGTGACTGCAACCTGCCTCCCCCAGTGTCTGCACCCACCCCTCCCCCAGTGTCTGCACAGCCGCCCCCAGTGTCTGCACACACCGCTGCCCCAGTGCCTGAACCCACCCCTCCCCCAGTGTCTGCACCCACCCCTCCCCCAGTTTCTGTGCCCACCCCTCCCCCAGTGTCTGCACCCACCCCTCCCCCAGTGTCTGCACACACCCGCCCCCAGTGTCTGCACACACCGCTGCCCCAGTGCCTGAACCCACTCCTCCCCCAGTGTCTGCACCCACCCCTCCCCCAGTGTATGCACCCCCTTCCCCCAGTGTCTGCACCCACCCCTTACCCCATTGTCTGCAACCTGCCTCCCCCAGTGTCTGCACCCACCTTTCCCCCATTGTCTGCACCCACCCCTCCCCCAGTGTCTGCACCCCCTTCCCCCAGTGTCTGCACTCACCCCTTCCGCAGTGTCTGCAACCACCTTCCCCCAGTGTTGGCAGCCGACCTTGCCCCAGTGTCTGCACCCAACCCTCCCCCGTGTCTGCAACCACCTCTACCCCAGTGTCTGCAGCCTTCCTCCACCAGTGACTGCACCCACCCCTCCCCCAGTGTCTGCACCCACCCCTCCCGCAGTGTGTGCATCCACCCCTCCTCCAGTCTCTGCACCCACCCCTTCCGCAGGGTTTGCATCCACTACTTCCCCAGTTTCAGCACCCAACCCTCCCACCGTTTCTGCACCCACCCCTCCCCCATTGTCTGCAACCACCCCTCCCCCAGTGTCTGCACCCACCACTCCCCCACTGTCTGCTCCCACCTCTCCCCCAGTGTCTGCAGACCCTCCTCCAGTGGCTGCACTCCCTTCCCCCAGTGGCTGCACCCACCCCTGCCCCAGTGTCGGCACCCACCCCTGCCCAGGTGTCGACACCCACCCCTCCCCAAGTGTCTGCAACCACCCCTACCCCAGTGTCTGCAACCACCCCTCCACCAGTGACTGCACACACCCCTCCCCCAGTGTCTGCACCCACCCCTCTCCCCAGTGTCAGCATCCACCCCTCACCCAGTGTCTGCACCCACTCCTCATCCAGTGTCTGCAACCTGCCTCCCCCAGTGTCTGCACCCACCCCTCCCCCAGTGTCTGCACACACCCGCCCCCAGTGTCTGCACACACCGCTGCCCCAGTGCCTGAACCCACCCCTCCCCCAGTGTCTGCACCCACCCCTCCCCCAGTGTCTGCACCCACCCTCCCCTAGAGTCTGCACTCACCCCTCCCGCAGTGTCTGCATCCACCTTCCCCCAGTGTTGGCAGCCGACCTTGCCCCAGTGTCTGCACCCAACCCTCCCCCGTGTCTGCAACCACCCCTACCCCAGTGTCTGCAGCCTTCCTCCACCAGTGACTGCACCCACCCCTCCCCCAGTGTCTGCACCCACCCCTCCCGTAGTGTGTGCATCCACCCCTCCCCCAGTGTCGGCACCCACCCCTGCCCCAGTGTCGGCACCCACCCATCCCCCAGTGTCTGCAACCACCCCTACCCCAGTGTCTGCAACCACCACTCCACCAGTGACTGCACACACCCCTCCCCCAGTGTCTGCACCCACCCCTCTCCCCAGTGTCAGCACTCACCCCTCACCCAGTGTCTGCACCCACCCCTCCCGTAGTGTGTGCATCCACCCCTCCTCCAGTCTCTGCACCCACCCCTCACCCAGTGTCTGCACCCACTCCTCATCCAGTGTCTGCAACCTGCCCCCCGCAGTGTCTGCACCCACCCCTCCCCCAGTGTCTGCACACACCCGCCCCCAGTGTCTGCACACACCGCTGCCCCAGTGCCTGAACCCACCCCTCCCCCAGTGTCTGCACCCACCCCTCCCCCAGTGTATGCACCCACTTCCCCCAGTGTCTGCACCCACCCCTTACCCCAGTGTCTGCAACCTGCCTCCCCCAGTGTCTGCACCCACCCTTCCCCCATTGTCTGCACCCACCCCTTCCCCAGTGTCTGCAGCCAGCTCTCCCCCAGTTTCTGTGCCCACCCCTCCCCCAGTGTCTGCACCCACCCCTCCCCCAGTGTCTGCACACACCCGCCCCCAGTGTCTGCACACACCGCTGCCCCAGTGCCTGAACCCACCCCTCCCCCAGTGTCTGCACCCACCCCTCACCCAGTGTATGCACCCCCTTCCCCCAGTGTCTGCACCCACCCCTTACCCCAGTGTCTGCAACTGCCTCCCCCAGTGTCTGCACCCACCCTTCCCCCATTGTCTGCACCCACCCCTCCCCCAGTGTCTGCACCCACCCTCCCCTAGAGTCTGCACTCACCCCTCCCGCAGTGTCTGCAACCACCTTCCCCCAGTGTTGGCAGCCGACCTTGCCCCAGTGTCTGCACCCAACCCTCCCCCGTGTCTGCAACCACCCCTACCCCAGTGTCTGCAGCCTTCCTCCACCAGTGACTGCACCCACCCCTCCCCCAGTGTCTGCACCCACCCCTCCCGCAGTGTGTGCATCCACCCCTCCTCCAGTCTCTGCACCCACCCCTTCCGCAGTGTTTGCATGCACCACTTCCCCAGTTTCAGCACCCAACCCTCCCACCGTTTCTGCACCCACCCCTCCCCCAGTGTCTGCAACCACCCCTCCCCCAGTGTCTGCACCCACCACTCCCCCACTGTCTGCACCCACTTCTCCCCCAGTGTCTGCAGCCCCTCCTCCAGTGGCTGCACTCCCTTCCCCCAGTGGCTGCACCCACCCCTGCCCCAGTGTCGGCACCCACCCCTGCCCAGGTGTCGACACCCACCCCTCCCCAAGTGTCTGCACCCATCCCTCCCCCAGTGTCTGCACCCACCGCTCCCCCAGTGTCTGCATCCACCCCTCATCCAGTGTCTGCACCCACCCTCCACCAGTATCGACACCCACCCCTCTCCCATTGTCAGCACCCACCCCTCTCCCAGTGTCTGCACACACCCACCCCCAGAGTCTGCACTCACCTCTCCCGCAGAGTCTGCATCCACCTTCCCCCAGTGTCTGCACCCACCCCTCCCCCATTGTCTGCACCCACTCCTCCCCCAGTGTCTGCACCCACCCCTCCTCCAGTGTCTGCAACCACCCCTCCCCCAGTGTCTGCAACCACCCCTCACCCAGTGTCTGCACCCACCCCTCCCCCAGTGTCTTCACCCACCACTTCCCCTAATGTCTGCAGTCCCTCCCTCAGTGTCTGCACCGACCCCTCCCCCAGTGTATGCACCCACCCCTCCACCAGTGTCTGCACTCCCTTCCCCCAGTGTCTGCACCCAAACCTGCCCCAGTGTCGGCACCCACCCCTCCCCCAGTGTCTGCAACCACCCCTCCACCAGTGTCTGCACTCCCTTCCCCCAGTGTCTGCACCCACCCCTCCCCCAGTGTCGGCACCCACCCCTGCCCCAGTGTCGGCACCCACCCATCCCCCAGTGTCTGCAACCACCCCTACCCCAGTGTCTGCAACCACCCCTCCACCAGTGACTGCACACACCCCTCCCCCAGTGTCTGCACCCACCCCTCTCCCCAGTGTCAGCACCCACCCCTCACCCAGTGTCTGCACCCACTCCTCATCCAGTGTCTGCAACCTGCCTCCCCCAGTGTCTGCACCCACCCCTCCCCCAGTGTCTGCACACACCGCTGCCCCAGTGCCTGAACCCACCCCTCCCCCAGTGTCTGCACCCACCCCTTACCCCAGTGTCTGCAACCTGCCTCCCCCAGTGTCTGCACCCACCCTTCCCCCATTGTCTGCACCCACCCCTCCCCCAGTGTCTGCACCCACCCTCCCCTAGAGTCTGCACTCACCCCTCCCGCAGTGTCTGCATCCACCTTCCCCCAGTGTTGGCAGCCGACCTTGCCCCAGTGTCTGCACCCAACCCTCCCCCGTGTCTGCAACCACCCCTACCCCAGTGTCTGCAGCCTTCCTCCACCAGTGACTGCACCCACCCCTCCCCCAGTGTCTGCACCCACCCCTCCCGCAGTGTGTGCATCCACCCCTCCCCCAGTCTCTGCACCCACCCCTCCCGCAATGTTTGCATCCACCACTCCCCCAGTTTCAGCACCCAACCCTCCCACCGTTTCTGCACCCACCCCTCCCCCAGTGTCTGCAACCACCCCTCCCCCAGTGTCTGCACCCACCACTCCCCCACTGTCTGCACCCACCCCTCCCCCAGTGTCTGCAACCACCCCTCCCCCAGTGTCTGCACCCACCACTCCCCCACTGTCTGCACCCGCCTCTCCCCCAGTGTCTGCAGCCTCTCCCCCAGTGGCTGCACCCACCCCTGCCCCAGTGTCGGCACCCACCCCTGCCCAGGTGTCGACACCCACCCCTCCCCAAGTGTCTGCACCCATCCCTCCCCCAGTGTCTCCACCCACCGCTCCCCCAGTGTCTGCATCCACCCCTCATCCAGTGTCTGCACCCACCCTCCACCAGTGTCGACACCCACCCCTCTCCCATTGTCTGCACCCACCCCTCTCCCAGTGTCTGCACACACCCACCCCCAGAGTCTGCACTCACCTCTTCCGCAGAGTCTGCATCCACCTTCCCGCAGTGTCTGCACCCACCCCTCCCCCATTGTCTGCACCCACTCCTCCCCCAGTGTCTGCACCCACCCCTCCTCCAGTGTCTGCAACCACCCCTCCCCCAGTGTCTGCAACCACCCCTCACCCAGTGTCTGCACCCACCCCTCCCCCAGTGTCTTCACCCACCCCTTCCCCTAATGTCTGCAGCCCCTCCCTCAGTGTCTGCACCGACCCCTCCCCCAGTGTATGCACCCACCCCTCCACCAGTGTCTGCACTCCCTTCCCCCAGTGTCTGCACCCAAACCTGCCCCAGTGTCGGCACCCACCCCTCCCCCAGTGTCTGCAACCACCCCTCCACCAGTGTCTGCACTCCCTTCCCCCAGTGTCTGCACCCACCCCTCCCCCAGTGTCGGCACCCACCCCTGCCCCAGTGTCGGCACCCAACCATCCCCCAGTGTCTGCAACCACCCATCACCCAGTGGCTGCACCTACCCCTCCCCCAGTGTCTGCACCCACCCTCCCCCAGTGTCTGCACCCAGCCCTCCCCCAGTGTCTGCACCCACCCTCACCCAGTGTCTGCATCCACCCCTCCCCCAGTGTCTGCACGTACCCCTCCCCCAGTGTCTGCACCCACCACTCCCCCAGTGTCTGCACCCAACCTCCACCAGTGTCTGCATCCACCCCTCCCCCAGTGTCTGCACACACCCTCTCCCAGTGTCTGCATCCACCCCTCCCCCAGTGTCTGCACGTACCCTTCCCCCAGTGTCTGCACCCACCCCTCCCCCTGTGTCTGCACCCACCCATCCCCCAGTGTCTGCATCCCGTTCCCACAGTGTCTGTACCCCTCTTGCCCCAGTGTCTGCACCCCCTTCCCCCAGTGTCTGCATCCCCTTCCCCAGTGTCTGCACCCACCCCTCCCCCAGTTTCTGCACCCACTCCTCCCCCAGTGTCTGCACCCACTCATCCCCCAGTGTTTGCAACCACCCCTCCCCCAGTGTCTGCATCCACCCCTCATCCAGTGTCTGCACCCACCCTCCACCAGTGTCGACACCCACCCCTCTCCCATTGTCTGCACCCACCCCTCTCCCAGTGTCTGCACACACCCACCCCCAGAGTCTGCACTCACCTCTCCCGCAGAGTCTGCATCCACCTTCCCCCAGTGTCTGCACCCACCCCTCCCCGAGTGTCTGCACCCACCCTCCCCCAGTGTCTGCATCCACCCCTCCCCCAGTGTCTGTACGTACCCTTCCCCCTGTGTCTGCACCCACCCATCCCCCAGTGTCTGCATCCCCTTCCCACAGTGTCTGTACCCCTCTTGCCCCAGTGTCTGCACCCCCTTCCCACAGTGTCTGCATCCCCTTCCCCAGTGTCTGCACCCACCCCCCCCCAGTTTCTGCACCATCTCTCCCCAGTGCCTGCAGCCCATTCCCCCAGTGTCTGCACCCACCGCTCCCCCAGTGTCTGCACCCACTCCTCATCCAGTGTCTGCAACCTGACTCCCCCAGTGTCTGCACCCCTCCTTCCCCCATTGTCTGCACCCACCCCTCCTCCAGTGTCTGCTCCCACCCCTCGCCCAGTGTCTGCACCCACCCCTCCCCCAGTGTCTGCACACACCCGCCCCCAGTTTCTGCACACACCCCTCCCCCAGTGCCTGAACCCACCCCTCCCCCAGTGTCTGCATCCACCCTCCCACAGTGTCGGCAGCCGACCCTCCCGCAGTGTCTGCACCCACCCCTCCTGCAGTGTCTGCACCGACCCCTCCCCCAGTGTGTGCACCCACACCTCCACCAGTGTCCGCACCCACCCCTCAACCAGTGTCTGCACACAACCGTCCCCCAGTGTCTGCACCTACTCCTCCCCCAGTGTCTGCACCCAACCCTCCCCCAGTTTCTGCACACACCCCTCCCCCAGTGTCTGAACCCACCCCTCCCCCAGTGTCTGCATCCACCCTCCCCCAGTGTCGGCAGCCCTTCCTCCAGTGTCTGCACTCCCTTCCCCCAGTGGCTGCACCCACCCCTGCCCCAGTGTCGGCACCCACCCCTCCCCCAGTGTCTGCAGCCCTTCCCCCAGTGCCTGCACCCTCCCCTCCCCCAGTTTCTGCACCCACCTTCCCCTCGTGTCTGCACCCACCCCTCCCCGGTGTCTGCACCCCTTCTTCCCCCAGTGTCTGCATCCCTACTTCCCCCAGTTTCTGCACCGACTCTACTCCAGTGCCTGCATCCACCATTCCCCCAGTGTCTGCACCCACCTCTCACTCAGTGTATGCACCCACCACTATCCAATTTCTGCACCCACCCCTCCCCCAGTGTCTGCACCCCACTTCCTCCAGTGTCTGCACCCTCCACTCCCTCAGTGGCTACACCCGCCCCGACCCCAGTTTCTGCACCCATCCTTCCCCCAGTGTCTGCACCCACCCCTCCCACAGTGTCTGCACCGACCCTTCCTCCAGTTCTGCACTCACCCCTCCCCCATTGTCTGCTCCCAACCCTCCCCCAGTGTCTGCACCTACCCTCCCCCCAGTGTCTGCAGCCTACCCTCCCCCAGTTTCTGCACCCACCGCTCCCCCAGTGTCTGCACCCACCCTCCCCCAGTGTCTGCACCCACCGCTCCCATAGTGTCTGCACCCACCCGTCCCCCAGTTTCTGCACCCACCCATACCCCAGTGTCTGAACCTATCCTTCCCCCAGTGTCTGCATCCACCCAACCCCAGTGTCGGCAGCCGACCTTTTCCCAGTGTCTGCACCCACCCCTTCCCCAGTGTCTGCAGCCACCCCTCCCCCAGTTTCTGTGCCCACCCCTCCCCCAGTGTCTGCACCCACCCCTCCCTCAGTGTCTGCACGCACTCCTCCGCCAGTGTCTGCACCCACACCTGCCGCAGTGTCTGCACCCACCCTCCCCCAGTGTCTGAACCCACCTTCCACCAGTGACTGCACCCACCCCTCACCCAGTGTCTGCACCCACCCTCCACCAGTGTCTGCAACCACCCTCCACCAGTGACTGCACCCACCCCTCCCCCGGTGTCTGCACCCACCCGTCCCCCAATGTCTGCAACCACCCCTCCACCAGTGACTGCACACACCCCTCCCCCAGTGTCTGCACCCACCCCTCTCCCCAGTGTCAGCACCCACCCCTCACCCAGTGTCTGCACCCACTCCTCATCCAGTGTCTGCAACCTGCCTCCCCCAGTGTCTGCACCCACCCCTCCCCCAGTGTCTGCACACACCCGCCCCCAGTGTCTGCACACACCGCTGCCCCAGTGCCTGAACCCACCCCTCCCCCAGTGTCTGCACCCACCCCTCACCCAGTGTCTGCACCCACCCTCCACCAGTGTCTGCAACCACCCTCCACCAGTGACTGCACCAACTCCTCATCCAGTGTCTGCAACCTGCCTCCCCCAGTGTCTGCACCCACCCCTCCCCCAGTGTCTGCACACACCCGCCCCCAGTGTCTGCACACACCGCTGCCCCAGTGCCTAAACCCACCCCTCCCCCAGTGTCTGCACCCACCCCTTACCCCAGTGCCTGCAACCTGCCTCCCCCAGTGTCTGCACCCACCCTTCCCCCATTGTCTGCATCCACCCCTCCCCCAGTGTCTGCACCCACCCTCCCCTAGAGTCTGCACTCACCCCTCCCGCAGTGTCTGCAACCACCTTCCCCCAGTGTTGGCAGCCGACCTTGCCCCAGTGTCTGCACCCAACCCTCCCCCGTGTCTGCAACCACCCCTACCCCAGTGTCTGCAGCCTTCCTCCACCAGTGACTGCACCCACCCCTCCCCCAGTGTCTGCACCCACCCCTCCCGCAGTGTGTGCATCCACCCCTCCTCCAGTCTCTGCACCCACCCCTTCCGCAGTGTTTGCATCCACCACTTCCCCAGTTTCAGCACCCAACCCTCCCACCGTTTCTGCACCCACCCCTCCCCCAGTGTCTGCAACCACCCCTCCGCCAGTGTCTGCACCCACCACTCCCCCACTGTCTGCACCCACCGCTCCCCCAGTGTCTGCATCCACCCCTCATCCAGTGTCTGCACCCACCCTCCACCAGTGTCGACACCCACCCCTCTCCCATTGTCTGCACCCACCCCTCTCCCAGTGTCTGCACCCACCCCTCCTCCAGTGTCTGCAACCATCCCTCCCCCAGTGTCTGCAACAACCCCTCACCCAGTGTCTGCACCCACCCCTCCCCCAGTGTCTTCACCCACCACTTCCCCTAATGTCTGCAGTCCCTCCCTCAGTGTCTGCACCGACCCCTCCCCCAGTGTGCACCCACCCCTCCACCAGTGTCTGCACTCCCTTCCCCCAGTGTCTGCACCCTAACCTGCCCCAGTGTCGGCACCCACCCCTCCCCAGTGTCTGCAACCACCCCTCCACCAGTGTCTGCACTCCCTTCCCCCAGTGTCTGCACCCACCCCTCCCCCAGTGTCGGCACCCACCCCTGCCCCAGTGTCGACACCCAACCATCCCCCAGTGTCTGCAACCACCCCTACCCCAGTGTCTGCAACCACCCCTCCCCCACTGTCTGCACCCACCCCTCTCCCCAGTGTCAGCACCCACCCCTCACCCAGTGTCTGCACCCACTCCTCATCCAGTGTCTGCAACCTGCCTCCCCCAGTGTCTGCACCCACCCCTCCCCCAGTGTCTGCACACACCCGCCCCCAGTGTCTGCACACACCGCTGCCCCAGTGCCTGAACCCACCCCTCCCCCAGTGTCTGCACCCACCCCTCCCCCAGTGTATGCACCCCCTTCCCCCAGTGTCTTCACCCACCCCTTACCCCAGTGTCTGCAACCTGCCTCCCCCAGTGTCTGCACCCACCCTTCCCCCATTGTCTGCACCCACCTTTCCCCCAGTGTCTGCACCCACCCTCCCCTAGAGTCTGCACTCACCCCTCCCGCAGTGTCTGCATCCACCTTCCCCCAGTGTTGGCAGCCGACCTTGCCCCAGTGTCTGCACCCAACCCTCCACCGTGCCTGCAACCACCCCTACCCCAGTGTCTGCAGCCTTCCTCCCCCAGTGTCTGCACCCACTCCTCCCGCAGTGTGTGCATCCACCCCTCCCCCAGTCTTTGCACCCACCGCTCCCGCAGTGTTTGCATCCACCACTCCCCCAGTTTCAGCACCCAACCCTCCCACCGTTTCTGCACCCACCCCTCCCCCAGTGTCTGCAACCACCCCTCCCCCAGTGTCTGCACCCACCACTCCCCCACTGTCTGCACCCACCTCTCCCCCAGTGTCTGCAGCCCCTCCTCCAGTGGCTTCACTCCCTTCCCCCAGTGGCTGCACCCACCCCTGCCCCAGTGTCGGCACCCACCCCTGCCCAGGTGTCGACACCCACCCCTCTCCAAGTGTCTGCACCCATCCCTCCCCCAGTGTCTCCACCCACCGCTCCCCCAGTGTCTGCATCCACCCCTCATCCAGTGTCTGCACCCACACTCCACCAGTGTCGACACCCACCCCTCTCCCATTGTCTGCACCCACCCCTCTCCCAGTGTCTGCACACACCCACCCCCAGAGTCTGCACTCACCTCTCCCGCAGAGTCTGCATCCACCTTCCCCCAGTGTCTGCACCCACCCCTTCCCATTGTCTGCACCCACTCCTCCCCCAGTGTCTGCACCCACCCCTCCTCCAGTGTCTGCAACCACCCCTCCCCCAGTGTCTGCAACCACCCCTCACCCAGTGTCTGCACCCACCCCTCCCCCAGTGTCTTCACCCACCCCTTCCCCTAATGTCTGCAGCCCCTCCCTCAGTGTCTGCACCGACCCCTCCCCCAGTGTATGCACCCACCCCTCCACCAGTGTCTGCACTCCCTTCCCCCAGTGTCTGCACCCAAACCTGCCCCAGTGTCGGCACCCACCCCTCCCCCAGTGTCTGCAACCACCCCTCCACCAGTGTCTGCACTCCCTTACCCCAGCGTCTGCACCCACCCCTCCCCCAGTTTCGGCACCCACCCCTGCCCCAGTGTCGGCACCCAACCATCCCCCAGTGTCTGCAACCACCCATCACCCAGTGGCTGCACCTACCCCTCCCCCAGTGTCTGCACCCACCCTCCCCCAGTGTCTGCACCCAGCCCTCCCCCAGTGTCTGCACCCACCCTCACCCAGTGTCTGCATCCACCCCTCCCCCAGTGTCTGCACGTACCCCTCCCCCAGTGTCTGCACCCACCACTCCCCCAGTGTCTGCACCCAACCTCCACCAGTGTCTGCATCCACCCCTCCCCCAGTGTCTGCACCCACCCTCCCCCAGTGTCTGCATCCACCCCTCCCCCAGTGTCTGCACGTACCCTTCCCCCAGTGTCTGCACCCACCTCTCCCCTTGTGTCTGCACCCACCCATCCCCCAGTGTCTGCATCCCCTTCCCACAGTGTCTGTACCCTTCTTGCCCCAGTGTCTGCACCCCCTTCCCCCAGTGTCTGCATCCCCTTCCCCAGTGTCTGCACCCACCCCTCCCCCAGTTTCTGCACCCACTCCTCCCCCAGTGTCTGCACCCACTCCTCCCCCAGTGTCTGCAACCACCCCTCCCCCAGTGTCTGCACCCACCCTCCACCAGTGTCGACACCCACCCCTCTCCCATTGTCTGCACCCACCCCTCTCCCAGTGTCTGCACACACCCACCCCCAGAGTCTGCACTCACCTCTCCCGCAGAGTCTGCATCCACCTTCCCCCAGTGTCTGCACCCACCCCTCCCCCATTGTCTGCACCCACTCCTCCCCCAGTGTCTGCACCCACCCCTCCTCCAGTGTCTGCAACCACCCCTCCCCCAGTGTCTGCAGCCACCCCTCACCCAGTGTCTGCACCTACCCCTCCCCCAATGTCTTCACCCACCACTTCCCCTAATTTCTGCAGCCCCTCCCTCAGTGTCTGCACCGACCCCTCCCCCAGTGTATGCACCCACCCCTCCACCAGTGTCTGCACTCCCTTCCCCCAGTGTCTGCACCCAAACCTGCCCAAGTGTCGGCACCCACCCCTTCCCATTGTCTGCACCCACTCCTCCCCCAGTGTCTGCACCCACCCCTCCTCCAGTGTCTGCAACCACCCCTCCCCCAGTGTCTGCAACCACCCCTCACCCAGTGTCTGCACCCACCCCTCCCCCAGTGTCTTCACCCACCCCTTCCCCTAATGTCTGCAGCCCCTCCCTCAGTGTCTGCACCGACCCCTCCCCCAGTGTATGCACCCACCCCTCCACCAGTGTCTGCACTCCCTTCCCCCAGTGTCTGCACCCAAACCTGCCCCAGTGTCGGCACCCACCCCTCCCCCAGTGTCTGCAACCACCCCTCCACCAGTGTCTGCACTCCCTTCCCCCAGCGTCTGCACCCACCCCTCCCCCAGTGTCGGCACCCACCCCTGCCCCAGTGTCGGCACCCAACCATCCCCCAGTGTCTGCAACCACCCATCACCCAGTGGCTGCACCTACCCCTCCCCCAGTGTCTGCACCCACCCTCCCCCAGTGTCTGCACCCAGCCCTCCCCCAGTGTCTGCACCCACCCTCACCCAGTGTCTGCATCCACCCCTCCCCCAGTGTCTGCACGTACCCCTCCCCCAGTGTGTGCACCCACCACTCCCCCAGTGTCTGCACCCAACCTCCACCAGTGTCTGCATCCACCCCTCCCCCAGTGTCTGCACCCACCCTCCCCCAGTGTCTGCATCCACCCCTCCCCCAGTGTCTGCACGTACCCTTCCCCCAGTGTCTGCACCCACCTCTCCCCTTGTGTCTGCACCCACCCATCCCCCAGTGTCTGCATCCCCTTCCCACAGTGTCTGTACCCTTCTTCCCCCAGTGTCTGCATCCCCTTCCCCAGCGTCTGCACCCACCCCTCCCCCAGTTTCTGCACCCACTCCTCCCCCAGTGTCTGCACCCACTCCTCCCCCAGTGTCTGCAACCACCCCTCCCCCAGTGTCTGCACCCACCCTCCACCAGTGTCGACACCCACCCCTCTCCCATTGTCTGCACCCACCCCTCTCCCAGTGTCTGCACACACCCACCCCCAGAGTCTGCACTCACCTCTCCCGCAGAGTCTGCATCCACCTTCCCCCAGTGTCTGCACCCACCCCTCCCCCATTGTCTGCACCCACTCCTCCCCCAGTGTCTGCACCCACCCCTCCTCCAGTGTCTGCAACCACCCCTCCCCCAGTGTCTGCAACCACCCCTCACCCAGTGTCTGCACCCACCCCTCCCCCAGTGTCTTCACCCACCACTTCCCCTAATTTCTGCAGCCCCTCCCTCAGTGTCTGCACCGACCCCTCCCCCAGTGTATGCACCCACCCCTCCACCAGTGTCTGCACTCCCTTCCCCCAGTGTCTGCACCCAACCCTGCCTCAGTGTCGGCACCCACCCCTCCCCCAGTGTCTGCAACCACCCCTCCACCAGTGTCTGCACTCCCTTCCCCCAGCGTCTGCACCCACCCCTCCCCCAGTGTCGGCACCCACCCCTGCCCCAGTGTCGGCACCCAACCATCCCCCAGTGTCTGCAACCACCCATCACCCAGTGGCTGCACCTACCCCTCCCCCAGTGTCTGCACCCACCCTCCCCCAGTGTCTGCACCCAGCCCTCCCCCAGTGTCTGCACCCACCCTCACCCAGTGTCTGCATCCACCCCTCCCCCAGTGTCTGCACGTACCCCTCCCCCAGTGTGTGCACCCACCACTCCCCCAGTGTCTGCACCCAACCTCCACCAGTGTCTGCATCCACCCCTCCCCCAGTGTCTGCACCCACCCTCCCCCAGTGTCTGCATCCACCCCTCCCCCAGTGTCTGCACGTACCCTTCCCCCAGTGTCTGCACCCACCTCTCCCCTTGTGTCTGCACCCACCCATCCCCCAGTGTCTGCATCCCCTTCCCACAGTGTCTGTACCCTTCTTGCCCCAGTGTCTGCACCCCCTTCCCCCAGTGTCTGCATCCCCTTCCCCAGCGTCTGCACCCACCCCTCCCCCAGTGTCTGCAGCCACCCCTCCCCCAGTTTCTGTGCCCACCCCTCCCCCAGTGTCTGCACCCACTCCTCCCTCAGTGTCTGCACGCACTCCTCCGCCAGTGTCTGCACCCACACCTGCCGCAGTGTCTGCACCCACCCTCCCCCAGTGTCTGAACCCACCTTCCACCAGTGACTGCACCCACCCCTCCACCGGTGTCTGCACCCACCCGTCCCCCAATGTCTGCAACCACCCCTCCACCAGTGACTGCACACACCCCTCCCCCAGTGTCTGCACCCACCCCTCTCCCCAGTGTCAGCACCCACCCCTCACCCAGTGTCTGCACCCACTCCTCATCCAGTGTCTGCAACCTGCCTCCCCCAGTGTCTGCACCCACCCCTCCCCCAGTGTCTGCACACACCCGCCCCCAGTGTCTGCACACACCGCTGCCCCAGTGCCTGAACCCACCCCTCCCCCAGTGTCTGCACCCACCCCTCACCCAGTGTCTGCACCACCCTCCACCAGTGTCTGCAACCACCCTCCACCAGTGACTGCACCAACTCCTCATCCAGTGTCTGCAACCTGCCTCCCCCAGTGTCTGCACCCACTCCTCCCCCAGTGTCTGCACACACCCGCCCCCAGTGTCTGCACACACCGCTGCCCCAGTGCCTAAACCCACCCCTCCCCCAGTGTCTGCACCCACCCCTTACCCCAGTGCCTGCAACCTGCCTCCCCCAGTGTCTGCACCCACGCTTCCCCCATTGTCTGCACCCACCCCTCCCCCAGTGTCTGCACCCACCCTCCCCTAGAGTCTGCACTCACCCCTCCCGCAGTGTCTGCAACCACCTTCCCCCAGTGTTGGCAGCCGACCTTGCCCCAGTGTCTGCACCCAACCCTCCCCCGTGTCTGCAACCACCCCTACCCCAGTGTCTGCAGCCTTCCTCCACCAGTTACTGCACCCACCCCTCCCCCAGTGTCTGCACCCACCCCTCCCGCAGTGTGTGCATCCACCCCTCCTCCAGTCTCTGCACCCACCCCTTCCGCAGTGTTTGCATCCACCACTTCCCCAGTTTCAGCACCCAACCCTCCCACCGTTTCTGCACCCACCCCTCCCCCAGTGTCTGCAACCACCCCTCCCCCAGTGTCTGCACCCACCACTCCCCCACTGTCTGCACCCACCGCTCCCCCAGTGTCTGCATCCACCCCTCATCCAGTGTCTGCACCCACCCTCCACCAGTGTCGACACCCACCCCTCTCCCATTGTCTGCACCCACCCCTCTCCCAGTGTCTGCACCCACCCCTCCTCCAGTGTCTGCAACCATCCCTCCCCCAGTGTCTGCAACCACCCCTCACCCAGTGTCTGCACCCACCCCTCCCCCAGTGTCTTCACCCACCACTTCCCCTAATGTCTGCAGTCCCTCCCTCAGTGTCTGCACCGACCCCTCCCCCAGTGTGCACCCACCCCTCCACCAGTGTCTGCACTCCCTTCCCCCAGTGTCTGCACCCTAACCTGCCCCAGTGTCGGCACCCACCCCTCCCCAGTGTCTGCAACCACCCCTCCACCAGTGTCTGCACTCCCTTCCCCCAGTGTCTGCACCCACCCCTCCCCCAGTGTCGGCACCCACCCCTGCCCCAGTGTCGACACCCAACCATCCCCCAGTGCCTGCAACCACCCCTACCCCAGTGTCTGCAACCACCCCTCCACCAGTGATTGCACACACCCCTCCCCCACTGTCTGCACCCACCCCTCTCCCCAGTGTCAGCACCCACCCCTCCCCCAGTGTCGGCACCCACCCCTGCCCCAGTGTCGGCACCCAACCATCCCCCAGTGTCTGCACTCACCCTCCCCCAGTGTCTGCACCCAGCCCTCCCCCAGTGTCTGCACCCACCGTCACCCAGTGTCCGCATCCACCCCTCCCCCAGTGTCTGCACGTACCCCTCCCCCAGTGTCTGCACCCACCACTCCCCCAGTGTCTGCACCCAACCTCCACCAGTGTCTGCATCCACCCCTCCCCCAGTGTCTGCACCCACCCTCCCCCAGTGTCTGCATCCACCCCTCCCCCAGTGTCTGCACGTACCCTTCCCCCAGTGTCTGCACCCACCCCTCCCCCTGTGTCTGCACCCACCCATCCCCCAGTGTCTGCATCCCCTTCCCCCAGTGTCTGTACCCTTCTTGCCCCAGTGTCTGCACCCCCTTCCCCCAGTGCCTGCATCCCCTTCCCCAGTGTCTGCACCCACCCCTCCCCCAGTTTCTGCACCCACTCCTCCCCCAGTGTCTGCACCCACTCATCCCCCAGTGTCTGCAACCACCCCTCCCCCAGTGTCTGCATCCACCCCTCATCCAGTGTCTGCACCCACCCTCCACCAGTGTCGACACCCACCCCTCTCCCATTGTCTGCACCCACCCCTCTCCCAGTGTCTGGACACACCCACCCCCAGAGTCTGCACTCACCTCTCCCGCAGAGTCTGCATCCACCTTCCCCCAGTGTCTGCACCCACCCCTCCCCCATTGTCTGCACCCACTCCTCCCCCAGTGTCTGCACCCACCCCTCCTCCAGTGTCTGCAACCACCCCTCCCCCAGTGTCTGCAATCACCCCTCACCCAGTGTCTGCACCCACCCCTCCCCCAGTGTCTTCACCCACCCCTTCCCCTAATGTCTGCAGCCCCTCCCTCAGTGTCTGCACCGACCCCTCCCCCAGTGTATGCACCCACCCCTCCCCCAGTGTCTGCAACCACCCCTCCACCAGTGTCTGCACTCCCTTCCCCCAGTGTCTGCACCCAAACCTGCCCCAGTGTCGGCACCCACCCCTCCCCCAGTGTCTGCAACCACCCCTCCACCAGTGTCTGCACTCCCTTCCCCCAGTGTCTGCACCCACCCCTCCCCCAGTGTCGGCACCCACCCCTGCCCCAGTGTCGGCACCCAACCATCCCCCAATGTCTGCAACCACCCCTACCCCAGTGTCTGCAGCCTTCCTCCACCAGTGACTGCACCCACCCCTCCCCCAGTGTCTGCACCCACCCCTCCCGCAGTGTGTGCATCCACCCCTCCCCCAGTCTCTGCACCCACCCCTCCCGCAGTGTTTGCATCCACCACTCCCCCAGTTTCAGCACCCAACCCTCCCACCGTTTCTGCACCCACCCCTCCCCCAGTGTCTGCAACCACCCCTCCCCCAGTGTCTGCATCCACCACTCCCACACTGTCTGCACCCACCTCTCCCCCAGTGTCTGCAGCCCCTCCGCCAGTGGCTGCACTCCCTTCCCCCAGTGGCTGCACCCACCTCTGCCCCAGTGTCGGCACCCACCCCTGCCCAGGTGTCGACACCCACCCCTCCCCAAGTGTCTGCACCCATCCCTCCCCCAGTGTCTCCACCCACCGCTCCCCCAGTGTCTGCATCCACCCCTCATCCAGTGTCTGCACCCACCCTCCACCAGTTTCTGCACCATCTCTCCCCAGTGCCTGCAGCCCATTCCCCCAGTGTCTGCACCCACCCCTCCCCCAGTGTCTTCACCCACCCCTTCCCCTAATGTCTGCAGCCCCTCCCTCAGTGTCTGCACCGACCCCTCCCCCAGTGTATGCACCCATTCTCCACCAGTTTCTGCACTCCCTTCCCCCAGTGTGTGCACCCAAACCTGCCCCAGTGTCGGCACCCACCCCTCCCCCAGTGTCTGCACCCACCCCTCCCCCAGTGTCTGCACCCGCCCCTGCCCCAGTGTCGGCACCCAACCATCCCCCAGTGTCTGCAACCACCCATCACCCAGTGGCTGCACCTACCCCTCCCCCAGTGTCTGCACCCACCCTCCCCCAGTGTCTGCACCCAGCCCTCCCCCAGTGTCTGCACCCACCGTCACCCAGTGTCCGCATCCACCCCTCCTCCAGTGTCTGCACGTACCCCTCCCCCAGTGTCTGCACCCACCACTCCCCCAGTGTCTGCACCCAACCTCCACCAGTGTCTGCATCCACCCCTCCCCCAGTGTCTGCACCCACCCTCCCCCAGTGTCTGCATCCACCCCTCCCCCAGTGTCTGCACGTACCCTTCCCCCAGTGTCTGCACCCACCCCTCCCCCTGTGTCTGCACCCACCCATCCCCCAGTGTCTGCATCCCCTTCCCACAGTGTCTGTACCCTTCTTGCCCCAGTGTCTGCACCCCCTTCCCCCAGTGCCTGCATCCCCTTCCCCAGTGTCTGCACCCACCCCTCCCCCAGTTTCTGCACCCACTCCTCCCCCAGTGTCTGCACCCACTCATCCCCCAGTGTCTGCAACCACCCCTCCCCCAGTGTCTGCATCCACCCCTCACACCAGTGTCTGCACCCACCCTCCGCCAGTGTCGACACCCACCCCTCTCCCATTGTCTGCACCCACCCCTCTCCCAGTGTCTGCACACACCCACCCCCAGAGTCTGCACTCACCTCTCCCGCAGAGTTTGCATCCACCTTCCCCCAGTGTCTGCACCCACCCCTCCCCCATTGTCTGCACCCACTCCTCCCCCAGTGTCTGCACCCACCCCTCCTCCAGTGTCTGCAACCACCCCTCCCCCAGTGTCTGCAACCACCCCTCACCCAGTGTCTGCACCCACCCCTCCCACAGTGTCTTCACCCACCCCTTCCCCTAATGTCTGCAGCCCCTCCCTCAGTGTCTGCACCGACCCCTCCCCCAGTGTATGCACCCACCCCTCCCCCAGTGTCTGCAACCACCCCTCCACCAGTGTCTGCACTCCCTTCCCCCAGTGTCTGCACCCAAACCTGCCCCAGTGTCGGCACCCACCACTCCCCCACTGTCTGCAACCACCCCTCCACCAGTGTCTGCACTCCCTTCCCCCAGTGTCTGCACCCACCCCTCCCCCAGTGTCGGCACCCACCCCTGCCCCAGTGTCGGCACCCAACCATCCCCCAGTGTCTGCAACCACCCCTACCCCAGTGGCTGCAGCCTTCCTCCACCAGTGACTGCACCCACCCCTCCCCCAGTGTCTGCACCCACCCCTCCCGCAGTGTGTGCATCCACCCCTCCCCCAGTCTCTGCACCCACCCCTCCCGCAGTGTTTGCATCCACCACTCCCCCAGTTTCAGCACCAAACCCTCCCACCGTTTCTGCACCCACCCCTCCCCCAGTGTCTGCAACCACCCCTCCACCAGTGTCTGCATCCACCACTCCCCCACTGTCTGCACCCACCTCTCCCCCAGTGTCTGCAGCCCCTCCTCCAGTGGCTGCACTCCCTTCCCCCAGTGGCTGCACCCACCCCTGCCCCAGTGTCGGCACCCACCCCTGCCCAGGTGTCGACACCCACCCCTCCCCAAGTGTCTGCACCCATCCCTCCCCCAGTGTCTCCACCCACCGCTCCCCCAGTGTCTGCATCCACCCCTCATCCAGTGTCTGCACCCACCCTCCACCAGTGTTGACACCCACCCCTCTCCCATTGTCTGCACCCACCCCTCTCCCAGTGTCTGCACACACCCACCCCCAGAGTCTGCACTCACCTCTCCCGCAGAGTCTGCATCCACCTTCCCCCAGTGTCTGCACCCACCCCTCCCCCATTGTCTGCACCCACTCCTCCCCCAGTGTCTGCACCCACCCCTCCCCCATTGTCTGCACCCACTCCTCCCCCAGTGTCTGCACCCACCCCTCCCCCAGTGTCTGCACACACCCGCCCCCAGTTTCTGCACACACCCCTCCCCCAGTGCCTGAACCCACCCCTCCCCCAGTGTCTGCATCCACCCTCCCACAGTGTCGGCAGCCGACCCTCCCGCAGTGTCTGCACCCACCCCTCCTGCAGTGTCTGCACCGACCCCTCCCCCAGTGTGTGCACCCACACCTCCGCCAGTGTCTGCACCCACCCCTCAACCAGTGTCTGCACACAACCGTCCCCCAGTGTCTGCACCTACTCCTCCCCCAGTGTCTGCACCCAACCCTCCCCCAGTTTCTGTACCCACTCATCCCCCAGTGTCTGCAACCACCCCTCCCCCAGTGTCTGCATCCACCCCTCATCCAGTGTCTGCACCCACCCTCCACCAGTGTCGACACCCACCCCTCTCCCATTGTCTGCACCCACCCCTCTCCCAGTGTCTGCACACACCCACCCCCAGAGTCTGCACTCACCTCTCCCGCAGAGTCTGCAACCACCCCTCACCCAGTGTCTGCACCCACCCCTCCCCCAGTGTCTTCACCCACCATTTCCCCTAATCTCTGCAGCCCCTCCCTCAGTGTCTGCACCGACCCCTCCCCCAGTGTATGCACCCACCCCTCCACCAGTGTCTGCACTCCCTTCCCCCAGTGTCTGCACCCAAACCTGCCCCAGTGTCGGCACCCACCCCTCCCCCAGTGTCTGCACCCACCCCTCCCCCAGTGTCTGCACCCACCACTCCCCCACTGTCTGCAGCCCCTCCTCCAGTGGCTGCACTCCCTTCCCCCAGTGGCTGCACCCACCCCTGCCCCAGTGTCGGCACCCACCCCTGCCCAGGTGTCGACACCCACCCCTCCCCAAGTGTCTGCACCCATCCCTCCCCCAGTGTCTGCACCCACCGCTCCCCCAGTGTCTGCATCCACCCCTCATCCAGTGTCTGCACCCACCCTCCACCAGTGTCGACATCCACCCATCTCCCATTGTCTGCACCCACCCCTCTCCCAGTGTCTGCACACACCCACCCCCAGAGTCTGCACTCACCTCTCCCGCAGAGTCTGCATCCACCTTCCCCCAGTGTCTGCACCCACCCCTCCCCCATTGTCTGCACCCACTCCTCCCCCAGTGTCTGCACCCACCCCTCCTCCAGTGTCTGCAACCACCCCTCCCCCAGTGTCTGCAACCACCCCTCACCCAGTGTCTGCACCCACCCCTCCCCCAGTGTCTTCACCCACCCCTTCCCCTAATGTCTGCAGCCCCTCCCTCAGTGTCTGCACTCCCTTCCCCCAGTGTATGCACCCACCCCTCCCCCAGTGTCGGCACCCACCCCTGCCCCAGTGTCGGCACCCAACCATCCCCCAGTGTCTGCAACCACCCCTCCCCCAGTGTCTGCACGTTCCCCTCCCCCAGTGTCTGCACCCACCCTCCCCCAGTGTCTGCACCCAGCCCTCCCCCAGTATCTGCACCCACCCTCACCCAGTGTCTGCACCCAACCTCCACCAGTGTCTGCATCCACCCCTCCCCCAGTGTCTGCACCCACCCTCCCCCAGTGTCTGCATGCACCCCTCCCCCAGTGTCTGCACGTACCCTTCCCCCAGTGTCTGCACCCACCCCTCCCCCTGTGTCTGCACCCACCCATCCCCCAGTGTCTGCATCCCCTTCCCACAGTGTCTGTACCCCTCTTGCCCCAGTGTCTGCACCCCCTTCCCCCAGTGTCTGCATCCCCTTCCCCAGTGTCTGCACCCACCCCTCCCCCAGTTTCTGCACCATCTCTCCCCAGTGCCTGCAGCCCATTCCCCCAGTGTCTGCACCCACCGCTCCCCCAGTATCTGCACCCACTCCTCATCCAGTGTCTGCAACCTGCCTCCCCCAGTGTCTGCACCCCTCCTTCCCCCATTGTCTGCACCCACCCCTCCCCCAGTGTCTGCTCCCACCCCTCGCCCAGTGTCTGCACCCACCCCTCCCCCAGTGTCTGCACACACCCGCCCCCAGTTTCTGCACACACCCCTCCCCCAGTGCCTGAACCCACCCCTCCCCCAGTGTCTGCATCCACCCTCCCACAGTGTCGGCAGCCGACCCTCCCGCAGTGTCTGCACCCACCCCTCCTGCAGTGTCTGCACCGACCCCTCCCCCAGTGTGTGCACCCACCCCTCCACCAGTGTCTGCACCCACCCCTCAACCAGTGTCTGCACACAACCGTCCCCGAGTGTCTGCACCTACTCCTCCCCCAGTGTCTGCACCCAACCCTCCCCCAGTTTCTGCACACACCCCTCCCCCAGTGTCTGAACCCACCCCTCCCCCAGTGTCTGCATCCACCCTCCCCCAGTGTCGGCAGCCCCTCCTCCAGTGGCTGCACTCCCTTCCCCCAGTGGCTGCACCCACCCCTGCCCCAGTGTCGGCACCCACCCCTCCCCCAGTGTCTGCACCCCTTCCCCCAGTGCCTGCACCCTCCCCTCCCCCAGTTTCTGCACCCACCTTCCCCTCGTGTCTGCACCCACCCCTCCCCGGTGTCTGCACCCCCCCTTCCCCCATTGTCTGCATCCCCACTTCCCCCAGTTTCTGCGCCGACTCTACTCCAGTGCCTGCATCCACCATTCCCCCAGTGTCTGCACCCACCCCTCCCACAGTGTCTGCACCGACCCTTCCTCCAGTTCTGCACTCACCCCTCCCCCATTGTCTGCTCCAAACCCTCCCCCAGTGTCTGCACCTACCCTCCCCCCAGTGTCTGCAGCCTACCCTCCCCCAGTTTCTGCACCCACCGCTCCCCCAGTGTCTGCACCCACCCTCCCCCAGTGTCTGCACCCACCGCTCCCATAGTGTCTGCACCCACCCCTCCCCCAGTTTCTGCACCCACCCATCCCCCAGTGTCTGAACCTATCCTTCCCCCAGTGTCTGCATCCACCCACCCCCAGTGTCGGCAGCCGACCTTTTCCCAGTGTCTGCACCCAGCCCTTCCCCAGTATCTGCAGCCACCCCTCCCCCAGTTTCTGTGCCCACCCCTCCCCCAGTGTCTGCACCCACCCCTCCCTCAGTGTCTGCACGCACTCCTCCGCCAGTGTCTGCACCCACACCTGCCGCAGTGTCTGCACCCACCCTCCCCCAGTGTCTGAACCCACCTTCCACCAGTGACCGCACCCACCCCTCACCCAGTGTCTGCACCCACCCTCCACCAGTGTCTGCAACCACCCTCCACCAGTGACTGCACCCACCCCTCCCCCGGTGTCTGCACCCACCCGTCCCCCAATGTCTGCAACCACCCCTCCACCAGTGACTGCACATACCCCTCCCCCAGTGTCTGCACCCACCCCTCTCCCCAGTGTCAGCACCCACCCCTCACCCAGTGTCTGCACCCACTCCTCATCCAGTGTCTGCAACCTGCCTCCCCCAGTGCCTGCACCCACCCCTCCCCCAGTGTCTGCACACACCCGCTCCCAGTGTCTGCACACACCGCTGCCCCAGTGCCTGAACCCACCCCTCCCCCAGTGTCTGCACCCACCCCTTACCCCAGTGCCTGCAAACTGCCTCCCCCAGTGTCTGCACCCACCCCTCCCCGAGTGTCTGCACCCACCTTCCCCTAGAGTCTGCACTCACCCCTCCCGCAGTGTCTGCAACCACCTTCCCCCAGTGTTGGCAGCCGACCATGCCCCAGTGTCTGCACCCAACCCTCCCCCGTGTCTGCAACCACCCCTACCCCAGTGTCTGCAGCCTTCCTCCACCAGTGACTGCACCCACCCCTCCCCCATGTGTCTGCACCCACCCCTCCCGCAGTGTGTGCATCCACCCCTCCCCCAGTCTCTGCACCCACCCCTCCCGCAGTGTTTGCATCCACCACTCCCCCAGTTTCAGCACCCAACCCTCCCACCGTTTCTGCACCCACACCTCCCCCAGTGTCTGCAACCACCCCTCCCCCAGTGTCTGCACCCACCACTCCCCCACTGTCTGCACCCACCTCTCCCCCAGTGTCTGCAGCCCCTCCTCCAGTGGCTGCACTCCCTTCCCCCAGTGGCTGCACCCACCCCTGCCCAGGTGTCGACACCCACCCCTCCCCAAGTGTCTGCACCCATCCCTCCCCCAGTGTCTGCACCCACCGCTCCCATAGTGTCTGCACCCACCCCTCCCCCAGTTTCTGCACCCACCCATCCCCCAGTGTCTGAACCTATCCTTCCCCCAGTGTCTGTATCCACCCACCCCCAGTGTCGGCAGCCGACCTTTTCCCAGTGTCTGCCCCCACCCCTTCCCCAGTGTCTGCAGCCACCCCTCCCCCAGTTTCTGTGCCCACCCCTCCCCCAGTGTCTGCACCCACCCCTCCCTCAGTGTCTGCACGCACTCCTCCGCCAGTGTCTGCACCCACACCTGCCGCAGTGTCTGCACCCACCCTCCCCCAGTGTCTGAACCCACCTTCCACCAGTGACCGCACCCACCCCTCACCCAGTGTCTGCACCCACCCTCCACCAGTGTCTGCAACCACCCTCCACCAGTGACTGCACCCACCCCTCCCCCGGTGTCTGCACCCACCCGTCCCCCAATGTCTGCAACCACCCCTCCACCAGTGACTGCACATACCCCTCCCCCAGTGTCTGCACCCACCCCTCTCCCCAGTGTCAGCACCCACCCCTCACCCAGTGTCTGCACCCACTCCTCATCCAGTGTCTGCAACCTGCCTCCCCCAGTGTCTGCACCCACCCCTCCCCCAGTGTCTGCACACACCCGCCCCCAGTGTCTGCACACACCGCTGCCCCAGTGCCTGAACCCACCCCTCCCCCAGTGTCTGCACCCACCCCTTACCCCAGTGCCTGCAACCTGCCTCCCCCAGTGTCTGCACCCACCCTTCCCCCATTGTCTGCACCCACCCCTCCCCCAGTGTCTGCACCCACCTTCCCCGAGAGTCTGCACTCACCCCTCCCGCAGTGTCTGCAACCACCTTCCCCCAGTGTTGGCAGCCGACCTTGCCCCAGTGTCTGCACCCAACCCTCCCCCGTGTCTGCAACCACCCCTACCCCAGTGTCTGCAGCCTTCCTCCACCAGTGACTGCACCCACCCCTCCCCCAGTGTCTGCACCCACCCCTCCCGCAGTGTGTGCATCCACCCCTCCTCCAGTCTCTGCACCCACCCCTTCCGCAGTGTTTGCATCCACCACTTCCCCAGTTTCAGCACCCAACCCTCCCACCGTTTCTGCACCCACACCTCCCCCAGTGTCTGCAACCACCCCTCCCCCAGTGTCTGCACCCACCACTCCCCCACTGTCTGCACCCAACTCTCCCCCAGTGTCTGCAGCCCCTCCTCCAGTGGCTGCACTCCCTTCCCCCAGTGGCTGCACCCACCCCTGCCCCAGTGTCGGCACCCACCCCTGCCCAGGTGTCGACACCCATCCCTCCCCAAGTGTCTGCACCCATCCCTCCCCAGTGTCTGCACCCACCGCTCCCCCAGTGTCTGCATCCACCCCTCATCCAGTGTCTGCACCCACCCTCCACCAGTGTCGACACCCACCCCTCTCCCATTGTCTGCACCCACCCCTCTCCCAGTGTCTGCACACACCCACCCCCAGTGACTGCACACACCCCTCCCCCAGTGTCTGCACCCACCCCTCTCCCCAGTGTCAGCACCCACCCCTCACCCAGTGTCTGCACCCACTCCTCATCCAGTGTCTGCAACCTGCCTCCCCCAGTGTCTGCACCCACCCCTCCCCCAGTGTCTGCACACACCAGCCCCCAGTGTCTGCACACACCGCTGCCCCAGTGCCTGAACCCACCCCTCCCCCAGTGTCTGCACCCACCCCTCCCCCAGTGTATGCACCAACTTCCCCCAGTGTCTGCACCCACCCCTCCCCCAGTGTATGCACCAACTTCCCCCAGTGTCTGCACCCACCCCTTACCCCAGTGTCTGCAACCTGCCTCCCCCAGTGTCTGCACCCACCCTTCCCCCATTGTCTGCACCCACACCTTCCCCAGTGTCTGCACCCACCCCTCCCCCAGTTTCTGTGCCCACCCCTCCCCCAGTGTCTGCACCCACCCCTCCCCCAGTGTCTGCACACACCCTCCCCTAGAGTCTGCACTCACCCCTCCCGCAGTTTCTGCAACCACCTTCCCCCAGTGTTGGCAGCCGACCTTCCCCCAGTGGCTGCACCCACCCCTGCCCCAGTGTATGCACCCACCCCTGCCCAGGTGTCGGCACCCACCCCTCCGCAAGTGTCTGCACCCATCCCTCCCCCAGTGTCTGCACCCACCGCTCCCCCAGTGTCTGCATCCACCCCTCATCCAGTGTCTGCACCCACCCTCCACCAGTGTCGACACCCACCCCTCTCCCATTGTCTGCACCCACCCCTCTCCCAGTGTCTGCACACACCCACCCCCAGAGTCTGCACTCACCTCTCCCGCAGAGTCTGCATCCACCTTCCCCCAGTGTCTGCACCCACCCCTCCCCCATTGTCTGCACCCACTCCTCCCCCAGTGTCTGCACCCACCCCGCCTCCAGTGTCTGCAACCACCCCTCTCCCAGTGTCTGCACCCACCCCTCACCCAGTGTCTGCACCCACCCCTCCCCCAGTGTCTTCACCCACCACTTCCCCTAATGTCTGCAGTCCCTCCCTCAGTGTCTGCACCGACCCCTCCCCCAGTGTATGCACCCAAACCTGCCCCTGTGTCGGCACCCACCCCTCCCCAGTGTCTGCAACCACCCCTCCACCAGTGTCTGCACTCCCTTCCCCCAGTGTCTGCACCCACCCCTCCCCCAGTGTCGGCACCCACCCCTGCCCCAGTGTCGGCACCCAACCATCCCCCAGTGTCTGCAACCACCCCTCCACCAGTGACTGCACACACCCCTCCCCCAGTGTCTGCACCCACCCCTCTCCCCAGTGTCAGCACCCACCCCTCACCCAGTGTCTGCACCCACTCCTCATCCAGTGTCTGCAACCTGCCTCCCCCAGTGTCTGCACCCACCCCTCCCCCAGTGTCTGCACACACCAGCCCCCAGTGTCTGCACACACCGCTGACCCAGTGCCTGAACCCACCCCTCCCCCAGTGTCTGCACCCACCCCTCCCCCAGTGTATGCACCAACTTCCCCCAGTGTCTGCACCCACCCCTTACCCCAGTGTCTGCAACCTGCCTCCCCCAGTGTCTGCACCCACCCTTCCCCCATTGTCTGCACCCACCCCTTCCCCAGTGTCTGCACCCACCCCTCCCCCAGTTTCTGTGCCCACCCCTCCCCCAGTGTCTGCACCCACCCCTCCCCCAGTGTCTGCACACACCCTCCCCTAGAGTCTGCACTCACCCCTCCCGCAGTGTCTGCAACCACCTTCCCCCAGTGTTGGCAGCCGACCATGCCCCAGTGTCTGCACCCAACCCTCCCCCGTGTCTGCAACCACCCCTACCCCAGTGTCTGCAGACTTCCTCCACCAGTGACTGCACCCACCCCTCCCCCAGTGTCTGCACCCACCCCTCCCGCAGTGTGTGCATCCACCCCTCCTCCAGTCTCTGCACCCACCCCTTCCGCAGTGTTTGCATCCACCACTTCCCCAGTTTCAGCACCCAACCCTCCCACCGTTTCTGCACCCACCCCTCCCCCAGTGTCTGCAACCACCCCTCCCCCAGTGTCTGCACCCACCACTCCCCCACTGTCTGCACCCACCTCTCCCCCAGTGTCTGCAGCCCCTCCTCCAGTGGCTGCACTCCCTTCCCCCAGTGGCTGCACCCACCCCTGCCCCAGTGTCGGCACCCACCCCTGCCCAGGTGTCGGCACCCACCCCTCCCCAAGTGTCTGCACCCATCCCTCCCCCAGTGTCTGCACCCACCGCTTCCCCAGTGTCTGCATCCACCCCTCATCCAGTGTCTGCACCCACCCTCCACCAGTGTCGACACCCACCCCTCTCCCATTGTCAGCACCCACCCCTCTCCCAGTGTCTGCACACACCCACCCCCAGAGTCTGCACTCACCTCTCCCGCAGAGTCTGCATCCACCTTCCCCCAGTGTCTGCACCCACCCCTCCCCCATTGTCTGCACCCACTCCTCCCCCAGTGTCTGCACCCACCCCTCCTCCAGTGTCTGCAACCACCCCTCCCCCAGTGTCTGCAACCACCCCTCACCCAGTGTCTGCACCCACCCCTCCCCCAGTGTCTTCACCCACCACTTCCCCTAATGTCTGCAGTCCCTCCCTCAGTGTCTGCACCGAACCCTCCCCCAGTGCATGCACCCACCCCTCCACCAGTGTCTGCACACACTTCCCCCAGTGTCTGCACCCAAACCTGCCCCAGTGTCGGCACCCACCCCTCCCCCAGTGTCTGCAACCACCCCTCCACCAGTGTCTGCACTCCCTTCCCCCAGTGTCTGCACCCACCCCTCCCCCAGTGTCGGCACCCACCCCTGCCCCAGTGTCGGCACCCACCCATCCCCCAGTGTCTGCAACCACCCCTACCCCAGTGTCTGCAACCACCCCTCCACCAGTGACTGCACACACACCTCCCCCAGTGTCTGCACCCACCCCTCTCCCCAGTGTCAGCACCCACCCCTCACCCAGTGTCTGCACCCACTCCTCATCCAGTGTCTGCAACCTGCCTCCCCCAGTGTCTGCACCCACCCCTCCCCCAGTGTCTGCACACACCCGCCCCCAGTGTCTGCACACACCGCTGCCCCAGTGCCTGAACCCACCCCTCCCCCAGTGTCTGCACCCACCCCTCCCCCAGTGTATGCACCCCCTTCCCCCAGTGTCTGCACCAACCCCTTACCCCAGTGTCTGCAACCTGCCTCCCCCAGTGTCTGCACCCACCCTTCCCCCATTGTCTGCACCCACCCCTCCCCCAGTGTCTGCACCCACCCTCCCCTAGAGTCTGCACTCACCCCTCCCGCAGTGTCTGCAACCACCTTCCCCCAGTGTTGGCAGCCGACCTTGCCCCAGTGTCTGCACCCAACCCTCCCCCGTGTCTGCAACCACCCCTACCCCAGTGTCTGCAGCCTTCCTCCACCAGTGACTGAACCCACCCCTCCCCCAGTGTCTGCACCCACCCCTCCCGCAGTGTGTGCATCCACCCCTCCTCCAGTCTCTGCACCCACCCCTTCCGCAGTGTTTGCATCCACCACTTCCCCAGTTTCAGCACCCAACCCTCCCACCGTTTCTGCACCCACCCCTCCCCCATTGTCTGCAACCACCCCTCCCCCAGTGTATGCACCCACCACTCCCCCACTGTCTGCACCCACCTCTCCCCCAGTGTCTGCAGACCCTCCTCCAGTGGCTGCACTCCCTTCCCCCAGTGGCTGCACCCACCCCTGCCCCAGTGTCGGCACCCACCCCTGCCCAGGTGTCGACACCCACCCCTCCCCAAGTGTCTGCACCCATCCGTCCCCCAGTGTCTGCACCCACTGCTCCCCCAGTGTCTGCATCCACCCCTCATCCAGTGTCTGCACCCACCCTCCACCAGTGTCGACACCCACCCCTCTCCCATTGTCAGCACCCACCCCTGTCCCAGTGTCTGCACACACCCACCCCCAGAGTCTGCACTCACCTCTCCCGCAGAGTCTGCATCCACCTTCCCCCAGTGTCTGCACCCACCCCTCTCCCCAGTGTCAGCACCCACCCCTCACCCAGTGTCTGCACCCACTCCTCATCCAGTGTCTGCAACCTGCCTCCCCCAGTGTCTGCACCCACCCCTCCCCCAGTGTCTGCACACACCCGCCCCCAGTGTCTGCACACACCGCTGCCCCAGTGCCTGAACCCACCCCTCCCCCAGTGTCTGCACCCACCCCTCCCCCAGTGTATGCACCCCCTTCCCCCAGTGTCTGCACCAACCCCTTACCCCAGTGTCTGCAACCTGCCTCCCCCAGTGTCTGCACCCACCCTTCCCCCATTGTCTGCAGCCACCCCTCCCCCAGTGTCTGCACCCACCCTCCCCTAGAGTCTGCACTCACCCCTCCCGCAGTGTCTGCAACCACCTTCCCCCAGTGTTGGCAGCCGACCTTGCCCCAGTGTCTGCACCCAACCCTCCCCCGTGTCTGCAACCACCCCTACCCCAGTGTCTGCAGCCTTCCTCCACCAGTGACTGAACCCACCCCTCCCCCAGTGTCTGCACCCACCCCTCCCGCAGTGTGTGCATCCACCCCTCCTCCAGTCTCTGCACCCACCCCTTCCGCAGTGTTTGCATCCACCACTTCCCCAGTTTCAGCACCCAACCCTCCCACCGTTTCTGCACCCACCCCTCCCCCATTGTCTGCAACCACCCCTCCCCCAGTGTATGCACCCACCACTCCCCCACTGTCTGCACCCACCTCTCCCCCAGTGTCTGCAGACCCTCCTCCAGTGGCTGCACTCCCTTCCCCCAGTGGCTGCACCCACCCCTGCCCCAGTGTCGGCACCCACCCCTGCCCAGGTGTCGACACCCACCCCTCCCCAAGTGTCTGCACCCATCCGTCCCCCAGTGTCTGCACCCACTGCTCCCCCAGTGTCTGCATCCACCCCTCATCCAGTGTCTGCACCCACCCTCCACCAGTGTCGACACCCACCCCTCTCCCATTGTCAGCACCCACCCCTGTCCCAGTGTCTGCACACACCCACCCCCAGAGTCTGCACTCACCTCTCCCGCAGAGTCTGCATCCACCTTCCCCCAGTGTCTGCACCCACCCCTCCCCCATTGTCTGCACCCACTCCTCCCCCAGTGTCTGCACCCACCCCTCCTCCAGTGTCTGTAACCACCCCTCCCCCAGTGTCTGCAACCACCCCTCACCCAGTGTCTGCACCCACCCCTCCCCCAGTGTCTTCACCCACCACTTCCCCTAATGTCTGCAGTCCCTCCCTCAGTGTCGGCACCCACCGCTCCCCCAGTGTCTGCAACCACCCCTCCACAAGTGTCTGCACTCCCTTCCCCCAGTGTCTGCACCCACCCCTCCCCCAGTGTCGGCACCCACCCCTGCCCCAGTGTCGGCACCCACCCATCCCCCAGTGTCTGCAACCACCCCTACCCCAGTGTCTGCAACCACCCCTCCACCAGTGACTGCACACACCCCTCCCCCAGTGTCTGCACCCACCCCTCTCCCCAGTGTCAGCACCCACCCCTCACCCAGTGTCTGCACCCACTCCTCATCCAGTGTCTGCAACCTGCCTCCCCCAGTGTCTGCACCCACCCCTCCCCCAGTGTCTGCACACACCCGCCCCCAGTGTCTGCACACACCGCTGCCCCGGTGCCTGAACCCACCCCTCCCCCAGTGTCTGCACCCACCCCTCCCCCAGTGTCTGCACCCACCCTCCCCTAGAGTCTGCACTCACCCCTCCCGCAGTGTCTGCATCCACCTTCCCCCAGTGTTGGCAGCCGACCTTGCCCCAGTGTCTGCACCCAACCCTCCCCCGTGTCTGCAACCACCCCTACCCCAGTGTCTGCAGCCTTCCTCCACCAGTGACTGCACCCACCCCTCCCCCAGTGTCTGCACCCACCCCTCCCGTAGTGTGTGCATCCACCCCTCCTCCAGTCTCTGCACCCACCCCTCACCCAGTGTCTGCACCCACTCCTCATCCAGTGTCTGCAACCTGCCCCCCCCAGTGTCTGCACCCACCCCTCCCCCAGTGTCTGCACACACCCGCCCCCAGTGTCTGCACACACCGCTGCCCCAGTGCCTGAACCCACCCCTCCCCCAGTGTCTGCACCCACCCCTCCCCCAGTGTATGCACCCACTTCCCCCAGTGTCTGCACCCACCCCTTACCCCAGTGTCTGCAACCTGCCTCCCCCAGTGTCTGCACCCACCCTTCCCCCATTGTCTGCACCCACCCCTTCCCCAGTGTCTGCAGCCACCTCTCCCCCAGTTTCTGTGCCCACCCCTCCCCCAGTGTCTGCACCCACCCCTCCCCCAGTGTCTGCACACACCCGCCCCCAGTGTCTGCACACACCGCTGCCCCAGTGCCTGAACCCACCCCTCCCCCAGTGTCTGCACCCACCCCTCACCCAGTGTATGCACCCCCTTCCCCCAGTGTCTGCACCCACCCCTTACCCCAGTGTCTGCAACCTGCCTCCCCCAGTGTCTGCACCCACCCTTCCCCCATTGTCTGCACACACCCCTCCCCCAGTGTCTGCACCCACCCTCCCCTAGAGTCTGCACTCACCCCTCCCGCAGTGTCTGCAACCACCTTCCCCCAGTGTTGGCAGCCGACCTTGCCCCAGTGTCTGCACCCAACCCTCCCCCGTGTCTGCAACCACCCCTACCCCAGTGTCTGCAGCCTTCCTCCACCAGTGACTGCACCCACCACTCCCCCAGTGTCTGCACCCACCCTTCCCCCATTGTCTGCACCCACCCCTTCCCCAGTGTCTGCACCCACCCCTCCCCCAGTTTCTGTGCCCACCCCTCCCCCAGTGTCTGCACCCACCCCTCCCCCAGTGTCTGCACACACCCTCCCCTAGAGTCTGCACTCACCCCTCCCGCAGTTTCTGCAACCACCTTCCCCCAGTGTTGGCAGCCGACCTTCCCCCAGTGGCTGCACCCACCCCTGCCCCAGTGTCGGCACCCACCCCTGCCCAGGTGTCGGCACCCACCCCTCCGCAAGTGTCTGCACCCATCCCTCCCCCAGTGTCTGCACCCACCGCTCCCCCAGTGTCTGCATCCACCCCTCATCCAGTGTCTGCACCCACCCTCCACCAGTGTCGACACCCACCCCTCTCCCATTGTCTGCACCCACCCCTCTCCCAGTGTCTGCACACACCCACCCCCAGAGTCTGCACTCACCTCTCCCGCAGAGTCTGCATCCACCTTCCCCCAGTGTCTGCACCCACCCCTCCCCCATTGTCTGCACCCACTCCTCCCCCAGTGTCTGCACCCACCCCGCCTCCAGTGTCTGCAACCACCCCTCTCCCAGTGTCTGCACCCACCCCTCACCCAGTGTCTGCACCCACCCCTCCCCCAGTGTCTTCACCCACCACTTCCCCTAATGTCTGCAGTCCCTCCCTCAGTGTCTGCACCGACCCCTCCCCCAGTGTATGCACCCAAACCTGCCCCTGTGTCGGCACCCACCCCTCCCCAGTGTCTGCAACCACCCCTCCACCAGTGTCTGCACTCCCTTCCCCCAGTGTCTGCACCCACCCCTCCCCCAGTGTCGGCACCCACCCCTGCCCCAGTGTCGGCACCCAACCATCCCCCAGTGTCTGCAACCACCCCTCCACCAGTGACTGCACACACCCCTCCCCCAGTGTCTGCACCCACCCCTCTCCCCAGTGTCAGCACCCACCCCTCACCCAGTGTCTGCACCCACTCCTCATCCAGTGTCTGCAACCTGCCTCCCCCAGTGTCTGCACCCACCCCTCCCCCAGTGTCTGCACACACCAGCCCCCAGTGTCTGCACACACCGCTGACCCAGTGCCTGAACCCACCCCTCCCCCAGTGTCTGCACCCACCCCTCCCCCAGTGTATGCACCAACTTCCCCCAGTGTCTGCACCCACCCCTTACCCCAGTGTCTGCAACCTGCCTCCCCCAGTGTCTGCACCCACCCTTCCCCCATTGTCTGCACCCACCCCTTCCCCAGTGTCTGCACCCACCCCTCCCCCAGTTTCTGTGCCCACCCCTCCCCCAGTGTCTGCACCCACCCCTCCCCCAGTGTCTGCACACACCCTCCCCTAGAGTCTGCACTCACCCCTCCCGCAGTGTCTGCAACCACCTTCCCCCAGTGTTGGCAGCCGACCATGCCCCAGTGTCTGCACCCAACCCTCCCCCGTGTCTGCAACCACCCCTACCCCAGTGTCTGCAGACTTCCTCCACCAGTGACTGCACCCACCCCTCCCCCAGTGTCTGCACCCACCCCTCCCGCAGTGTGTGCATCCACCCCTCCTCCAGTCTCTGCACCCACCCCTTCCGCAGTGTTTGCATCCACCACTTCCCCAGTTTCAGCACCCAACCCTCCCACCGTTTCTGCACCCACCCCTCCCCCAGTGTCTGCAACCACCCCTCCCCCAGTGTCTGCACCCACCACTCCCCCACTGTCTGCACCCACCTCTCCCCCAGTGTCTGCAGCCCCTCCTCCAGTGGCTGCACTCCCTTCCCCCAGTGGCTGCACCCACCCCTGCCCCAGTGTCGGCACCCACCCCTGCCCAGGTGTCGGCACCCACCCCTCCCCAAGTGTCTGCACCCATCCCTCCCCCAGTGTCTGCACCCACCGCTTCCCCAGTGTCTGCATCCACCCCTCATCCAGTGTCTGCACCCACCCTCCACCAGTGTCGACACCCACCCCTCTCCCATTGTCAGCACCCACCCCTCTCCCAGTGTCTGCACACACCCACCCCCAGAGTCTGCACTCACCTCTCCCGCAGAGTCTGCATCCACCTTCCCCCAGTGTCTGCACCCACCCCTCCCCCATTGTCTGCACCCACTCCTCCCCCAGTGTCTGCACCCACCCCTCCTCCAGTGTCTGCAACCACCCCTCCCCCAGTGTCTGCAACCACCCCTCACCCAGTGTCTGCACCCACCCCTCCCCCAGTGTCTTCACCCACCACTTCCCCTAATGTCTGCAGTCCCTCCCTCAGTGTCTGCACCGAACCCTCCCCCAGTGCATGCACCCACCCCTCCACCAGTGTCTGCACACACTTCCCCCAGTGTCTGCACCCAAACCTGCCCCAGTGTCGGCACCCACCCCTCCCCCAGTGTCTGCAACCACCCCTCCACCAGTGTCTGCACTCCCTTCCCCCAGTGTCTGCACCCACCCCTCCCCCAGTGTCGGCACCCACCCCTGCCCCAGTGTCGGCACCCACCCATCCCCCAGTGTCTGCAACCACCCCTACCCCAGTGTCTGCAACCACCCCTCCACCAGTGACTGCACACACACCTCCCCCAGTGTCTGCACCCACCCCTCTCCCCAGTGTCAGCACCCACCCCTCACCCAGTGTCTGCACCCACTCCTCATCCAGTGTCTGCAACCTGCCTCCCCCAGTGTCTGCACCCACCCCTCCCCCAGTGTCTGCACACACCCGCCCCCAGTGTCTGCACACACCGCTGCCCCAGTGCCTGAACCCACCCCTCCCCCAGTGTCTGCACACACCCGCCCCCAGTGTCTGCACACACCGCTGCCCCAGTGCCTGAACCCACCCCTCCCCCAGTGTCTGCACCCACCCCTCCCCCAGTGTATGCACCCCCTTCCCCCAGTGTCTTCACCCACCCCTTACCCCAGTGTCTGCAACCTGCCTCCCCCAGTGTCTGCACCCACCCTTCCCCCATTGTCTGCACCCACCTTTCCCCCAGTGTCTGCACCCACCCTCCCCTAGAGTCTGCACTCACCCCTCCCGCAGTGTCTGCATCCACCTTCCCCCAGTGTTGGCAGCCGACCTTGCCCCAGTGTCTGCACCCAACCCTCCACCGTGCCTGCAACCACCCCTACCCCAGTGTCTGCAGCCTTCCTCCCCCAGTGTCTGCACCCACTCCTCCCGCAGTGTGTGCATCCACCCCTCCCCCAGTCTTTGCACCCACCGCTCCCGCAGTGTTTGCATCCACCACTCCCCCAGTTTCAGCACCCAACCCTCCCACCGTTTCTGCACCCACCCCTCCCCCAGTGTCTGCAACCACCCCTCCCCCAGTGTCTGCACCCACCACTCCCCCACTGTCTGCACCCACCTCTCCCCCAGTGTCTGCAGCCCCTCCTCCAGTGGCTTCACTCCCTTCCCCCAGTGGCTGCACCCACCCCTGCCCCAGTGTCGGCACCCACCCCTGCCCAGGTGTCGACACCCACCCCTCTCCAAGTGTCTGCACCCATCCCTCCCCCAGTGTCTCCACCCACCGCTCCCCCAGTGTCTGCATCCACCCCTCATCCAGTGTCTGCACCCACACTCCACCAGTGTCGACACCCACCCCTCTCCCATTGTCTGCACCCACCCCTCTCCCAGTGTCTGCACACACCCACCCCCAGAGTCTGCACTCACCTCTCCCGCAGAGTCTGCATCCACCTTCCCCCAGTGTCTGCACCCACCCCTTCCCATTGTCTGCACCCACTCCTCCCCCAGTGTCTGCACCCACCCCTCCTCCAGTGTCTGCAACCACCCCTCCCCCAGTGTCTGCAACCACCCCTCACCCAGTGTCTGCACCCACCCCTCCCCCAGTGTCTTCACCCACCCCTTCCCCTAATGTCTGCAGCCCCTCCCTCAGTGTCTGCACCGACCCCTCCCCCAGTGTATGCACCCACCCCTCCACCAGTGTCTGCACTCCCTTCCCCCAGTGTCTGCACCCAAACCTGCCCCAGTGTCGGCACCCACCCCTCCCCCAGTGTCTGCAACCACCCCTCCACCAGTGTCTGCACTCCCTTACCCCAGCGTCTGCACCCACCCCTCCCCCAGTTTCGGCACCCACCCCTGCCCCAGTGTCGGCACCCAACCATCCCCCAGTGTCTGCAACCACCCATCACCCAGTGGCTGCACCTACCCCTCCCCCAGTGTCTGCACCCACCCTCCCCCAGTGTCTGCACCCAGCCCTCCCCCAGTGTCTGCACCCACCCTCACCCAGTGTCTGCATCCACCCCTCCCCCAGTGTCTGCACGTACCCCTCCCCCAGTGTCTGCACCCACCACTCCCCCAGTGTCTGCACCCAACCTCCACCAGTGTCTGCATCCACCCCTCCCCCAGTGTCTGCACCCACCCTCCCCCAGTGTCTGCATCCACCCCTCCCCCAGTGTCTGCACGTACCCTTCCCCCAGTGTCTGCACCCACCTCTCCCCTTGTGTCTGCACCCACCCATCCCCCAGTGTCTGCATCCCCTTCCCACAGTGTCTGTACCCTTCTTGCCCCAGTGTCTGCACCCCCTTCCCCCAGTGTCTGCATCCCCTTCCCCAGTGTCTGCACCCACCCCTCCCCCAGTTTCTGCACCCACTCCTCCCCCAGTGTCTGCACCCACTCCTCCCCCAGTGTCTGCAACCACCCCTCCCCCAGTGTCTGCACCCACCCTCCACCAGTGTCGACACCCACCCCTCTCCCATTGTCTGCACCCACCCCTCTCCCAGTGTCTGCACACACCCACCCCCAGAGTCTGCACTCACCTCTCCCGCAGAGTCTGCATCCACCTTCCCCCAGTGTCTGCACCCACCCCTCCCCCATTGTCTGCACCCACTCCTCCCCCAGTGTCTGCACCCACCCCTCCTCCAGTGTCTGCAACCACCCCTCCCCCAGTGTCTGCAGCCACCCCTCACCCAGTGTCTGCACCTACCCCTCCCCCAATGTCTTAACCACCACTTCCCCTAATTTCTGCAGCCCCTCCCTCAGTGTCTGCACCGACCCCTCCCCCAGTGTATGCACCCACCCCTCCACCAGTGTCTGCACTCCCTTCCCCCAGTGTCTGCACCCAAACCTGCCCAAGTGTCGGCACCCACCCCTTCCCATTGTCTGCACCCACTCCTCCCCCAGTGTCTGCACCCACCCCTCCTCCAGTGTCTGCAACCACCCCTCCCCCAGTGTCTGCAACCACCCCTCACCCAGTGTCTGCACCCACCCCTCCCCCAGTGTCTTCACCCACCCCTTCCCCTAATGTCTGCAGCCCCTCCCTCAGTGTCTGCACCGACCCCTCCCCCAGTGTATGCACCCACCCCTCCACCAGTGTCTGCACTCCCTTCCCCCAGTGTCTGCACCCAAACCTGCCCCAGTGTCGGCACCCACCCCTCCCCCAGTGTCTGCAACCACCCCTCCACCAGTGTCTGCACTCCCTTCCCCCAGCGTCTGCACCCACCCCTCCCCCAGTGTCGGCACCCACCCCTGCCCCAGTGTCGGCACCCAACCATCCCCCAGTGTCTGCAACCACCCATCACCCAGTGGCTGCACCTACCCCTCCCCCAGTGTCTGCACCCACCCTCCCCCAGTGTCTGCACCCAGCCCTCCCCCAGTGTCTGCACCCACCCTCACCCAGTGTCTGCATCCACCCCTCCCCCAGTGTCTGCACGTACCCCTCCCCCAGTGTGTGCACCCACCACTCCCCCAGTGTCTGCACCCAACCTCCACCAGTGTCTGCATCCACCCCTCCCCCAGTGTCTGCACCCACCCTCCCCCAGTGTCTGCATCCACCCCTCCCCCAGTGTCTGCACGTACCCTTCCCCCAGTGTCTGCACCCACCTCTCCCCTTGTGTCTGCACCCACCCATCCCCCAGTGTCTGCATCCCCTTCCCACAGTGTCTGTACCCTTCTTGCCCCAGTGTCTGCACCCCCTTCCCCCAGTGTCTGCATCCCCTTCCCCAGCGTCTGCACCCACCCCTCCCCCAGTTTCTGCACCCACTCCTCCCCCAGTGTCTGCACCCACTCCTCCCCCAGTGTCTGCAACCACCCCTCCCCCAGTGTCTGCACCCACCCTCCACCAGTGTCGACACCCACCCCTCTCCCATTGTCTGCACCCACCCCTCTCCCAGTGTCTGCACACACCCACCCCCAGAGTCTGCACTCACCTCTCCCGCAGAGTCTGCATCCACCTTCCCCCAGTGTCTGCACCCACCCCTCCCCCATTGTCTGCACCCACTCCTCCCCCAGTGTCTGCACCCACCCCTCCTCCAGTGTCTGCAACCACCCCTCCCCCAGTGTCTGCAACCACCCCTCACCCAGTGTCTGCACCCACCCCTCCCCCAGTGTCTTCACCCACCACTTCCCCTAATTTCTGCAGCCCCTCCCTCAGTGTCTGCACCGACCCCTCCCCCAGTGTATGCACCCACCCCTCCACCAGTGTCTGCACTCCCTTCCCCCAGTGTCTGCACCCAACCCTGCCTCAGTGTCGGCACCCACCCCTCCCCCAGTGTCTGCAACCACCCCTCCACCAGTGTCTGCACTCCCTTCCCCCAGCGTCTGCACCCACCCCTCCCCCAGTGTCGGCACCCACCCCTGCCCCAGTGTCGGCACCCAACCATCCCCCAGTGTCTGCAACCACCCATCACCCAGTGGCTGCACCTACCCCTCCCCCAGTGTCTGCACCCACCCTCCCCCAGTGTCTGCACCCAGCCCTCCCCCAGTGTCTGCACCCACCCTCACCCAGTGTCTGCATCCACCCCTCCCCCAGTGTCTGCACGTACCCCTCCCCCAGTGTGTGCACCCACCACTCCCCCAGTGTCTGCACCCAACCTCCACCAGTGTCTGCATCCACCCCTCCCCCAGTGTCTGCACCCACCCTCCCCCAGTGTCTGCATCCACCCCTCCCCCAGTGTCTGCACGTACCCTTCCCCCAGTGTCTGCACCCACCTCTCCCCTTGTGTCTGCACCCACCCATCCCCCAGTGTCTGCATCCCCTTCCCACAGTGTCTGTACCCTTCTTGCCCCAGTGTCTGCACCCCCTTCCCCCAGTGTCTGCATCCCCTTCCCCAGCGTCTGCACCCACCCCTCCCCCAGTGTCTGCAGCCACCCCTCCCCCAGTTTCTGTGCCCACCCCTCCCCCAGTGTCTGCACCCACTCCTCCCTCAGTGTCTGCACGCACTCCTCCGCCAGTGTCTGCACCCACACCTGCCGCAGTGTCTGCACCCACCCTCCCCCAGTGTCTGAACCCACCTTCCACCAGTGACTGCACCCACCCCTCCACCGGTGTCTGCACCCACCCGTCCCCCAATGTCTGCAACCACCCCTCCACCAGTGACTGCACACACCCCTCCCCCAGTGTCTGCACCCACCCCTCTCCCCAGTGTCAGCACCCACCCCTCACCCAGTGTCTGCACCCACTCCTCATCCAGTGTCTGCAACCTGCCTCCCCCAGTGTCTGCACCCACCCCTCCCCCAGTGTCTGCACACACCCGCCCCCAGTGTCTGCACACACCGCTGCCCCAGTGCCTGAACCCACCCCTCCCCCAGTGTCTGCACCCACCCCTCACCCAGTGTCTGCACCACCCTCCACCAGTGTCTGCAACCACCCTCCACCAGTGACTGCACCAACTCCTCATCCAGTGTCTGCAACCTGCCTCCCCCAGTGTCTGCACCCACTCCTCCCCCAGTGTCTGCACACACCCGCCCCCAGTGTCTGCACACACCGCTGCCCCAGTGCCTAAACCCACCCCTCCCCCAGTGTCTGCACCCACCCCTTACCCCAGTGCCTGCAACCTGCCTCCCCCAGTGTCTGCACCCACGCTTCCCCCATTGTCTGCACCCACCCCTCCCCCAGTGTCTGCACCCACCCTCCCCTAGAGTCTGCACTCACCCCTCCCGCAGTGTCTGCAACCACCTTCCCCCAGTGTTGGCAGCCGACCTTGCCCCAGTGTCTGCACCCAACCCTCCCCCGTGTCTGCAACCACCCCTACCCCAGTGTCTGCAGCCTTCCTCCACCAGTTACTGCACCCACCCCTCCCCCAGTGTCTGCACCCACCCCTCCCGCAGTGTGTGCATCCACCCCTCCTCCAGTCTCTGCACCCACCCCTTCCGCAGTGTTTGCATCCACCACTTCCCCAGTTTCAGCACCCAACCCTCCCACCGTTTCTGCACCCACCCCTCCCCCAGTGTCTGCAACCACCCCTCCCCCAGTGTCTGCACCCACCACTCCCCCACTGTCTGCACCCACCGCTCCCCCAGTGTCTGCATCCACCCCTCATCCAGTGTCTGCACCCACCCTCCACCAGTGTCGACACCCACCCCTTCCCCTAATGTCTGCAGCCCCTCCCTCAGTGTCTGCACCGACCCCTCCCCCAGTGTATGCACCCACCCCTCCACCAGTGTCTGCACTCCCTTCCCCCAGTGTCTGCACCCAAACCTGCCCCAGTGTCGGCACCCACCCCTCCCCCAGTGTCTGCAACCACCCCTCCACCAGTGTCTGCACTCCCTTACCCCAGCGTCTGCACCCACCCCTCCCCCAGTTTCGGCACCCACCCCTGCCCCAGTGTCGGCACCCAACCATCCCCCAGTGTCTGCAACCACCCATCACCCAGTGGCTGCACCTACCCCTCCCCCAGTGTCTGCACCCACCCTCCCCCAGTGTCTGCACCCAGCCCTCCCCCAGTGTCTGCACCCACCCTCACCCAGTGTCTGCATCCACCCCTCCCCCAGTGTCTGCACGTACCCCTCCCCCAGTGTCTGCACCCACCACTCCCCCAGTGTCTGCACCCAACCTCCACCAGTGTCTGCATCCACCCCTCCCCCAGTGTCTGCACCCACCCTCCCCCAGTGTCTGCATCCACCCCTCCCCCAGTGTCTGCACGTACCCTTCCCCCAGTGTCTGCACCCACCTCTCCCCTTGTGTCTGCACCCACCCATCCCCCAGTGTCTGCATCCCCTTCCCACAGTGTCTGTACCCTTCTTGCCCCAGTGTCTGCACCCCCTTCCCCCAGTGTCTGCATCCCCTTCCCCAGTGTCTGCACCCACCCCTCCCCCAGTTTCTGCACCCACTCCTCCCCCAGTGTCTGCACCCACTCCTCCCCCAGTGTCTGCAACCACCCCTCCCCCAGTGTCTGCACCCACCCTCCACCAGTGTCGACACCCACCCCTCTCCCATTGTCTGCACCCACCCCTCTCCCAGTGTCTGCACACACCCACCCCCAGAGTCTGCACTCACCTCTCCCGCAGAGTCTGCATCCACCTTCCCCCAGTGTCTGCACCCACCCCTCCCCCATTGTCTGCACCCACTCCTCCCCCAGTGTCTGCACCCACCCCTCCTCCAGTGTCTGCAACCACCCCTCCCCCAGTGTCTGCAGCCACCCCTCACCCAGTGTCTGCACCTACCCCTCCCCCAATGTCTTAACCACCACTTCCCCTAATTTCTGCAGCCCCTCCCTCAGTGTCTGCACCGACCCCTCCCCCAGTGTATGCACCCACCCCTCCACCAGTGTCTGCACTCCCTTCCCCCAGTGTCTGCACCCAAACCTGCCCAAGTGTCGGCACCCACCCCTTCCCATTGTCTGCACCCACTCCTCCCCCAGTGTCTGCACCCACCCCTCCTCCAGTGTCTGCAACCACCCCTCCCCCAGTGTCTGCAACCACCCCTCACCCAGTGTCTGCACCCACCCCTCCCCCAGTGTCTTCACCCACCCCTTCCCCTAATGTCTGCAGCCCCTCCCTCAGTGTCTGCACCGACCCCTCCCCCAGTGTATGCACCCACCCCTCCACCAGTGTCTGCACTCCCTTCCCCCAGTGTCTGCACCCAAACCTGCCCCAGTGTCGGCACCCACCCCTCCCCCAGTGTCTGCAACCACCCCTCCACCAGTGTCTGCACTCCCTTCCCCCAGCGTCTGCACCCACCCCTCCCCCAGTGTCGGCACCCACCCCTGCCCCAGTGTCGGCACCCAACCATCCCCCAGTGTCTGCAACCACCCATCACCCAGTGGCTGCACCTACCCCTCCCCCAGTGTCTGCACCCACCCTCCCCCAGTGTCTGCACCCAGCCCTCCCCCAGTGTCTGCACCCACCCTCACCCAGTGTCTGCATCCACCCCTCCCCCAGTGTCTGCACGTACCCCTCCCCCAGTGTGTGCACCCACCACTCCCCCAGTGTCTGCACCCAACCTCCACCAGTGTCTGCATCCACCCCTCCCCCAGTGTCTGCACCCACCCTCCCCCAGTGTCTGCATCCACCCCTCCCCCAGTGTCTGCACGTACCCTTCCCCCAGTGTCTGCACCCACCTCTCCCCTTGTGTCTGCACCCACCCATCCCCCAGTGTCTGCATCCCCTTCCCACAGTGTCTGTACCCTTCTTGCCCCAGTGTCTGCACCCCCTTCCCCCAGTGTCTGCATCCCCTTCCCCAGCGTCTGCACCCACCCCTCCCCCAGTTTCTGCACCCACTCCTCCCCCAGTGTCTGCACCCACTCCTCCCCCAGTGTCTGCAACCACCCCTCCCCCAGTGTCTGCACCCACCCTCCACCAGTGTCGACACCCACCCCTCTCCCATTGTCTGCACCCACCCCTCTCCCAGTGTCTGCACACACCCACCCCCAGAGTCTGCACTCACCTCTCCCGCAGAGTCTGCATCCACCTTCCCCCAGTGTCTGCACCCACCCCTCCCCCATTGTCTGCACCCACTCCTCCCCCAGTGTCTGCACCCACCCCTCCTCCAGTGTCTGCAACCACCCCTCCCCCAGTGTCTGCAACCACCCCTCACCCAGTGTCTGCACCCACCCCTCCCCCAGTGTCTTCACCCACCACTTCCCCTAATTTCTGCAGCCCCTCCCTCAGTGTCTGCACCGACCCCTCCCCCAGTGTATGCACCCACCCCTCCACCAGTGTCTGCACTCCCTTCCCCCAGTGTCTGCACCCAACCCTGCCTCAGTGTCGGCACCCACCCCTCCCCCAGTGTCTGCAACCACCCCTCCACCAGTGTCTGCACTCCCTTCCCCCAGCGTCTGCACCCACCCCTCCCCCAGTGTCGGCACCCACCCCTGCCCCAGTGTCGGCACCCAACCATCCCCCAGTGTCTGCAACCACCCATCACCCAGTGGCTGCACCTACCCCTCCCCCAGTGTCTGCACCCACCCTCCCCCAGTGTCTGCACCCAGCCCTCCCCCAGTGTCTGCACCCACCCTCACCCAGTGTCTGCATCCACCCCTCCCCCAGTGTCTGCACGTACCCCTCCCCCAGTGTGTGCACCCACCACTCCCCCAGTGTCTGCACCCAACCTCCACCAGTGTCTGCATCCACCCCTCCCCCAGTGTCTGCACCCACCCTCCCCCAGTGTCTGCATCCACCCCTCCCCCAGTGTCTGCACGTACCCTTCCCCCAGTGTCTGCACCCACCTCTCCCCTTGTGTCTGCACCCACCCATCCCCCAGTGTCTGCATCCCCTTCCCACAGTGTCTGTACCCTTCTTGCCCCAGTGTCTGCACCCCCTTCCCCCAGTGTCTGCATCCCCTTCCCCAGCGTCTGCACCCACCCCTCCCCCAGTGTCTGCAGCCACCCCTCCCCCAGTTTCTGTGCCCACCCCTCCCCCAGTGTCTGCACCCACTCCTCCCTCAGTGTCTGCACGCACTCCTCCGCCAGTGTCTGCACCCACACCTGCCGCAGTGTCTGCACCCACCCTCCCCCAGTGTCTGAACCCACCTTCCACCAGTGACTGCACCCACCCCTCCACCGGTGTCTGCACCCACCCGTCCCCCAATGTCTGCAACCACCCCTCCACCAGTGACTGCACACACCCCTCCCCCAGTGTCTGCACCCACCCCTCTCCCCAGTGTCAGCACCCACCCCTCACCCAGTGTCTGCACCCACTCCTCATCCAGTGTCTGCAACCTGCCTCCCCCAGTGTCTGCACCCACCCCTCCCCCAGTGTCTGCACACACCCGCCCCCAGTGTCTGCACACACCGCTGCCCCAGTGCCTGAACCCACCCCTCCCCCAGTGTCTGCACCCACCCCTCACCCAGTGTCTGCACCACCCTCCACCAGTGTCTGCAACCACCCTCCACCAGTGACTGCACCAACTCCTCATCCAGTGTCTGCAACCTGCCTCCCCCAGTGTCTGCACCCACTCCTCCCCCAGTGTCTGCACACACCCGCCCCCAGTGTCTGCACACACCGCTGCCCCAGTGCCTAAACCCACCCCTCCCCCAGTGTCTGCACCCACCCCTTACCCCAGTGCCTGCAACCTGCCTCCCCCAGTGTCTGCACCCACGCTTCCCCCATTGTCTGCACCCACCCCTCCCCCAGTGTCTGCACCCACCCTCCCCTAGAGTCTGCACTCACCCCTCCCGCAGTGTCTGCAACCACCTTCCCCCAGTGTTGGCAGCCGACCTTGCCCCAGTGTCTGCACCCAACCCTCCCCCGTGTCTGCAACCACCCCTACCCCAGTGTCTGCAGCCTTCCTCCACCAGTTACTGCACCCACCCCTCCCCCAGTGTCTGCACCCACCCCTCCCGCAGTGTGTGCATCCACCCCTCCTCCAGTCTCTGCACCCACCCCTTCCGCAGTGTTTGCATCCACCACTTCCCCAGTTTCAGCACCCAACCCTCCCACCGTTTCTGCACCCACCCCTCCCCCAGTGTCTGCAACCACCCCTCCCCCAGTGTCTGCACCCACCACTCCCCCACTGTCTGCACCCACCGCTCCCCCAGTGTCTGCATCCACCCCTCATCCAGTGTCTGCACCCACCCTCCACCAGTGTCGACACCCACCCCTCTCCCATTGTCTGCACCCACCCCTCTCCCAGTGTCTGCACCCACCCCTCCTCCAGTGTCTGCAACCATCCCTCCCCCAGTGTCTGCAACCACCCCTCACCCAGTGTCTGCACCCACCCCTCCCCCAGTGTCTTCACCCACCACTTCCCCTAATGTCTGCAGTCCCTCCCTCAGTGTCTGCACCGACCCCTCCCCCAGTGTGCACCCACCCCTCCACCAGTGTCTGCACTCCCTTCCCCCAGTGTCTGCACCCTAACCTGCCCCAGTGTCGGCACCCACCCCTCCCCAGTGTCTGCAACCACCCCTCCACCAGTGTCTGCACTCCCTTCCCCCAGTGTCTGCACCCACCCCTCCCCCAGTGTCGGCACCCACCCCTGCCCCAGTGTCGACACCCAACCATCCCCCAGTGCCTGCAACCACCCCTACCCCAGTGTCTGCAACCACCCCTCCACCAGTGATTGCACACACCCCTCCCCCACTGTCTGCACCCACCCCTCTCCCCAGTGTCAGCACCCACCCCTCCCCCAGTGTCGGCACCCACCCCTGCCCCAGTGTCGGCACCCAACCATCCCCCAGTGTCTGCACTCACCCTCCCCCAGTGTCTGCACCCAGCCCTCCCCCAGTGTCTGCACCCACCGTCACCCAGTGTCCGCATCCACCGCTCCCCCAGTGTCTGCACGTACCCCTCCCCCAGTGTCTGCACCCACCACTCCCCCAGTGTCTGCACCCAACCTCCACCAGTGTCTGCATCCACCCCTCCCCCAGTGTCTGCACCCACCCTCCCCCAGTGTCTGCATCCACCCCTCCCCCAGTGTCTGCACGTACCCTTCCCCCAGTGTCTGCACCCACCCCTCCCCCTGTGTCTGCACCCACCCATCCCCCAGTGTCTGCATCCCCTTCCCCCAGTGTCTGTACCCTTCTTGCCCCAGTGTCTGCACCCCCTTCCCCCAGTGCCTGCATCCCCTTCCCCAGTGTCTGCACCCACCCCTCCCCCAGTTTCTGCATCCACTCCTCCCCCAGTGTCTGCACCCACTCATCCCCCAGTGTCTGCAACCACCCCTCCCCCAGTGTCTGCATCCACCCCTCATCCAGTGTCTGCACCCACCCTCCACCAGTGTCGACACCCACCCCTCTCCCATTGTCTGCACCCACCCCTCTCCCAGTGTCTGGACACACCCACCCCCAGAGTCTGCACTCACCTCTCCCGCAGAGTCTGCATCCACCTTCCCCCAGTGTCTGCACCCACCCCTCCCCCATTGTCTGCACCCACTCCTCCCCCAGTGTCTGCACCCACCCCTCCTCCAGTGTCTGCAACCACCCCTCCCCCAGTGTCTGCAATCACCCCTCACCCAGTGTCTGCACCCACCCCTCCCCCAGTGTCTTCACCCACCCCTTCCCCTAATGTCTGCAGCCCCTCCCTCAGTGTCTGCACCGACCCCTCCCCCAGTGTATGCACCCACCCCTCCCCCAGTGTCTGCAACCACCCCTCCACCAGTGTCTGCACTCCCTTCCCCCAGTGTCTGCACCCAAACCTGCCCCAGTGTCGGCACCCACCCCTCCCCCAGTGTCTGCAACCACCCCTCCACCAGTGTCTGCACTCCCTTCCCCCAGTGTCTGCACCCACCCCTCCCCCAGTGTCGGCACCCACCCCTGCCCCAGTGTCGGCACCCAACCATCCCCCAATGTCTGCAACCACCCCTACCCCAGTGTCTGCAGCCTTCCTCCACCAGTGACTGCACCCACCCCTCCCCCAGTGTCTGCACCCACCCCTCCCGCAGTGTGTGCATCCACCCCTCCCCCAGTCTCTGCACCCACCCCTCCCGCAGTGTTTGCATCCACCACTCCCCCAGTTTCAGCACCCAACCCTCCCACCGTTTCTGCACCCACCCCTCCCCCAGTGTCTGCAACCACCCCTCCCCCAGTGTCTGCATCCACCACTCCCACACTGTCTGCACCCACCTCTCCCCCAGTGTCTGCAGCCCCTCCGCCAGTGGCTGCACTCCCTTCCCCCAGTGGCTGCACCCACCTCTGCCCCAGTGTCGGCACCCACCCCTGCCCAGGTGTCGACACCCACCCCTCCCCAAGTGTCTGCACCCATCCCTCCCCCAGTGTCTCCACCCACCGCTCCCCCAGTGTCTGCATCCACCCCTCATCCAGTGTCTGCACCCACCCTCCACCAGTTTCTGCACCATCTCTCCCCAGTGCCTGCAGCCCATTCCCCCAGTGTCTGCACCCACCCCTCCCCCAGTGTCTTCACCCACCCCTTCCCCTAATGTCTGCAGCCCCTCCCTCAGTGTCTGCACCGACCCCTCCCCCAGTGTATGCACCCATTCTCCACCAGTTTCTGCACTCCCTTCCCCCAGTGTGTGCACCCAAACCTGCCCCAGTGTCGGCACCCACCCCTCCCCCAGTGTCTGCACCCACCCCTCCCCCAGTGTCTGCACCCGCCCCTGCCCCAGTGTCGGCACCCAACCATCCCCCAGTGTCTGCAACCACCCATCACCCAGTGGCTGCACCTACCCCTCCCCCAGTGTCTGCACCCACCCTCCCCCAGTGTCTGCACCCAGCCCTCCCCCAGTGTCTGCACCCACCGTCACCCAGTGTCCGCATCCACCCCTCCTCCAGTGTCTGCACGTACCCCTCCCCCAGTGTCTGCACCCACCACTCCCCCAGTGTCTGCACCCAACCTCCACCAGTGTCTGCATCCACCCCTCCCCCAGTGTCTGCACCCACCCTCCCCCAGTGTCTGCATCCACCCCTCCCCCAGTGTCTGCACGTACCCTTCCCCCAGTGTCTGCACCCACCCCTCCCCCTGTGTCTGCACCCACCCATCCCCCAGTGTCTGCATCCCCTTCCCACAGTGTCTGTACCCTTCTTGCCCCAGTGTCTGCACCCCCTTCCCCCAGTGCCTGCATCCCCTTCCCCAGTGTCTGCACCCACCCCTCCCCCAGTTTCTGCACCCACTCCTCCCCCAGTGTCTGCACCCACTCATCCCCCAGTGTCTGCAACCACCCCTCCCCCAGTGTCTGCATCCACCCCTCACACCAGTGTCTGCACCCACCCTCCGCCAGTGTCGACACCCACCCCTCTCCCATTGTCTGCACCCACCCCTCTCCCAGTGTCTGCACACACCCACCCCCAGAGTCTGCACTCACCTCTCCCGCAGAGTTTGCATCCACCTTCCCCCAGTGTCTGCACCCACCCCTCCCCCATTGTCTGCACCCACTCCTCCCCCAGTGTCTGCACCCACCCCTCCTCCAGTGTCTGCAACCACCCCTCCCCCAGTGTCTGCAACCACCCCTCACCCAGTGTCTGCACCCACCCCTCCCACAGTGTCTTCACCCACCCCTTCCCCTAATGTCTGCAGCCCCTCCCTCAGTGTCTGCACCGACCCCTCCCCCAGTGTATGCACCCACCCCTCCCCCAGTGTCTGCAACCACCCCTCCACCAGTGTCTGCACTCCCTTCCCCCAGTGTCTGCACCCAAACCTGCCCCAGTGTCGGCACCCACCACTCCCCCACTGTCTGCAACCACCCCTCCACCAGTGTCTGCACTCCCTTCCCCCAGTGTCTGCACCCACCCCTCCCCCAGTGTCGGCACCCACCCCTGCCCCAGTGTCGGCACCCAACCATCCCCCAGTGTCTGCAACCACCCCTACCCCAGTGGCTGCAGCCTTCCTCCACCAGTGACTGCACCCACCCCTCCCCCAGTGTCTGCACCCACCCCTCCCGCAGTGTGTGCATCCACCCCTCCCCCAGTCTCTGCACCCACCCCTCCCGCAGTGTTTGCATCCACCACTCCCCCAGTTTCAGCACCAAACCCTCCCACCGTTTCTGCACCCACCCCTCCCCCAGTGTCTGCAACCACCCCTCCACCAGTGTCTGCATCCACCACTCCCCCACTGTCTGCACCCACCTCTCCCCCAGTGTCTGCAGCCCCTCCTCCAGTGGCTGCACTCCCTTCCCCCAGTGGCTGCACCCACCCCTGCCCCAGTGTCGGCACCCACCCCTGCCCAGGTGTCGACACCCACCCCTCCCCAAGTGTCTGCACCCATCCCTCCCCCAGTGTCTCCACCCACCGCTCCCCCAGTGTCTGCATCCACCCCTCATCCAGTGTCTGCACCCACCCTCCACCAGTGTCGACACCCACCCCTCTCCCATTGTCTGCACCCACCCCTCTCCCAGTGTCTGCACACACCCACCCCCAGAGTCTGCACTCACCTCTCCCGCAGAGTCTGCATCCACCTTCCCCCAGTGTCTGCACCCACCCCTCCCCCATTGTCTGCACCCACTCCTCCCCCAGTGTCTGCACCCACCCCTCCCCCATTGTCTGCACCCACTCCTCCCCCAGTGTCTGCACCCACCCCTCCCCCAGTGTCTGCACACACCCGCCCCCAGTTTCTGCACACACCCCTCCCCCAGTGCCTGAACCCACCCCTCCCCCAGTGTCTGCATCCACCCTCCCACAGTGTCGGCAGCCGACCCTCCCGCAGTGTCTGCACCCACCCCTCCTGCAGTGTCTGCACCGACCCCTCCCCCAGTGTGTGCACCCACACCTCCGCCAGTGTCTGCACCCACCCCTCAACCAGTGTCTGCACACAACCGTCCCCCAGTGTCTGCACCTACTCCTCCCCCAGTGTCTGCACCCAACCCTCCCCCAGTTTCTGTACCCACTCATCCCCCAGTGTCTGCAACCACCCCTCCCCCAGTGTCTGCATCCACCCCTCATCCAGTGTCTGCACCCACCCTCCACCAGTGTCGACACCCACCCCTCTCCCATTGTCTGCACCCACCCCTCTCCCAGTGTCTGCACACACCCACCCCCAGAGTCTGCACTCACCTCTCCCGCAGAGTCTGCAACCACCCCTCACCCAGTGTCTGCACCCACCCCTCCCCCAGTGTCTTCACCCACCATTTCCCCTAATCTCTGCAGCCCCTCCCTCAGTGTCTGCACCGACCCCTCCCCCAGTGTATGCACCCACCCCTCCACCAGTGTCTGCACTCCCTTCCCCCAGTGTCTGCACCCAAACCTGCCCCAGTGTCGGCACCCACCCCTCCCCCAGTGTCTGCACCCACCCCTCCCCCAGTGTCTGCACCCACCACTCCCCCACTGTCTGCAGCCCCTCCTCCAGTGGCTGCACTCCCTTCCCCCAGTGGCTGCACCCACCCCTGCCCCAGTGTCGGCACCCACCCCTGCCCAGGTGTCGACACCCACCCCTCCCCAAGTGTCTGCACCCATCCCTCCCCCAGTGTCTGCACCCACCGCTCCCCCAGTGTCTGCATCCACCCCTCATCCAGTGTCTGCACCCACCCTCCACCAGTGTCGACATCCACCCATCTCCCATTGTCTGCACCCACCCCTCTCCCAGTGTCTGCACACACCCACCCCCAGAGTCTGCACTCACCTCTCCCGCAGAGTCTGCATCCACCTTCCCCCAGTGTCTGCACCCACCCCTCCCCCATTGTCTGCACCCACTCCTCCCCCAGTGTCTGCACCCACCCCTCCTCCAGTGTCTGCAACCACCCCTCCCCCAGTGTCTGCAACCACCCCTCACCCAGTGTCTGCACCCACCCCTCCCCCAGTGTCTTCACCCACCCCTTCCCCTAATGTCTGCAGCCCCTCCCTCAGTGTCTGCACCGACCCCTCCCCCAGTGTATGCACCCACCCCTCCCCCAGTGTCTGCAACCACCCCTCCACCAGTGTCTGCACTCCCTTCCCCCAGTGTCTGCACCCAAACCTGCCCCAGTGTCGGCACCCACCCCTCCCCCAGTGTCTGCAACCACCCCTCCAGCAGTGTCTGCACTCCCTTCCCCCAGTGTCTGCACCCACCCCTCCCCCAGTGTCGGCACCCACCCCTGCCCCAGTGTCGGCACCCAACCATCCCCCAGTGTCTGCAACCACCCCTCCCCCAGTGTCTGCACGTTCCCCTCCCCCAGTGTCTGCACCCACCCTCCCCCAGTGTCTGCACCCAGCCCTCCCCCAGTATCTGCACCCACCCTCACCCAGTGTCTGCACCCAACCTCCACCAGTGTCTGCATCCACCCCTCCCCCAGTGTCTGCACCCACCCTCCCCCAGTGTCTGCATGCACCCCTCCCCCAGTGTCTGCACGTACCCTTCCCCCAGTGTCTGCACCCACCCCTCCCCCTGTGTCTGCACCCACCCATCCCCCAGTGTCTGCATCCCCTTCCCACAGTGTCTGTACCCCTCTTGCCCCAGTGTCTGCACCCCCTTCCCCCAGTGTCTGCATCCCCTTCCCCAGTGTCTGCACCCACCCCTCCCCCAGTTTCTGCACCATCTCTCCCCAGTGCCTGCAGCCCATTCCCCCAGTGTCTGCACCCACCGCTCCCCCAGTATCTGCACCCACTCCTCATCCAGTGTCTGCAACCTGCCTCCCCCAGTGTCTGCACCCCTCCTTCCCCCATTGTCTGCACCCACCCCTCCCCCAGTGTCTGCTCCCACCCCTCGCCCAGTGTCTGCACCCACCCCTCCCCCAGTGTCTGCACACACCCGCCCCCAGTTTCTGCACACACCCCTCCCCCAGTGCCTGAACCCACCCCTCCCCCAGTGTCTGCATCCACCCTCCCACAGTGTCGGCAGCCGACCCTCCCGCAGTGTCTGCACCCACCCCTCCTGCAGTGTCTGCACCGACCCCTCCCCCAGTGTGTGCACCCACCCCTCCACCAGTGTCTGCACCCACCCCTCAACCAGTGTCTGCACACAACCGTCCCCGAGTGTCTGCACCTACTCCTCCCCCAGTGTCTGCACCCAACCCTCCCCCAGTTTCTGCACACACCCCTCCCCCAGTGTCTGAACCCACCCCTCCCCCAGTGTCTGCATCCACCCTCCCCCAGTGTCGGCAGCCCCTCCTCCAGTGGCTGCACTCCCTTCCCCCAGTGGCTGCACCCACCCCTGCCCCAGTGTCGGCACCCACCCCTCCCCCAGTGTCTGCACCCCTTCCCCCAGTGCCTGCACCCTCCCCTCCCCCAGTTTCTGCACCCACCTTCCCCTCGTGTCTGCACCCACCCCTCCCCGGTGTCTGCACCCCCCCTTCCCCCATTGTCTGCATCCCCACTTCCCCCAGTTTCTGCGCCGACTCTACTCCAGTGCCTGCATCCACCATTCCCCCAGTGTCTGCACCCACCCCTCCCACAGTGTCTGCACCGACCCTTCCTCCAGTTCTGCACTCACCCCTCCCCCATTGTCTGCTCCCAACCCTCCCCCAGTGTCTGCACCTACCCTCCCCCCAGTGTCTGCAGCCTACCCTCCCCCAGTTTCTGCACCCACCGCTCCCCCAGTGTCTGCACCCACCCTCCCCCAGTGTCTGCACCCACCGCTCCCATAGTGTCTGCACCCACCCCTCCCCCAGTTTCTGCACCCACCCATCCCCCAGTGTCTGAACCTATCCTTCCCCCAGTGTCTGCATCCACCCACCCCCAGTGTCGGCAGCCGACCTTTTCCCAGTGTCTGCACCCAGCCCTTCCCCAGTATCTGCAGCCACCCCTCCCCCAGTTTCTGTGCCCACCCCTCCCCCAGTGTCTGCACCCACCCCTCCCTCAGTGTCTGCACGCACTCCTCCGCCAGTGTCTGCACCCACACCTGCCGCAGTGTCTGCACCCACCCTCCCCCAGTGTCTGAACCCACCTTCCACCAGTGACCGCACCCACCCCTCACCCAGTGTCTGCACCCACCCTCCACCAGTGTCTGCAACCACCCTCCACCAGTGACTGCACCCACCCCTCCCCCGGTGTCTGCACCCACCCGTCCCCCAATGTCTGCAACCACCCCTCCACCAGTGACTGCACATACCCCTCCCCCAGTGTCTGCACCCACCCCTCTCCCCAGTGTCAGCACCCACCCCTCACCCAGTGTCTGCACCCACTCCTCATCCAGTGTCTGCAACCTGCCTCCCCCAGTGCCTGCACCCACCCCTCCCCCAGTGTCTGCACACACCCGCTCCCAGTGTCTGCACACACCGCTGCCCCAGTGCCTGAACCCACCCCTCCCCCAGTGTCTGCACCCACCCCTTACCCCAGTGCCTGCAAACTGCCTCCCCCAGTGTCTGCACCCACCCCTCCCCGAGTGTCTGCACCCACCTTCCCCTAGAGTCTGCACTCACCCCTCCCGCAGTGTCTGCAACCACCTTCCCCCAGTGTTGGCAGCCGACCATGCCCCAGTGTCTGCACCCAACCCTCCCCCGTGTCTGCAACCACCCCTACCCCAGTGTCTGCAGCCTTCCTCCACCAGTGACTGCACCCACCCCTCCCCCATGTGTCTGCACCCACCCCTCCCGCAGTGTGTGCATCCACCCCTCCCCCAGTCTCTGCACCCACCCCTCCCGCAGTGTTTGCATCCACCACTCCCCCAGTTTCAGCACCCAACCCTCCCACCGTTTCTGCACCCACACCTCCCCCAGTGTCTGCAACCACCCCTCCCCCAGTGTCTGCACCCACCACTCCCCCACTGTCTGCACCCACCTCTCCCCCAGTGTCTGCAGCCCCTCCTCCAGTGGCTGCACTCCCTTCCCCCAGTGGCTGCACCCACCCCTGCCCAGGTGTCGACACCCACCCCTCCCCAAGTGTCTGCACCCATCCCTCCCCCAGTGTCTGCACCCACCGCTCCCATAGTGTCTGCACCCACCCCTCCCCCAGTTTCTGCACCCACCCATCCCCCAGTGTCTGAACCTATCCTTCCCCCAGTGTCTGTATCCACCCACCCCCAGTGTCGGCAGCCGACCTTTTCCCAGTGTCTGCCCCCACCCCTTCCCCAGTGTCTGCAGCCACCCCTCCCCCAGTTTCTGTGCCCACCCCTCCCCCAGTGTCTGCACCCACCCCTCCCTCAGTGTCTGCACGCACTCCTCCGCCAGTGTCTGCACCCACACCTGCCGCAGTGTCTGCACCCACCCTCCCCCAGTGTCTGAACCCACCTTCCACCAGTGACCGCACCCACCCCTCACCCAGTGTCTGCACCCACCCTCCACCAGTGTCTGCAACCACCCTCCACCAGTGACTGCACCCACCCCTCCCCCGGTGTCTGCACCCACCCGTCCCCCAATGTCTGCAACCACCCCTCCACCAGTGACTGCACATACCCCTCCCCCAGTGTCTGCACCCACCCCTCTCCCCAGTGTCAGCACCCACCCCTCACCCAGTGTCTGCACCCACTCCTCATCCAGTGTCTGCAACCTGCCTCCCCCAGTGTCTGCACCCACCCCTCCCCCAGTGTCTGCACACACCCGCCCCCAGTGTCTGCACACACCGCTGCCCCAGTGCCTGAACCCACCCCTCCCCCAGTGTCTGCACCCACCCCTTACCCCAGTGCCTGCAACCTGCCTCCCCCAGTGTCTGCACCCACCCTTCCCCCATTGTCTGCACCCACCCCTCCCCCAGTGTCTGCACCCACCTTCCCCGAGAGTCTGCACTCACCCCTCCCGCAGTGTCTGCAACCACCTTCCCCCAGTGTTGGCAGCCGACCTTGCCCCAGTGTCTGCACCCAACCCTCCCCCGTGTCTGCAACCACCCCTACCCCAGTGTCTGCAGCCTTCCTCCACCAGTGACTGCACCCACCCCTCCCCCAGTGTCTGCACCCACCCCTCCCGCAGTGTGTGCATCCACCCCTCCTCCAGTCTCTGCACCCACCCCTTCCGCAGTGTTTGCATCCACCACTTCCCCAGTTTCAGCACCCAACCCTCCCACCGTTTCTGCACCCACACCTCCCCCAGTGTCTGCAACCACCCCTCCCCCAGTGTCTGCACCCACCACTCCCCCACTGTCTGCACCCAACTCTCCCCCAGTGTCTGCAGCCCCTCCTCCAGTGGCTGCACTCCCTTCCCCCAGTGGCTGCACCCACCCCTGCCCCAGTGTCGGCACCCACCCCTGCCCAGGTGTCGACACCCATCCCTCCCCAAGTGTCTGCACCCATCCCTCCCCAGTGTCTGCACCCACCGCTCCCCCAGTGTCTGCATCCACCCCTCATCCAGTGTCTGCACCCACCCTCCACCAGTGTCGACACCCACCCCTCTCCCATTGTCTGCACCCACCCCTCTCCCAGTGTCTGCACACACCCACCCCCAGTGACTGCACACACCCCTCCCCCAGTGTCTGCACCCACCCCTCTCCCCAGTGTCAGCACCCACCCCTCACCCAGTGTCTGCACCCACTCCTCATCCAGTGTCTGCAACCTGCCTCCCCCAGTGTCTGCACCCACCCCTCCCCCAGTGTCTGCACACACCAGCCCCCAGTGTCTGCACACACCGCTGCCCCAGTGCCTGAACCCACCCCTCCCCCAGTGTCTGCACCCACCCCTCCCCCAGTGTATGCACCAACTTCCCCCAGTGTCTGCACCCACCCCTCCCCCAGTGTATGCACCAACTTCCCCCAGTGTCTGCACCCACCCCTTACCCCAGTGTCTGCAACCTGCCTCCCCCAGTGTCTGCACCCACCCTTCCCCCATTGTCTGCACCCACACCTTCCCCAGTGTCTGCACCCACCCCTCCCCCAGTTTCTGTGCCCACCCCTCCCCCAGTGTCTGCACCCACCCCTCCCCCAGTGTCTGCACACACCCTCCCCTAGAGTCTGCACTCACCCCTCCCGCAGTTTCTGCAACCACCTTCCCCCAGTGTTGGCAGCCGACCTTCCCCCAGTGGCTGCACCCACCCCTGCCCCAGTGTATGCACCCACCCCTGCCCAGGTGTCGGCACCCACCCCTCCGCAAGTGTCTGCACCCATCCCTCCCCCAGTGTCTGCACCCACCGCTCCCCCAGTGTCTGCATCCACCCCTCATCCAGTGTCTGCACCCACCCTCCACCAGTGTCGACACCCACCCCTCTCCCATTGTCTGCACCCACCCCTCTCCCAGTGTCTGCACACACCCACCCCCAGAGTCTGCACTCACCTCTCCCGCAGAGTCTGCATCCACCTTCCCCCAGTGTCTGCACCCACCCCTCCCCCATTGTCTGCACCCACTCCTCCCCCAGTGTCTGCACCCACCCCGCCTCCAGTGTCTGCAACCACCCCTCTCCCAGTGTCTGCACCCACCCCTCACCCAGTGTCTGCACCCACCCCTCCCCCAGTGTCTTCACCCACCACTTCCCCTAATGTCTGCAGTCCCTCCCTCAGTGTCTGCACCGACCCCTCCCCCAGTGTATGCACCCAAACCTGCCCCTGTGTCGGCACCCACCCCTCCCCAGTGTCTGCAACCACCCCTCCACCAGTGTCTGCACTCCCTTCCCCCAGTGTCTGCACCCACCCCTCCCCCAGTGTCGGCACCCACCCCTGCCCCAGTGTCGGCACCCAACCATCCCCCAGTGTCTGCAACCACCCCTCCACCAGTGACTGCACACACCCCTCCCCCAGTGTCTGCACCCACCCCTCTCCCCAGTGTCAGCACCCACCCCTCACCCAGTGTCTGCACCCACTCCTCATCCAGTGTCTGCAACCTGCCTCCCCCAGTGTCTGCACCCACCCCTCCCCCAGTGTCTGCACACACCAGCCCCCAGTGTCTGCACACACCGCTGACCCAGTGCCTGAACCCACCCCTCCCCCAGTGTCTGCACCCACCCCTCCCCCAGTGTATGCACCAACTTCCCCCAGTGTCTGCACCCACCCCTTACCCCAGTGTCTGCAACCTGCCTCCCCCAGTGTCTGCACCCACCCTTCCCCCATTGTCTGCACCCACCCCTTCCCCAGTGTCTGCACCCACCCCTCCCCCAGTTTCTGTGCCCACCCCTCCCCCAGTGTCTGCACCCACCCCTCCCCCAGTGTCTGCACACACCCTCCCCTAGAGTCTGCACTCACCCCTCCCGCAGTGTCTGCAACCACCTTCCCCCAGTGTTGGCAGCCGACCATGCCCCAGTGTCTGCACCCAACCCTCCCCCGTGTCTGCAACCACCCCTACCCCAGTGTCTGCAGACTTCCTCCACCAGTGACTGCACCCACCCCTCCCCCAGTGTCTGCACCCACCCCTCCCGCAGTGTGTGCATCCACCCCTCCTCCAGTCTCTGCACCCACCCCTTCCGCAGTGTTTGCATCCACCACTTCCCCAGTTTCAGCACCCAACCCTCCCACCGTTTCTGCACCCACCCCTCCCCCAGTGTCTGCAACCACCCCTCCCCCAGTGTCTGCACCCACCACTCCCCCACTGTCTGCACCCACCTCTCCCCCAGTGTCTGCAGCCCCTCCTCCAGTGGCTGCACTCCCTTCCCCCAGTGGCTGCACCCACCCCTGCCCCAGTGTCGGCACCCACCCCTGCCCAGGTGTCGGCACCCACCCCTCCCCAAGTGTCTGCACCCATCCCTCCCCCAGTGTCTGCACCCACCGCTTCCCCAGTGTCTGCATCCACCCCTCATCCAGTGTCTGCACCCACCCTCCACCAGTGTCGACACCCACCCCTCTCCCATTGTCAGCACCCACCCCTCTCCCAGTGTCTGCACACACCCACCCCCAGAGTCTGCACTCACCTCTCCCGCAGAGTCTGCATCCACCTTCCCCCAGTGTCTGCACCCACCCCTCCCCCATTGTCTGCACCCACTCCTCCCCCAGTGTCTGCACCCACCCCTCCTCCAGTGTCTGCAACCACCCCTCCCCCAGTGTCTGCAACCACCCCTCACCCAGTGTCTGCACCCACCCCTCCCCCAGTGTCTTCACCCACCACTTCCCCTAATGTCTGCAGTCCCTCCCTCAGTGTCTGCACCGAACCCTCCCCCAGTGCATGCACCCACCCCTCCACCAGTGTCTGCACACACTTCCCCCAGTGTCTGCACCCAAACCTGCCCCAGTGTCGGCACCCACCCCTCCCCCAGTGTCTGCAACCACCCCTCCACCAGTGTCTGCACTCCCTTCCCCCAGTGTCTGCACCCACCCCTCCCCCAGTGTCGGCACCCACCCCTGCCCCAGTGTCGGCACCCACCCATCCCCCAGTGTCTGCAACCACCCCTACCCCAGTGTCTGCAACCACCCCTCCACCAGTGACTGCACACACACCTCCCCCAGTGTCTGCACCCACCCCTCTCCCCAGTGTCAGCACCCACCCCTCACCCAGTGTCTGCACCCACTCCTCATCCAGTGTCTGCAACCTGCCTCCCCCAGTGTCTGCACCCACCCCTCCCCCAGTGTCTGCACACACCCGCCCCCAGTGTCTGCACACACCGCTGCCCCAGTGCCTGAACCCACCCCTCCCCCAGTGTCTGCACCCACCCCTCCCCCAGTGTATGCACCCCCTTCCCCCAGTGTCTGCACCAACCCCTTACCCCAGTGTCTGCAACCTGCCTCCCCCAGTGTCTGCACCCACCCTTCCCCCATTGTCTGCACCCACCCCTCCCCCAGTGTCTGCACCCACCCTCCCCTAGAGTCTGCACTCACCCCTCCCGCAGTGTCTGCAACCACCTTCCCCCAGTGTTGGCAGCCGACCTTGCCCCAGTGTCTGCACCCAACCCTCCCCCGTGTCTGCAACCACCCCTACCCCAGTGTCTGCAGCCTTCCTCCACCAGTGACTGAACCCACCCCTCCCCCAGTGTCTGCACCCACCCCTCCCGCAGTGTGTGCATCCACCCCTCCTCCAGTCTCTGCACCCACCCCTTCCGCAGTGTTTGCATCCACCACTTCCCCAGTTTCAGCACCCAACCCTCCCACCGTTTCTGCACCCACCCCTCCCCCATTGTCTGCAACCACCCCTCCCCCAGTGTATGCACCCACCACTCCCCCACTGTCTGCACCCACCTCTCCCCCAGTGTCTGCAGACCCTCCTCCAGTGGCTGCACTCCCTTCCCCCAGTGGCTGCACCCACCCCTGCCCCAGTGTCGGCACCCACCCCTGCCCAGGTGTCGACACCCACCCCTCCCCAAGTGTCTGCACCCATCCGTCCCCCAGTGTCTGCACCCACTGCTCCCCCAGTGTCTGCATCCACCCCTCATCCAGTGTCTGCACCCACCCTCCACCAGTGTCGACACCCACCCCTCTCCCATTGTCAGCACCCACCCCTGTCCCAGTGTCTGCACACACCCACCCCCAGAGTCTGCACTCACCTCTCCCGCAGAGTCTGCATCCACCTTCCCCCAGTGTCTGCACCCACCCCTCTCCCCAGTGTCAGCACCCACCCCTCACCCAGTGTCTGCACCCACTCCTCATCCAGTGTCTGCAACCTGCCTCCCCCAGTGTCTGCACCCACCCCTCCCCCAGTGTCTGCACACACCCGCCCCCAGTGTCTGCACACACCGCTGCCCCAGTGCCTGAACCCACCCCTCCCCCAGTGTCTGCACCCACCCCTCCCCCAGTGTATGCACCCCCTTCCCCCAGTGTCTGCACCAACCCCTTACCCCAGTGTCTGCAACCTGCCTCCCCCAGTGTCTGCACCCACCCTTCCCCCATTGTCTGCAGCCACCCCTCCCCCAGTGTCTGCACCCACCCTCCCCTAGAGTCTGCACTCACCCCTCCCGCAGTGTCTGCAACCACCTTCCCCCAGTGTTGGCAGCCGACCTTGCCCCAGTGTCTGCACCCAACCCTCCCCCGTGTCTGCAACCACCCCTACCCCAGTGTCTGCAGCCTTCCTCCACCAGTGACTGAACCCACCCCTCCCCCAGTGTCTGCACCCACCCCTCCCGCAGTGTGTGCATCCACCCCTCCTCCAGTCTCTGCACCCACCCCTTCCGCAGTGTTTGCATCCACCACTTCCCCAGTTTCAGCACCCAACCCTCCCACCGTTTCTGCACCCACCCCTCCCCCATTGTCTGCAACCACCCCTCCCCCAGTGTATGCACCCACCACTCCCCCACTGTCTGCACCCACCTCTCCCCCAGTGTCTGCAGACCCTCCTCCAGTGGCTGCACTCCCTTCCCCCAGTGGCTGCACCCACCCCTGCCCCAGTGTCGGCACCCACCCCTGCCCAGGTGTCGACACCCACCCCTCCCCAAGTGTCTGCACCCATCCGTCCCCCAGTGTCTGCACCCACTGCTCCCCCAGTGTCTGCATCCACCCCTCATCCAGTGTCTGCACCCACCCTCCACCAGTGTCGACACCCACCCCTCTCCCATTGTCAGCACCCACCCCTGTCCCAGTGTCTGCACACACCCACCCCCAGAGTCTGCACTCACCTCTCCCGCAGAGTCTGCATCCACCTTCCCCCAGTGTCTGCACCCACCCCTCCCCCATTGTCTGCACCCACTCCTCCCCCAGTGTCTGCACCCACCCCTCCTCCAGTGTCTGTAACCACCCCTCCCCCAGTGTCTGCAACCACCCCTCACCCAGTGTCTGCACCCACCCCTCCCCCAGTGTCTTCACCCACCACTTCCCCTAATGTCTGCAGTCCCTCCCTCAGTGTCGGCACCCACCGCTCCCCCAGTGTCTGCAACCACCCCTCCACAAGTGTCTGCACTCCCTTCCCCCAGTGTCTGCACCCACCCCTCCCCCAGTGTCGGCACCCACCCCTGCCCCAGTGTCGGCACCCACCCATCCCCCAGTGTCTGCAACCACCCCTACCCCAGTGTCTGCAACCACCCCTCCACCAGTGACTGCACACACCCCTCCCCCAGTGTCTGCACCCACCCCTCTCCCCAGTGTCAGCACCCACCCCTCACCCAGTGTCTGCACCCACTCCTCATCCAGTGTCTGCAACCTGCCTCCCCCAGTGTCTGCACCCACCCCTCCCCCAGTGTCTGCACACACCCGCCCCCAGTGTCTGCACACACCGCTGCCCCGGTGCCTGAACCCACCCCTCCCCCAGTGTCTGCACCCACCCCTCCCCCAGTGTCTGCACCCACCCTCCCCTAGAGTCTGCACTCACCCCTCCCGCAGTGTCTGCATCCACCTTCCCCCAGTGTTGGCAGCCGACCTTGCCCCAGTGTCTGCACCCAACCCTCCCCCGTGTCTGCAACCACCCCTACCCCAGTGTCTGCAGCCTTCCTCCACCAGTGACTGCACCCACCCCTCCCCCAGTGTCTGCACCCACCCCTCCCGTAGTGTGTGCATCCACCCCTCCTCCAGTCTCTGCACCCACCCCTCACCCAGTGTCTGCACCCACCCCTCCCCCATTGTCTGCAACCTGCCCCCCCCAGTGTCTGCACCCACCCCTCCCCCAGTGTCTGCACACACCCGCCCCCAGTGTCTGCACACACCGCTGCCCCAGTGCCTGAACCCACCCCTCCCCCAGTGTCTGCACCCACCCCTCCCCCAGTGTATGCACCCACTTCCCCCAGTGTCTGCACCCACCCCTTACCCCAGTGTCTGCAACCTGCCTCCCCCAGTGTCTGCACCCACCCTTCCCCCATTGTCTGCACCCACCCCTTCCCCAGTGTCTGCAGCCACCTCTCCCCCAGTTTCTGTGCCCACCCCTCCCCCAGTGTCTGCACCCACCCCTCCCCCAGTGTCTGCACACACCCGCCCCCAGTGTCTGCACACACCGCTGCCCCAGTGCCTGAACCCACCCCTCCCCCAGTGTCTGCACCCACCCCTCACCCAGTGTATGCACCCCCTTCCCCCAGTGTCTGCACCCACCCCTTACCCCAGTGTCTGCAACCTGCCTCCCCCAGTGTCTGCACCCACCCTTCCCCCATTGTCTGCACACACCCCTCCCCCAGTGTCTGCACCCACCCTCCCCTAGAGTCTGCACTCACCCCTCCCGCAGTGTCTGCAACCACCTTCCCCCAGTGTTGGCAGCCGACCTTGCCCCAGTGTCTGCACCCAACCCTCCCCCGTGTCTGCAACCACCCCTACCCCAGTGTCTGCAGCCTTCCTCCACCAGTGACTGCACCCACCACTCCCCCAGTGTCTGCACCCACCCTTCCCCCATTGTCTGCACCCACCCCTTCCCCAGTGTCTGCACCCACCCCTCCCCCAGTTTCTGTGCCCACCCCTCCCCCAGTGTCTGCACCCACCCCTCCCCCAGTGTCTGCACACACCCTCCCCTAGAGTCTGCACTCACCCCTCCCGCAGTTTCTGCAACCACCTTCCCCCAGTGTTGGCAGCCGACCTTCCCCCAGTGGCTGCACCCACCCCTGCCCCAGTGTCGGCACCCACCCCTGCCCAGGTGTCGGCACCCACCCCTCCGCAAGTGTCTGCACCCATCCCTCCCCCAGTGTCTGCACCCACCGCTCCCCCAGTGTCTGCATCCACCCCTCATCCAGTGTCTGCACCCACCCTCCACCAGTGTCGACACCCACCCCTCTCCCATTGTCTGCACCCACCCCTCTCCCAGTGTCTGCACACACCCACCCCCAGAGTCTGCACTCACCTCTCCCGCAGAGTCTGCATCCACCTTCCCCCAGTGTCTGCACCCACCCCTCCCCCATTGTCTGCACCCACTCCTCCCCCAGTGTCTGCACCCACCCCGCCTCCAGTGTCTGCAACCACCCCTCTCCCAGTGTCTGCACCCACCCCTCACCCAGTGTCTGCACCCACCCCTCCCCCAGTGTCTTCACCCACCACTTCCCCTAATGTCTGCAGTCCCTCCCTCAGTGTCTGCACCGACCCCTCCCCCAGTGTATGCACCCAAACCTGCCCCTGTGTCGGCACCCACCCCTCCCCAGTGTCTGCAACCACCCCTCCACCAGTGTCTGCACTCCCTTCCCCCAGTGTCTGCACCCACCCCTCCCCCAGTGTCGGCACCCACCCCTGCCCCAGTGTCGGCACCCAACCATCCCCCAGTGTCTGCAACCACCCCTCCACCAGTGACTGCACACACCCCTCCCCCAGTGTCTGCACCCACCCCTCTCCCCAGTGTCAGCACCCACCCCTCACCCAGTGTCTGCACCCACTCCTCATCCAGTGTCTGCAACCTGCCTCCCCCAGTGTCTGCACCCACCCCTCCCCCAGTGTCTGCACACACCAGCCCCCATTGTCTGCACACACCGCTGACCCAGTGCCTGAACCCACCCCTCCCCCAGTGTCTGCACCCACCCCTCCCCCAGTGTATGCACCAACTTCCCCCAGTGTCTGCACCCACCCCTTACCCCAGTGTCTGCAACCTGCCTCCCCCAGTGTCTGCACCCACCCTTCCCCCATTGTCTGCACCCACCCCTTCCCCAGTGTCTGCACCCACCCCTCCCCCAGTTTCTGTGCCCACCCCTCCCCCAGTGTCTGCACCCACCCCTCCCCCAGTGTCTGCACACACCCTCCCCTAGAGTCTGCACTCACCCCTCCCGCAGTGTCTGCAACCACCTTCCCCCAGTGTTGGCAGCCGACCATGCCCCAGTGTCTGCACCCAACCCTCCCCCGTGTCTGCAACCACCCCTACCCCAGTGTCTGCAGACTTCCTCCACCAGTGACTGCACCCACCCCTCCCCCAGTGTCTGCACCCACCCCTCCCGCAGTGTGTGCATCCACCCCTCCTCCAGTCTCTGCACCCACCCCTTCCGCAGTGTTTGCATCCACCACTTCCCCAGTTTCAGCACCCAACCCTCCCACCGTTTCTGCACCCACCCCTCCCCCAGTGTCTGCAACCACCCCTCCCCCAGTGTCTGCACCCACCACTCCCCCACTGTCTGCACCCACCTCTCCCCCAGTGTCTGCAGCCCCTCCTCCAGTGGCTGCACTCCCTTCCCCCAGTGGCTGCACCCACCCCTGCCCCAGTGTCGGCACCCACCCCTGCCCAGGTGTCGGCACCCACCCCTCCCCAAGTGTCTGCACCCATCCCTCCCCCAGTGTCTGCACCCACCGCTTCCCCAGTGTCTGCATCCACCCCTCATCCAGTGTCTGCACCCACCCTCCACCAGTGTCGACACCCACCCCTCTCCCATTGTCAGCACCCACCCCTCTCCCAGTGTCTGCACACACCCACCCCCAGAGTCTGCACTCACCTCTCCCGCAGAGTCTGCATCCACCTTCCCCCAGTGTCTGCACCCACCCCTCCCCCATTGTCTGCACCCACTCCTCCCCCAGTGTCTGCACCCACCCCTCCTCCAGTGTCTGCAACCACCCCTCCCCCAGTGTCTGCAACCACCCCTCACCCAGTGTCTGCACCCACCCCTCCCCCAGTGTCTTCACCCACCACTTCCCCTAATGTCTGCAGTCCCTCCCTCAGTGTCTGCACCGAACCCTCCCCCAGTGCATGCACCCACCCCTCCACCAGTGTCTGCACACACTTCCCCCAGTGTCTGCACCCAAACCTGCCCCAGTGTCGGCACCCACCCCTCCCCCAGTGTCTGCAACCACCCCTCCACCAGTGTCTGCACTCCCTTCCCCCAGTGTCTGCACCCACCCCTCCCCCAGTGTCGGCACCCACCCCTGCCCCAGTGTCGGCACCCACCCATCCCCCAGTGTCTGCAACCACCCCTACCCCAGTGTCTGCAACCACCCCTCCACCAGTGACTGCACACACACCTCCCCCAGTGTCTGCACCCACCCCTCTCCCCAGTGTCAGCACCCACCCCTCACCCAGTGTCTGCACCCACTCCTCATCCAGTGTCTGCAACCTGCCTCCCCCAGTGTCTGCACCCACCCCTCCCCCAGTGTCTGCACACACCCGCCCCCAGTGTCTGCACACACCGCTGCCCCAGTGCCTGAACCCACCCCTCCCCCAGTGTCTGCACCCACCCCTCCCCCAGTGTATGCACCCCCTTCCCCCAGTGTCTGCACCCACCCCTTACCCCAGTGTCTGCAACCTGCCTCCCCCAGTGTCTGCACCCACCCTTCCCCCATTGTCTGCACCCACCCCTCCCCGGTGTCTGCACCCACCCTCCCCTAGAGTCTGCACTCACCCCTCCCGCAGTGTCTGCAACCACCTTCCCCCAGTGTTGGCAGCCGACCTTGCCCCAGTGTCTGCACCCAACCCTCCCCCGTGTCTGCAACCACCCCTACCCCAGTGTCTGCAGCCTTCCTCCACCAGTGACTGAACCCACGCCTCCCCCAGTGTCTGCACCCACCCCTCCCGCAGTGTGTGCATCCACCCCTCCTCCAGTCTCTGCACCCACCCCTTCCGCAGTGTTTGCATCCACCACTTCCCCAGTTTCAGCACCCAACCCTCCCACCGTTTCTGCACCCACCCCTCCCCCATTGTCTGCAACCACCCCTCCCCCAGTGTATGCACCCACCACTCCCCCACTGTCTGCACCCACCTCTCCCCCAGTGTCTGCAGACCCTCCTCCAGTGGCTGCACTCCCTTCCCCCAGTGGCTGCACCCACCCCTGCCCCAGTGTCGGCACCCACCCCTGCCCAGGTGTCGACACCCACCCCTCCCCAAGTGTCTGCACCCATCCGTCCCCCAGTGTCTGCACCCACTGCTCCCCCAGTGTCTGCATCCACCCCTCATCCAGTGTCTGCACCCACCCTCCACCAGTGTCGACACCCACCCCTCTCCCATTGTCAGCACCCACCCCTGTCCCAGTGTCTGCACACACCCACCCCCAGAGTCTGCACTCACCTCTCCCGCAGAGTCTGCATCTACCTTCCCCCAGTGTCTGCACCCACCCCTCCCCCATTGTCTGCACCCACTCCTCCCCCAGTGTCTGCACCCACCCCTCCTCCAGTGTCTGTAACCACCCCTCCCCCAGTGTCTGCAACCACCCCTCACCCAGTGTCTGCACCCACCCCTCCCCCAGTGTCTTCACCCACCACTTCCCCTAATGTCTGCAGGCCCTCCCTCAGTGTCGGCACCCACCGCTCCCCCAGTGTCTGCAACCACCCCTCCACAAGTGTCTGCACTCCCTTCCCCCAGTGTCTGCACCCACCACTCCCCCAGTGTCGGCACCCACCCCTGCCCCAGTGTCGGCACCCACCCATCCCCCAGTGTCTGCAACCACCCCTACCCCAGTGTCTGCAACCACCCCTCCACCAGTGACTGCACACACCCCTCCCCCAGTGTCTGCACCCACCCCTCTCCCCAGTGTCAGCACCCACCCCTCACCCAGTGTCTGCACCCACTCCTCATCCAGTGTCTGCAACCTGCCTCCCCCAGTGTCTGCACCCACCCCTCCCCCAGTGTCTGCACACACCCGCCCCCAGTGTCTGCACACACCGCTGCCCCGGTGCCTGAACCCACCCCTCCCCCAGTGTCTGCACCCACCCCTCCCCCAGTGTCTGCACCCACCCTCCCCTAGAGTCTGCACTCACCCCTCCCGCAGTGTCTGCATCCACCTTCCCCCAGTGTTGGCAGCCGACCTTGCCCCAGTGTCTGCACCCAACCCTCCCCCGTGTCTGCAACCACCCCTACCCCAGTGTCTGCAGCCTTCCTCCACCAGTGACTGCACCCACCCCTCCCCCAGTGTCTGCACCCACCCCTCCCGTAGTGTGTGCATCCACCCCTCCTCCAGTCTCTGCACCCACCCCTCACCCAGTGTCTGCACCCACTCCTCATCCAGTGTCTGCAACCTGCCCCCGCCAGTGTCTGCACCCACCCCTCCCCCAGTGTCTGCACACACCCGCCCCCAGTGTCTGCACACACCGCTGCCCCAGTGCCTGAACCCACCCCTCCCCCAGTGTCTGCACCCACCCCTCCCCCAGTGTATGCACCCACTTCCCCCAGTGTCTGCACCCACCCCTTACCCCAGTGTCTGCAACCTGCCTCCCCCAGTGTCTGCACCCACCCTTCCCCCATTGTCTGCACCCACCCCTTCCCCAGTGTCTGCAGCCACCTCTCCCCCAGTTTCTGTGCCCACCCCTCCCCCAGTGTCTGCACCCACCCCTCCCCCAGTGTCTGCACACACCCGCCCCCAGTGTCTGCACACACCGCTGCCCCAGTGCCTGAACCCACCCCTCCCCCAGTGTCTGCACCCACCCCTCACCCAGTGTATGCACCCCCTTCCCCCAGTGTCTGCACCCACCCCTTACCCCAGTGTCTGCAACCTGCCTCCCCCAGTGTCTGCACCCACCCTTCCCCCATTGTCTGCACCCACCCCTCCCCCAGTGTCTGCACCCACCCTCCCCTAGAGTCTGCACTCACCCCTCCCGCAGTGTCTGCAACCACCTTCCCCCAGTGTTGGCAGCCGACCTTGCCCCAGTGTCTGCACCCAACCCTCCCCCGTGTCTGCAACCACCCCTACCCCAGTGTCTGCAGCCTTCCTCCACCAGTGACTGAACCCACCCCTCCCCCAGTGTCTGCACCCACCCCTCCCGCAGTGTGTGCATCCACCCCTCCTCCAGTCTCTGCACCCACCCCTTCCGCAGTGTTTGCATCCACCACTTCCCCAGTTTCAGCACCCAACCCTCCCACCGTTTCTGCACCCACCCCTCCCCCAGTGTCTGCAACCACCCCTCCCCCAGTGTCTGCACCCAACACTCCCCCACTGTCTGCACCCACCACTCCCCCAGTGTCTGCAGCCCCTCCTCCAGTGGCTGCACTCCCTTCCCCCAGTGGCTGCACCCACCCCTGCCCCAGTGTCGGCACCCACCCCTGCCCAGGTGTCGACACCCACCCCTCCCCAAGTGTCTGCACCCATCCCTCCCCCAGTGTCTGCACCCACCGCTCCCCCAGTGTCTGCATCCACCCCTCATCCAGTGTCTGCACCCACCCTCCACCAGTGTCGACACCCACCCCTCTCCCATTGTCAGCACCCACCCCTCTCCCAGTGTCTGCACACACCCACCCCCAGAGTCTGCACTCACCTCTCCCGCAGAGTCTGCATCCACCTTCCCCCAGTGTCTGCACCCACCCCTCCCCCATTGTCTGCACCCACTCCTCCCCCAGTGTCTGCACCCACCCCTCCTCCAGTGTCTGCAACCACCCCTCCACCAGTGTCTGCAACCACCCCTCACCCAGTGTCTGCACCCACCCCTCCCCCAGTGTCTTCACCCACCACTTCCCCTAATGTCTGCAGTCCCTCCCTCAGTGTCTGCACCGACCCCTCCCCCAGTGCATGCACCCACCCCTCCACCAGTGTCTGCATTCCCTTCCCCCAGTGTCTGCACCCAAACCTGCCCCAGTGTCGGCACCCACCCCTCCCCCAGTGTCTGCAACCACCCCTCCACCAGTGTCTGCACTCCCTTCCCCCAGTGTCTGCACCCACCCCTCCCCCAGTGTCGGCACCCACCCCTGCCCCAGTGTCGGCACCCACCCATCCCCCAGTGTCTGCAACCACCCCTACCCCAGTGTCTGCAACCACCCCTCCACCAGTGACTGCACACACACCTCCCCCAGTGTCTGCACCCACCCCTCTCCCCAGTGTCAGTACCCACCCCTCACACAGTGTCTGCAACCACTCCTCATCCAGTGACTGCAACCTGCCTCCCCCAGTGTCTGCACCCACCCCTCCCCCAGTGTCTGCACACACCCGCCCCCAGTGTCTGCACACACCGCTGCCCCAGTGCCTGAACCCACCCCTCCCCCAGTGTCTGCACCCACCCCTCCCCCAGTTTCTGTGCCCACCCCTCCCCCAGTGTCTGCACCCACCCCTCCCCCAGTGTCTGCACACACCCGCCCCCAGTGTCTGCACACACCGCTGCCCCAGTGCCTGAACCCACTCCTCCCCCAGTGTCTGCACCCACCCCTCCCCCAGTGTATGCACCCCCTTCCCCCAGTGTCTGCACCCACCCCTTACCCCATTGTCTGCAACCTGCCTCCCCCAGTGTCTGCACCCAACCTTCCCCCATTGTCTGCACCCACCCCTCCCCCAGTGTCTGCACCCACCCTCCCCTAGAGTCTGCACTCACCCCTCCCGCAGTGTCTGCAACCACCTTCCCCCAGTGTTGGCAGCCGACCTTGCCCCAGTGTCTGCACCCAACCCTCCCCCGTGTCTGCAACCACCTCTACCCCAGTGTCTGCAGCCTTCCTCCACCAGTGACTGCACCCACCCCTCCCCCAGTGTCTGCACCCACCTCTCCCGCAGTGTGTGCATCCACCCCTCCTCCAGTCTCTGCACCCACCCCTTCCGCAGGGTTTGCATCCACCACTTCCCCAGTTTCAGCACCCAACCCTCCCACCGTTTCTGCACCCACCCCTCCCCCATTGTCTGCAACCACCCCTCCCCCAGTGTCTGCACCCACCACTCCCCCACTGTCTGCTCCCACCTCTCCCCCAGTGTCTGCAGACCCTCCTCCAGTGGCTGCACTCCCTTCCCCCAGTGGCTGCACCCACCCCTGCCCCAGTGGCGGCACCCACCCCTGCCCAGGTGTCGACACCCACCCCTCCCCAAGTGTCTGCAACCACCCCTACCCCAGTGTCTGCAACCACCCCTCCACCAATGACTGCACACACCCCTCCCCCAGTGTCTGCACCCACCCCTCTCCCCAGTGTCAGCACCCACTCCTCATCCAGTGTCTGCAACCTGCCTCCCCCAGTGTCTGCACACACCCGCCCCCAGTGTCTGCACACACCGCTGCCCCAGTGCCTGAACCCACCCCTCCCCCAGTGTCTGCACCCACCCCTTCCCCAGTGTCTGCACCCACCCTCCCCTAGAGTCTGCACTCACCCCTCCCGCAGTGTCTGCATCCACCTTCCCCCAGTGTTGGCAGCCGACCTTGCCCCAGTGTCTGCACCCAACCCTCCCCCGTGTCTGCAACCACCCCTACCCCAGTGTCTGCAGCCTTCCTCCACCAGTGACTGCACCCACCCCTCCCCCAGTGTCTGCACCCACCCCTCCCGTAGTGTGTGCATCCACCCCTCCCCCAGTGTCGGCACCTACCCCTGCCCCAGTGTCGGCACCCACCCATCCCCCAGTGTCTGCAACCACCCCTGCCCCAGTGTCTGCAACCACCACTCCACCAGTGACTGCACACACCCCTCCCCCAGTGTCTGCACCCACCCCTCTCCCCAGTGTCAGCACTCACCCCTCACCCAGTGTCTGCACCCACCCCTCCCGTAGTGTGTGCATCCACCCCTCCTCCAGTCTCTGCACCCACCCCTCACCCAGTGTCTGCACCCACTCCTCATCCAGTGTCTGCAACCTGCCCCCCGCAGTGTCTGCACCCACCCCTCCCCCAGTGTCTGCACACACCCGCCCCCAGTGTCTGCACACACCGCTGCCCCAGTGCCTGAACCCACCCCTCCCCCAGTGTCTGCACCCACCCCTCCCCCAGTGTATGCACCCACTTCCCCCAGTGTCTGCACCCACCCCTTACCCCAGTGTCTGCAACCTGCCTCCCCCAGTGTCTGCACCCACCCTTCCCCCATTGTCTGCACCCACCCCTTCCCCAGTGTCTGCAGCCAGCTCTCCCCCAGTTTCTGTGCCCACCCCTCCCCCAGTGTCTGCACCCACCCCTCCCCCAGTGTCTGCACACACCCGCCCCCAGTGTCTGCACACACCGCTGCCCCAGTGCCTGAACCCACCCCTCCCCCAGTGTCTGCACCCACCCCTCACCCAGTGTATGCACCCCCTTCCCCCAGTGTCTGCACCCACCCCTTACCCCAGTGTCTGCAACCTGCCTCCCCCAGTGTCTGCACCCACCCTTCCCCCATTGTCTGCACCCACCCCTCCCCCAGTGTCTGCACCCACCCTCCCCTAGAGTCTGCACTCACCCCTCCCGCAGTGTCTGCAACCACCTTCCCCCAGTGTTGGCAGCCGACCTTGCCCCAGTGTCTGCACCCAACCCTCCCCCGTGTCTGCAACCACCCCTACCCCAGTGTCTGCAGCCTTCCTCCACCAGTGACTGCACCCACCCCTCCCCCAGTGTCTGCACCCACCCCTCCCGCAGTGTGTGCATCCACCCCTCCTCCAGTCTCTGCACCCACCCCTTCCGCAGTGTTTGCATGCACCACTTCCCCAGTTTCAGCACCCAACCCTCCCACCGTTTCTGCACCCACCCCTCCCCCAGTGTCTGCAACCACCCCTCCCCCAGTGTCTGCACCCACCACTCCCCCACTGTCTGCACCCACTTCTCCCCCAGTGTCTGCAGCCCCTCCTCCAGTGGCTGCACTCCCTTCCCCCAGTGGCTGCACCCACCCCTGCCCCAGTGTCGGCACCCACCCCTGCCCAGGTGTCGACACCCACCCCTCCCCAAGTGTCTGCACCCATCCCTCCCCCAGTGTCTGCACCCACCGCTCCCCCAGTGTCTGCATCCACCCCTCATCCAGTGTCTGCACCCACCCTCCACCAGTATCGACACCCACCCCTCTCCCATTGTCAGCACCCACCCCTCTCCCAGTGTCTGCACACACCCACCCCCAGAGTCTGCACTCACCTCTCCCGCAGAGTCTGCATCCACCTTCCCCCAGTGTCTGCACCCACCCCTCCCCCATTGTCTGCACCCACTCCTCCCCCAGTGTCTGCACCCACCCCTCCTCCAGTGTCTGCAACCACCCCTCCCCCAGTGTCTGCAACCACCCCTCACCCAGTGTCTGCACCCACCCCTCCCCCAGTGTCTTCACCCACCACTTCCCCTAATGTCTGCAGTCCCTCCCTCAGTGTCTGCACCGACCCCTCCCCCAGTGTATGCACCCACCCCTCCACCAGTGTCTGCACTCCCTTCCCCCAGTGTCTGCACCCAAACCTGCCCCAGTGTCGGCACCCACCCCTCCCCCAGTGTCTGCAACCACCCCTCCACCAGTGTCTGCACTCCCTTCCCCCAGTGTCTGCACCCACCCCTCCCCCAGTGTCGGCACCCACCCCTGCCCCAGTGTCGGCACCCAACCATCCCCCAGTGTCTGCAACCACCCCTACCCCAGTGTCTGCAACCACCCCTCCACCAGTGACTGCACACACCCCTCCCCCAGTGTCTTCACCCACCACTTCCCCTAATGTCTGCAGTCCCTCCCTCAGTGTCTGCACCGACCCCTCCCCCAGTGCATGCACCCACCCCTCCACCAGTGTCTGCATTCCCTTCCCCCAGTGTCTGCACCCAAACCTGCCCCAGTGTCGGCACCCACCCCTCCCCCAGTGTCTGCAACCACCCCTCCACCAGTGTCTGCACTCCCTTCCCCCAGTGTCTGCACCCACCCCTCCCCCAGTGTCGGCACCCACCCCTGCCCCAGTGTCGGCACCCACCCATCCCCCAGTGTCTGCAACCACCCCTACCCCAGTGTCTGCAACCACCCCTCCACCAGTGACTGCACACACACCTCCCCCAGTGTCTGCACCCACCCCTCTCCCCAGTGTCAGTACCCACCCCTCACACAGTGTCTGCAACCACTCCTCATCCAGTGACTGCAACCTGCCTCCCCCAGTGTCTGCACCCACCCCTCCCCCAGTGTCTGCACACACCCGCCCCCAGTGTCTGCACACACCGCTGCCCCAGTGCCTGAACCCACCCCTCCCCCTGTGTCTGCACCCACCCCTCCCCCAGTTTCTGTGCCCACCCCTCCCCCAGTGTCTGCACCCACCCCTCCCCCAGTGTCTGCACACACCCGCCCCCAGTGTCTGCACACACCGCTGCCCCAGTGCCTGAACCCACTCCTCCCCCAGTGTCTGCACCCACCCCTCCCCCAGTGTATGCACCCCCTTCCCCCAGTGTCTGCACCCACCCCTTACCCCATTGTCTGCAACCTGCCTCCCCCAGTGTCTGCACCCACCCTTCCCCCATTGTCTGCACCCACCCCTCCCCCAGTGTCTGCACCCACCCTCCCCTAGAGTCTGCACTCACCCCTCCCGCAGTGTCTGCAACCACCTTCCCCCAGTGTTGGCAGCCGACCTTGCCCCAGTGTCTGCACCCAACCCTCCCCCGTGTCTGCAACCACCTCTACCCCAGTGTCTGCAGCCTTCCTCCACCAGTGACTGCACCCACCCCTCCCCCAGTGTCTGCACCCACCCCTCCCGCAGTGTGTGCATCCACCCCTCCTCCAGTCTCTGCACCCACCCCTTCCGCAGGGTTTGCATCCACCACTTCCCCAGTTTCAGCACCCAACCCTCCCACCGTTTCTGCACCCACCCCTCCCCCATTGTCTGCAACCACCCCTCCCCCAGTGTCTGCACCCACCACTCCCCCACTGTCTGCTCCCACCTCTCCCCCAGTGTCTGCAGACCCTCCTCCAGTGGCTGCACTCCCTTCCCCCAGTGGCTGCACCCACCCCTGCCCCAGTGTCGGCACCCACCCCTGCCCAGGTGTCGACACCCACCCCTCCCCAAGTGTCTGCAACCACCCCTACCCCAGTGTCTGCAACCACCCCTCCACCAGTGACTGCACACACCCCTCCCCCAGTGTCTGCACCCACCCCTCTCCCCAGTGTCAGCATCCACCCCTCACCCAGTGTCTGCACCCACTCCTCATCCAGTGTCTGCAACCTGCCTCCCCCAGTGTCTGCACCCACCCCTCCCCCAGTGTCTGCACACACCCGCCCCCAGTGTCTGCACACACCGCTGCCCCAGTGCCTGAACCCACCCCTCCCCCAGTGTCTGCACCCACCCCTCCCCCAGTGTCTGCACCCACCCTCCCCTAGAGTCTGCACTCACCCCTCCCGCAGTGTCTGCATCCACCTTCCCCCAGTGTTGGCAGCCGACCTTGCCCCAGTGTCTGCACCCAACCCTCCCCCGTGTCTGCAACCACCCCTACCCCAGTGTCTGCAGCCTTCCTCCACCAGTGACTGCACCCACCCCTCCCCCAGTGTCTGCACCCACCCCTCCCGTAGTGTGTGCATCCACCCCTCCCCCAGTGTCGGCACCCACCCCTGCCCCAGTGTCGGCACCCACCCATCCCCCAGTGTCTGCAACCACCCCTACCCCAGTGTCTGCAACCACCACTCCACCAGTGACTGCACACACCCCTCCCCCAGTGTCTGCACCCACCCCTCTCCCCAGTGTCAGCACTCACCCCTCACCCAGTGTCTGCACCCACCCCTCCCGTAGTGTGTGCATCCACCCCTCCTCCAGTCTCTGCACCCACCCCTCACCCAGTGTCTGCACCCACTCCTCATCCAGTGTCTGCAACCTGCCCCCCGCAGTGTCTGCACCCACCCCTCCCCCAGTGTCTGCACACACCCGCCCCCAGTGTCTGCACACACCGCTGCCCCAGTGCCTGAACCCACCCCTCCCCCAGTGTCTGCACCCACCCCTCCCCCAGTGTATGCACCCACTTCCCCCAGTGTCTGCACCCACCCCTTACCCCAGTGTCTGCAACCTGCCTCCCCCAGTGTCTGCACCCACCCTTCCCCCATTGTCTGCACCCACCCCTTCCCCAGTGTCTGCAGCCAGCTCTCCCCCAGTTTCTGTGCCCACCCCTCCCCCAGTGTCTGCACCCACCCCTCCCCCAGTGTCTGCACAAACCCGCCCCCAGTGTCTGCACACACCGCTGCCCCAGTGCCTGAACCCACCCCTCCCCCAGTGTCTGCACCCACCCCTCACCCAGTGTATGCACCCCCTTCCCCCAGTGTCTGCACCCACCCCTTACCCCAGTGTCTGCAACCTGCCTCCCCCAGTGTCTGCACCCACCCTTCCCCCATTGTCTGCACCCACCCCTCCCCCAGTGTCTGCACCCACCCTCCCCTAGAGTCTGCACTCACCCCTCCCGCAGTGTCTGCAACCACCTTCCCCCAGTGTTGGCAGCCGACCTTGCCGGAGTGTCTGCACCCAACCCTCCCCCGTGTCTGCAACCACCCCTACCCCAGTGTCTGCAGCCTTCCTCCACCAGTGACTGCACCCACCCCTCCCCCAGTGTCTGCACCCACCCCTCCCGCAGTGTGTGCATCCACCCCTCCTCCAGTCTCTGCACCCACCCCTTCCGCAGTGTTTGCATGCACCACTTCCCCAGTTTCAGCACCCAACCCTCCCACCGTTTCTGCACCCACCCCTCCCCCAGTGTCTGCAACCACCCCTCCCCTAGTGTCGGCACCCACCACTCCCCCACTGTCTGCACCCACTTCTCCCCCAGTGTCTGCAGCCCCTCCTCCAGTGGCTGCACTCCCTTCCCCCAGTGGCTGCACCCACCCCTGCCCCAGTGTCGACACCCACCCCTGCCCAGGTGTCGACACCCACCCCTCCCCAAGTGTCTGCACCCATCCCTCCCCAAGTGTCTGCACCCACCGCTCCCCCAGTGTCTGCATCCACCCCTCATCCAGTGTCTGCACCCACCCTCCACCAGTATCGACACCCACCCCTCTCCCATTGTCAGCACCCACCCCTCTCCCAGTGTCTGCACACACCCACCCCCAGAGTCTGCACTCACCTCTCCCGCAGAGTCTGCATCCACCTTCCCCCAGTGTCTGCACCCACCCCTCCCCCATTGTCTGCACCCACTCCTCCCCCAGTGTCTGCACCCACCCCTCCTCCAGTGTCTGCAACCACCCCTCCCCCAGTGTCTGCAACCACCCCTCACCCAGTGTCTGCACCCACCCCTCCCCCAGTGTATGCACCCACCCCTCCACCAGTGTCTGCACTCCCTTCCCCCAGTGTCTGCACCCAAACCTGCCCCAGTGTCGGCACCCACCCCTCCCCCAGTGTCTGCAACCACCCCTCCACCAGTGTCTGCACTCCCTTCCCCCAGTGTCTGCACCCACCCCTCCCCCAGTGTCGGCACCCACCCCTGCCCCAGTGTCGGCACCCAACCATCCCCCAGTGTCTGCAACCACCCCTACCCCAGTGTCTGCAACCACCCCTCCCCCAGTGTCTGCACCCACCCCTCCCCCAGTGTCTGCACACACCCGCCCCCAGTGTCTGCACACACCGCTGCCCCAGTGCCTGAACCCACCCCTCCCCCAGTGTCTGCACCCACCCCTCCCCCAGTGTATGCACCCCCTTCCCCCAGTGTCTGCACCCACCCCTTACCCCAGTGTCTGCAACCTGCCTCCCCCAGTGTCTGCACCCACCCTTCCCCCATTGTCTGCACCCACCCCTCCCCCAGTGTCTGCACCCACCCTCCCCTAGAGTCTGCACTCACCCCTCCCGCAGTGTCTGCATCCACCTTCCCCCAGTGTTGGCAGCCGACCTTGCCCCAGTGTCTGCACCCAACCCTCCCCCGTGTCTGCAACCACCCCTACCCCAGTGTCTGCAGCCTTCCTCCACCAGTGACTGCACCCACCCCTCCCCCAGTGTCTGCACCCACCCCTCCCGCAGTGTGTGCATCCACCCCTCCCCCAGTCTCTGCACCCACCCCTCCCGCAATGTTTGCATCCACCACTCCCCCAGTTTCAGCACCCAACCCTCCCACCGTTTCTGCACCCACCCCTCCCCCAGTGTCTGCAACCACCCCTCCCCCAGTGTCTGCACCCACCACTCCCCCACTGTCTGCACCCACCCCTCCCCCAGTGTCTGCAACCACCCCTCCCCCAGTGTCTGCACCCACCACTCCCCCACTGTCTGCACCCGCCTCTCCCCCAGTGTCTGCAGCCTCTCCCCCAGTGGCTGCACCCACCCCTGCCCCAGTGTTGGCACACACCCCTGCCCAGGTGTCGACACCCACCCCTCCCCAAGTGTCTGCACCCATCCCTCCCCCAGTGTCTCCACCCACCGCTCCCCCAGTGTCTGCATCCACCCCTCATCCAGTGTCTGCACCCACCCTCCACCAGTGTCGACACCCACCCCTCTCCCATTGTCTGCACCCACCCCTCTCCCAGTGTCTGCACACACCCACCCCCAGAGTCTGCACTCACCTCTTCCGCAGAGTCTGCATCCACCTTCCCGCAGTGTCTGCACCCACCCCTCCCCCATTGTCTGCACCCACTCCTCCCCCAGTGTCTGCACCCACCCCTCCTCCAGTGTCTGCAACCACCCCTCCCCCAGTGTCTGCAACCACCCCTCACCCAGTGTCTGCACCCACCCCTCCCCCAGTGTCTTCACCCACCCCTTCCCCTAATGTCTGCAGCCCCTCCCTCAGTGTCTGCACCGACCCCTCCCCCAGTGTATGCACCCACCCCTCCACCAGTGTCTGCACTCCCTTCCCCCAGTGTCTGCACCCAAACCTGCCCCAGTGTCGGCACCCACCCCTCCCCCAGTGTCTGCAACCACCCCTCCACCAGTGTCTGCACTCCCTTCCCCCAGTGTCTGCACCCACCCCTCCCCCAGTGTCGGCACCCACCCCTGCCCCAGTGTCGGCACCCAACCATCCCCCAGTGTCTGCAACCACCCATCACCCAGTGGCTGCACCTACCCCTCCCCCAGTGTCTGCACCCACCCTCCCCCAGAGTCTGCACCCAGCCCTCCCCCAGTGTCTGCACCCACCCTCACCCAGTGTCTGCATCCACCCCTCCCCCAGTGTCTGCACGTACCCCTCCCCCAGTGTCTGCACCCACCACTCCCCCAGTGTCTGCACCCAACCTCCACCAGTGTCTGCATCCACCCCTCCCCCAGTGTCTGCACCCACCCTCCCCCAGTGTCTGCATCCACCCCTCCCCCAGTGTCTGCACGTACCCTTCCCCCAGTGTCTGCACCCACCCCTCCCCCTGTGTCTGCACCCACCCATCCCCCAGTGTCTGCATCCCGTTCCCACAGTGTCTGTACCCCTCTTGCCCCAGTGTCTGCACCCCCTTCCCCCAGTGTCTGCATCCCCTTCCCCAGTGTCTGCACCCACCCCTCCCCCAGTTTCTGCACCCACTCCTCCCCCAGTGTCTGCACCCACTCATCCCCCAGTGTTTGCAACCACCCCTCCCCCAGTGTCTGCATCCACCCCTCATCCAGTGTCTGCACCCACCCTCCACCAGTGTCGACACCCACCCCTCTCCCATTGTCTGCACCCACCCCTCTCCCAGTGTCTGCACACACCCACCCCCAGAGTCTGCACTCACCTCTCCCGCAGAGTCTGCATCCACCTTCCCCCAGTGTCTGCACCCACCCCTCCCCCAGTGTCTGCACCCACCCTCCCCCAGTGTCTGCATCCACCCCTCCCCCAGTGTCTGTACGTACCCTTCCCCCAGTGTCTGCACCCACCCCTCCACCTGTGTCTGCACCCACCCATCCCCCAGTGTCTGCATCCCCTTCCCACAGTGTCAGTACCCCTCTTGCCCCAGTGTCTGCACCCCCTTCCCACAGTGTCTGCATCCCCTTCCCCAGTGTCTGCACCCACCCCTCCCCCAGTTTCTGCACCATCTCTCCCCAGTGCCTGCAGCCCATTCCCCCAGTGTCTGCACCCACCGCTCCCCCAGTGTCTGCACCCACTCCTCATCCAGTGTCTGCAACCTGACTCCCCCAGTGTCTGCACCCCTCCTTCCCCCATTGTCTGCACCCACCCCTCCTCCAGTGTCTGCTCCCACCCCTCGCCCAGTGTCTGCACCCACCCCTCCCCCAGTGTCTGCACACACCCGCCCCCAGTTTCTGCACACACCCCTCCCCCAGTGCCTGAACCCACCCCTCCCCCAGTGTCTGCATCCACCCTCCCACAGTGTCGGCAGCCGACCCTCCCGCAGTGTCTGCACCCACCCCTCCTGCAGTGTCTGCACCGACCCCTCCCCCAGTGTGTGCACCCACACCTCCACCAGTGTCCGCATCCACCCCTCAACCAGTGTCTGCACCCAACCCTCCCCCAGTTTCTGCACACACCCCTCCCCCAGTGTCTGAACCCACCCCTCCCCCAGTGTCTGCATCCACCCTCCCCCAGTGTCGGCAGCCCTTCCTCCAGTGTCTGCACTCCCTTCCCCCAGTGGCTGCACCCACCCCTGCCCCAGTGTCGGCACCCACCCCTCCCCCAGTGTCTGCACCCACCTTCCCCTCGTGTCTGCACCCACCCCTCCCCGGTGTCTGCACCCCCCCTTCCCCCAGTGTCTGCATCCCTACTTCCCCCAGTTTCTGCACCGACTCTACTCCAGTGCCTGCATCCACCATTCCCCCAGTGTCTGCACCCACCTCTCACTCAGTGTATGCACCCACCACTATCCAATTTCTGCACCCACCCCTCCCCCAGTGTCTGCACCCCACTTCCTCCAGTGTCTGCACCCACCACTCCCTCAGTGGCTACACCCGCCCCGACCCCAGTTTCTGCACCCATCCTTCCCCCAGTGTCTGCACCCACCCCTCCCACAGTGTCTGCACCGACCCTTCCTCCAGTTCTGCACTCACCCCTCCCCCATTGTCTGCTCCCAACCCTCCCCCAGTGTCTGCACCTACCCTCCCCCCAGTGTCTGCAGCCTACCTTCCCCCAGTTTCTGCACCCACCGCTCCCCCAGTGTCTGCACCCACCCTCCCCCAGTGTCTGCACCCACCGCTCCCATAGTGTCTGCACCCACCCCTCCCCCAGTTTCTGCACCCACCCATCCCCCAGTGTCTGAACCTATCCTTCCCCCAGTGTCTGCATCCACCCACCCCCAGTGTCGGCAGCCGACCTTTTCCCAGTGTCTGCACCCACCCCTTCCCCAGTGTCTGCAGCCACCCCTCCCCCAGTTTCTGTGCCCACCCCTCCCCCAGTGTCTGCACCCACCCCTCCCTCAGTGTCTGCACGCACTCCTCCGCCAGTGTCTGCACCCACACCTGCCGCAGTGTCTGCACCCACCCTCCCCCAGTGTCTGAACCCACCTTCCACCAGTGACTGCACCCACCCCTCACCCAGTGTCTGCACCCACCCTCCACCAGTGTCTGCAACCACCCTCCACCAGTGACTGCACCCACCCCTCCCCCGGTGTCTGCACCCACCCGTCCCCCAATGTCTGCAACCACCCCTCCACCAGTGACTGCACACACCCCTCCCCCAGTGTCTGCACCCACCCCTCTCCCCAGTGTCAGCACCCACCCCTCACCCAGTGTCTGCACCCACTCCTCATCCAGTGTCTGCAACCTGCCTCCCCCAGTGTCTGCACCCACCCCTCCCCCAGTGTCTGCACACACCCGCCCCCAGTGTCTGCACACACCGCTGCCCCAGTGCCTGAACCCACCCCTCCCCCAGTGTCTGCACCCACCCCTCACCCAGTGTCTGCACCCACCCTCCACCAGTGTCTGCAACCACCCTCCACCAGTGACTGCACCAACTCCTCATCCAGTGTCTGCAACCTGCCTCCCCCAGTGTCTGCACCCACCCCTCCCCCAGTGTCTGCACATCCCGCCCCCAGTGTCTGCACACACCGCTGCCCCAGTGCCTAAACCCACCCCTCCCCCAGTGTCTGCACCCACCCCTTACCCCAGTGCCTGCAACCTGCCTCCCCCAGTGTCTGCACCCACCCTTCCCCCATTGTCTGCACCCACCCCTCCCCCAGTGTCTGCACCCACCCTCCCCTAGAGTCTGCACTCACCCCTCCCGCAGTGTCTGCAACCACCTTCCCCCAGTGTTGGCAGCCGACCTTGCCCCAGTGTCTGCACCCAACCCTCCCCCGTGTCTGCAACCACCCCTACCCCAGTGTCTGCAGCCTTCCTCCACCAGTGACTGCACCCACCCCTCCCCCAGTGTCTGCACCCACCCCTCCCGCAGTGTGTGCATCCACCCCTCCTCCAGTCTCTGCACCCACCCCTTCCGCAGTGTTTGCATCCACCACTTCCCCAGTTTCAGCACCCAACCCTCCCACCGTTTCTGCACCCACCCCTCCCCCAGTGTCTGCAACCACCCCTCCCCCAGTGTCTGCACCCACCACTCCCCCACTGTCTGCACCCACCGCTCCCCCAGTGTCTGCATCCACCCCTCATCCAGTGTCTGCACCCACCCTCCACCAGTGTCGACACCCACCCCTCTCCCATTGTCTGCACCCACCCCTCTCCCAGTGTCTGCACCCACCCCTCCTCCAGTGTCTGCAACCATCCCTCCCCCAGTGTCTGCAACCACCCCTCACCCAGTGTCTGCACCCACCCCTCCCCCAGTGTCTTCACCCACCACTTCCCCTAATGTCTGCAGTCCCTCCCTCAGTGTCTGCACCGACCCCTCCCCCAGTGTGCACCCACCCCTCCACCAGTGTCTGCACTCCCTTCCCCCAGTGTCTGCACCCTAACCTGCCCCAGTGTCGGCACCCACCCCTCCCCAGTGTCTGCAACCACCCCTCCACCAGTGATTGCACACACCCCTCCCCCACTGTCTGCACCCACCCCTCTCCCCAGTGTCAGCACCCACCCCTCACCCAGTGTCTGCACCCACTCCTCATCCAGTGTCTGCAACCTGCCTCCCCCAGTGTCTGCACCCACCCCTCCCCCAGTGTCTGCACACACCCGCCCCCAGTGTCTGCACACACCGCTGCCCCAGTGCCTGAACCCACCCCTCCCCCAGTGTCTGCACCCACCCCTCCCCCAGTGTCTGCACCCACCCCTCACCCAGTGTATGCACCCCCTTCCCCCAGTGTCTTCACCCACCCCTTACCCCAGTGTCTGCAACCTGCCTCCCCCAGTGTCTGCACCCACCCTTCCCCCATTGTCTGCACCCACCTTTCCCCCAGTGTCTGCACCCACCCTCCCCTAGAGTCTGCACTCACCCCTCCCGCAGTGTCTGCATCCACCTTCCCCCAGTGTTGGCAGCCGACCTTGCCCCAGTGTCTGCACCCAACCCTCCACCGTGCCTGCAACCACCCCTACCCCAGTGTCTGCAGCCTTCCTCCCCCAGTGTCTGCACCCACTCCTCCCGCAGTGTGTGCATCCACCCCTCCCCCAGTCTTTGCACCCACCCCTCCCGCAGTGTTTGCATCCACCACTCCCCCAGTTTCAGCACCCAACCCTCCCACCGTTTCTGCACCCACCCCTCCCCCAGTGTCTGCAACCACCCCTCCTCCAGTGTCTGCACCCACCACTCCCCCACTGTCTGCACCCACCTCTCCCCCAGTGTCTGCAGCCCCTTCTCCAGTGGCTTCACTCCCTTCCCCCAGTGGCTGCACCCACCCCTGCCCCAGTGTCGGCACCCACCCCTGCCCAGGTGTCGACACCCACCCCTCTCCAAGTGTCTGCACCCATCCCTCCCCCAGTGTCTCCACCCACCGCTCCCCCAGTGTCTGCATCCACCCCTCATCCAGTGTCTGCACCCACACTCCACCAGTGTCGACACCCACCCCTCTCCCATTGTCTGCACCCACCCCTCTCCCAGTGTCTGCACACACCCACCCCCAGAGTCTGCACTCACCTCTCCCGCAGAGTCTGCATCCACCTTCCCCCAGTGTCTGCACCCAACACTTCCCATTGTCTGCACCCACTCCTCCCCCAGTGTCTGCACCCACCCCTCCTCCAGTGTCTGCAACCACCCCTCCCCCAGTGTCTGCAACCACCCCTCACCCAGTGTCTGCACCCACCCCTCCCCCAGTGTCTTCACCCACCCCTTCCCCTAATGTCTGCAGCCCCTCCCTCAGTGTCTGCACCGACCCCTCCCCCAGTGTATGCACCCACCCCTCCACCAGTGTCTGCACTCCCTTCCCCCAGTGTCTGCACCCAAACCTGCCAGAGTGTCGGCACCCACCCCTCCCCCAGTGTCTGCAACCACCCCTCCACCAGTGTCTGCACTCCCTTCCCCCAGCGTCTGCACCCACCCCTCCCCCAGTGTCGGCACCCACCCCTGCCCCAGTGTCGGCACCCAACAATCCCCCAGTGTCTGCAACCACCCATCACCCAGTGGCTGCACCTACCCCTCCCCCAGTGTTGGCAGCCGACCTTGCCCCAGTGTCTGCACCCAACCCTCCACCGTGCCTGCAACCACCCCTACCCCAGTGTCTGCAGCCTTCCTCCCCCAGTGTCTGCACCCACTCCTCCCGCAGTGTGTGCATCCACCCCTCCCCCAGTCTTTGCACCCACCCCTCCCGCAGTGTTTGCATCCACCACTCCCCCAGTTTCAGCACCCAACCCTCCCACCGTTTCTGCACCCACCCCTCCCCCAGTGTCTGCAACCACCCCTCCCCCAGTGTCTGCACCCACCACTCCCCCACTGTCTGCACCCACCTCTCCCCCAGTGTCTGCAGCCCCTCCTCCAGTGGCTTCACTCCCTTCCCCCAGTGGCTGCACCCACCCCTGCCCCAGTGTCGGCACCCACCCCTGCCCAGGTGTCGACACCCACCCCTCTCCAAGTGTCTGCACCCATCCCTCCCCCAGTGTCTCCACCCACCGCTCCCCCAGTGTCTGCATCCACCCCTCATCCAGTGTCTGCACCCACACTCCACCAGTGTCGACACCCACCCCTCTCCCATTGTCTGCACCCACCCCTCTCCCAGTGTCTGCACACACCCACCCCCAGAGTCTGCACTCACCTCTCCCGCAGAGTCTGCATCCACCTTCCCCCAGTGTCTGCACCCACCCCTTCCCATTGTCTGCACCCACTCCTCCCCCAGTGTCTGCACCCACCCCTCCTCCAGTGTCTGCAACCACCCCTCCCCCAGTGTCTGCAACCACCCCTCACCCAGTGTCTGCACCCACCCCTCCCCCAGTGTCTTCACCCACCCCTTCCCCTAATGTCTGCAGCCCCTCCCTCAGTGTCTGCACCGACCCCTCCCCCAGTGTATGCACCCACCCCTCCACCAGTGTCTGCACTCCCTTCCCCCAGTGTCTGCACCCAAACCTGCCCCAGTGTCGGCACCCACCCCTCCCCCAGTGTCTGCAACCACCCCTCCACCAGTGTCTGCACTCCCTTCCCCCAGTGTCTGCACCCACCCCTCCCCCAGTGTCGGCACCCACCCCTGCCCCAGTGTCGGCACCCAACCATCCCCAAGTGTCTGCAACCACCCATCACCCAGTGGCTGCACCTACCCCTCCCCCAGTGTCTGCACCCACCCTCCCCCAGTGTCTGCACCCAGCCCTCCCCCAGTGTCTGCACCCACCCTCACCCAGTGTCTGCATCCACCCCTCCCCCAGTGTCTGCACGTACCCCTCCCCCAGTGTGTGCACCCACCACTCCCCCAGTGTCTGCACCCAACCTCCACCAGTGTCTGCATCCACCCCTCCCCCAGTGTCTGCACCCACCCTCCCCCAGTGTCTGCATCCACCCCTCCCCCAGTGTCTGCACGTACCCTTCCCCCAGTGTCTGCACCCACCTCTCCCCTTGTGTCTGCACCCACCCATCCCCCAGTGTCTGCATCCCCTTCCCACAGTGTCTGTACCCTTCTTGCCCCAGTGTCTGCACCCCCTTCCCCCAGTGTCTGCATCCCCTTCCCCAGCGTCTGCACCCACCCCTCCCCCAGTTTCTGCACCCACTCCTCCCCCAGTGTCTGCACCCACTCCTCCCCCAGTGTCTGCAACCACCCCTCCCCCAGTGTCTGCACCCACCCTCCACCAGTGTCGACACCCAGCCCTCTCCCATTGTCTGCACCCACCCCTCTCCCAGTGTCTGCACACACCCACCCCCAGAGTCTGCACTCACCTCTCCCGCAGAGTCTGCATCCACCTTCCCCCAGTGTCTGCACCCACCCCTCCCCCATTGTCTGCACCCACTCCTCCCCCAGTGTCTGCACCCACCCCTCCTCCAGTGTCTGCAACCACCCCTCCCCCAGTGTCTGCAACCACCCCTCACCCAGTGTCTGCACCCACCCCTCCCCCAGTGTCTTCACCCACTACTTCCCCTAATTTCTGCAGCCCCTCCTTCAGTGTCTGCACCGACCCCTCCCCCAGTGTATGCACCCACCCCTCCACCAGTGTCTGCACTCCCTTCCCCCAGTGTCTGCACCCAAACCTGCCCCAGTGTCGGCACCCACCCCTCCCCCAGTGTCTGCAACCACCCCTCCACCAGTGTCTGCACTCCCTTCCCCCAGCGTCTGCACCCACCCTTCCCCAGTGTCGGCACCCACCCCTGCCCCAGTGTCGGCACCCAACCATCCCCCAGTGTCTGCAACCACCCATCACCCAGTGGCTGCACCTACCCCTCCCCCAGTGTCTGCACCCACCCTCCCCCAGTGTCTGCACCCAGCCCTCCCCCAGTGTCTGCACCCACCCTCACCCAGTGTCTGCATCCACCCCTCCCCCAGTGTCTGCACGTACCCCTCCCCCAGTGTGTGCACCCACCACTCCCCCAGTGTCTGCACCCAACCTCCACCAGTGTCTGCATCCACCCCTCCCCCAGTGTCTGCACCCACCCTCCCCCAGTGTCTGCATCCACCCCTCCCCCAGTGTCTGCACGTACCCTTCCCCCAGTGTCTGCACCCACCTCTCCCCTTGTGTCTGCACCCACCTCTCCCCTTGTGTCTGCACCCACCCATCCCCCAGTGTCTGCATCCCCTTCCCACAGTGTCTGTACCCTTCTTGCCCCAGTGTCTGCACCCCCTTCCCCCAGTGTCTGCATCCCCTTCCCCAGCGTCTGCACCCACCCCTCCCCCAGTGTCTGCAGCCACCCCTCCCCCAGTTTCTGTGCCCACCCCTCCCCCAGTGTCTGCACCCACCCCTCCCTCAGTGTCTGCACGCACTCCTCCGCCAGTGTCTGCACCCACACCTGCCGCAGTGTCTGCACCCACCCTCCCCCAGTGTCTGAACCCACCTTCCACCAGTGACTGCACCCACCCCTCCACCGGTGTCTGCACCCACCCGTCCCCCAATGTCTGCAACCACCCCTCCACCAGTGACTGCACACACCCCTCCCCCAGTGTCTGCACCCACCCCTCTCCCCAGTGTCAGCACCCACCCCTCACCCAGTGTCTGCACCCACTCCTCATCCAGTGTCTGCAACCTGCCTCCCCCAGTGTCTGCACCCACCCCTCCCCCAGTGTCTGCACACACCCGCCCCCAGTGTCTGCACACACCGCTGCCCCAGTGCCTGAACCCACCCCTCCCCCAGTGTCTGCACCCACCCCTCACCCAGTGTCTGCACCCACCCTCCACCAGTGTCTGCAACCACCCTCCACCAGTGACTGCACCAACTCCTCATCCAGTGTCTGCAACCTGCCTCCCCCAGTGTCTGCACCCACTCCTCCCCCAGTGTCTGCACACACCCGCCCCCAGTGTCTGCACACACCGCTGCCCCAGTGCCTAAACCCACCCCTCCCCCAGTGTCTGCACCCACCCCTTACCCCAGTGCCTGCAACCTGCCTCCCCCAGTGTCTGCACCCACCCTTCCCCCATTGTCTGCACCCACCCCTCCCCCAGTGTCTGCACCCACCCTCCCCTAGAGTCTGCACTCACCCCTCCCGCAGTGTCTGCAACCACCTTCCCCCAGTGTTGGCAGCCGACCTTGCCCCAGTGTCTGCACCCAACCCTCCCCCGTGTCTGCAACCACCCCTACCCCAGTGTCTGCAGCCTTCCTCCACCAGTGACTGCACCCACCCCTCCCCCAGTGTCTGCACCCACCCCTCCCGCAGTGTGTGCATCCACCCCTCCTCCAGTCTCTGCACCCACCCCTTCCGCAGTGTTTGCATCCACCACTTCCCCAGTTTCAGCACCCAACCCTCCCACCGTTTCTGCACCCACCCCTCCCCCAGTGTCTGCAACCACCCCTCCCCCAGTGTCTGCACCCACCACTCCCCCACTGTCTGCACCCACCGCTCCCCCAGTGTCTGCATCCACCCCTCATCCAGTGTCTGCACCCACCCTCCACCAGTGTCGACACCCACCCCTCTCCCATTGTCTGCACCCACCCCTCTCCCAGTGTCTGCACCCACCCCTCCTCCAGTGTCTGCAACCATCCCTCCCCCAGTGTCTGCAACCACCCCTCACCCAGTGTCTGCACCCACCCCTCCCCCAGTGTCTTCACCCACCACTTCCCCTAATGTCTGCAGTCCCTCCCTCAGTGTCTGCACCGACCCCTCCCCCAGTGTGCACCCACCCCTCCACCAGTGTCTGCACTCCCTTCCCCCAGTGTCTGCACCCTAACCTGCCCCAGTGTCGGCACCCACCCCTCCCCAGTGTCTGCAACCACCCCTCCACCAGTGTCTGCACTCCCTTCCCCCAGTGTCTGCACCCACCCCTCCCCCAGTGTCGACACCCACCCCTGCCCCAGTGTCGACACCCAACCATCCCCCAGTGTCTGCAACCACCCCTACCCCAGTGTCTGCAACCACCCCTCCACCAGTGATTGCACACACCCCTCCCCCACTGTCTGCACCCACCCCTCTCCCCAGTGTCAGCACCCACCCCTCACCCAGTGTCTGCACCCACTCCTCATCCAGTGTCTGCAACCTGCCTCCCCCAGTGTCTGCACCCACCCCTCCCCCAGGTCTGCACACACCCGCCCCCAGTGTCTGCACACACCGCTGCCCCAGTGCCTGAACCCACCCCTCCCCCAGTGTCTGCACCCACCCCTCCCCCAGTGTATGCACCCCCTTCCCCCAGTGTCTTCACCCACCCCTTACCCCAGTGTCTGCAACCTGCCTCCCCCAGTGTCTGCACCCACCCTTCCCCCATTGTCTGCACCCACCCCTCCCCCAGTGTCTGCACCCACCCTCCCCTAGAGTCTGCACTCACCCCTCCCGCAGTGTCTGCATCCACCTTCCCCCAGTGTTGGCAGCCGACCTTGCCCCAGTGTCTGCACCCAACCCTCCACCGTGCCTGCAACCACCCCTACCCCAGTGTCTGCAGCCTTCCTCCACCAGTGACTGCACCCACCCCTCCCCCAGTGTCTGCACCCACTCCTCCCGCAGTGTGTGCATCCACCCCTCCCCCAGTCTTTGCACCCACCGCTCCCGCAGTGTTTGCATCCACCACTCCCCCAGTTTCAGCACCCAACCCTCCCACCGTTTCTGCACCCACCCCTCCCCCAGTGTCTGCAACCACCCCTCCCCCAGTGTCTGCACCCACCACTCCCCCACTGTCTGCACCCACCTCTCCCCCAGTGTCTGCAGCCCCTCCTCCAGTGGCTTCACTCCCTTCCCCCAGTGGCTGCACCCACCCCTGCCCCAGTGTCGGCACCCACACCTGCCCAGGTGTCGACACCCACCCCTCTCCAAGTGTCTGCACCCATCCCTCCCCCAGTGTCTCCACCCACCGCTCCCCCAGTGTCTGCATCCACCCCTCATCCAGTGTCTGCACCCACACACCACCAGTGTCGACACCCACCCCTCTCCCATTGTCTGCACACACCCCTCTCCCAGTGTCTGCACACACCCACCCCCAGAGTCTGCACTCACCTCTCCCGCAGAGTCTGCATCCACCTTCCCCCAGTGTCTGCACCCACCCCTTCCCATTGTCTGCACCCACTCCTCCCCCAGTGTCTGCACCCACCCCTCCTCCAGTGTCTGCAACCACCCCTCCCCAGTGTCTGCAACCACCCCTCACCCAGTGTCTGCACCCACCCCTCCCCCAGTGTCTTCACCCACCCCTTCCCCTAATGTCTGCAGCCCCTCCCTCAGTGTCTGCACCGACCCCTCCCCCAGTGTATGCACCCACCCCTCCACCAGTGTCTGCACTCCCTTCCCCCAGTGTCTGCACCCAAACCTGCCCCAGTGTCGGCACCCACCCCTCCCCCAGTGTCTGCAACCACCCCTCCACCAGTGTCTGCACTCCCTTACCCCAGCGTCTGCACCCACCCCTCCCCCAGTGTCGGCACCCACCCCTGCCCCAGTGTCGGCACCCAACAATCCCCCAGTGTCTGCAACCACCCATCACCCAGTGGCTGCACCTACCCCTCCCCCAGTGTTGGCAGCCGACCTTGCCCCAGTGTCTGCACCCAACCCTCCACCGTGCCTGCAACCACCCCTACCCCAGTGTCTGCAGCCTTCCTCCCCCAGTGTCTGCACCCACTCCTCCCGCAGTGTGTGCATCCACCCCTCCCCCAGTCTTTGCACCCACCCCTCCCGCAGTGTTTGCATCCACCACTCCCCCAGTTTCAGCACCCAACCCTCCCACCGTTTCTGCACCCACCCCTCCCCCAGTGTCTGCAACCACCCCTCCCCCAGTGTCTGCACCCACCACTCCCCCACTGTCTGCACCCACCTCTCCCCCAGTGTCTGCAGCCCCTCCTCCAGTGGCTTCACTCCCTTCCCCCAGTGGCTGCACCCACCCCTGCCCCAGTGTCGGCACCCACCCCTGCCCAGGTGTCGACACCCACCCCTCTCCAAGTGTCTGCACCCATCCCTCCCCCAGTGTCTCCACCCACCGCTCCCCCAGTGTCTGCATCCACCCCTCATCCAGTGTCTGCACCCACACTCCACCAGTGTCGACACCCACCCCTCTCCCATTGTCTGCACCCACCCCTCTCCCAGTGTCTGCACACACCCACCCCCAGAGTCTGCACTCACCTCTCCCGCAGAGTCTGCATCCACCTTCCCCCAGTGTCTGCACCCACCCCTTCCCATTGTCTGCACCCACTCCTCCCCCAGTGTCTGCACCCACCCCTCCTCCAGTGTCTGCAACCACCCCTCCCCCAGTGTCTGCAACCACCCCTCACCCAGTGTCTGCACCCACCCCTCCCCCAGTGTCTTCACCCACCCCTTCCCCTAATGTCTGCAGCCCCTCCCTCAGTGTCTGCACCGACCCCTCCCCCAGTGTATGCACCCACCCCTCCACCAGTGTCTGCACTCCCTTCCCCCAGTGTCTGCACCCAAACCTGCCCCAGTGTCGGCACCCACCCCTCCCCCAGTGTCTGCAACCACCCCTCCACCAGTGTCTGCACTCCCTTCCCCCAGTGTCTGCACCCACCCCTCCCCCAGTGTCGGCACCCACCCCTGCCCCAGTGTCGGCACCCAACCATCCCCCAGTGTCTGCAACCACCCATCACCCAGTGGCTGCACCTACCCCTCCCCCAGTGTCTGCACCCACCCTCCCCCAGTGTCTGCACCCAGCCCTCCCCCAGTGTCTGCACCCACCCTCACCCAGTGTCTGCATCCACCCCTCCCCCAGTGTCTGCACGTACCCCTCCCCCAGTGTGTGCACCCACCACTCCCCCAGTGTCTGCACCCAACCTCCACCAGTGTCTGCATCCACCCCTCCCCCAGTGTCTGCACCCACCCTCCCCCAGTGTCTGCATCCACCCCTCCCCCAGTGTCTGCACGTACCCTTCCCCCAGTGTCTGCACCCACCTCTCCCCTTGTGTCTGCACCCACCCATCCCCCAGTGTCTGCATCCCCTTCCCACAGTGTCTGTACCCTTCTTGCCCCAGTGTCTGCACCCCCTTCCCCCAGTGTCTGCATCCCCTTCCCCAGCGTCTGCACCCACCCCTCCCCCAGTTTCTGCACCCACTCCTCCCCCAGTGTCTGCACCCACTCCTCCCCCAGTGTCTGCAACCACCCCTCCCCCAGTGTCTGCACCCACCCTCCACCAGTGTCGACACCCACCCCTCTCCCATTGTCTGCACCCACCCCTCTCCCAGTGTCTGCACACACCCACCCCCAGAGTCTGCACTCACCTCTCCCGCAGAGTCTGCATCCACCTTCCCCCAGTGTCTGCACCCACCCCTCCCCCATTGTCTGCACCCACTCCTCCCCCAGTGTCTGCACCCACCCCTCCTCCAGTGTCTGCAACCACCCCTCCCCCAGTGTCTGCAACCACCCCTCACCCAGTGTCTGCACCCACCCCTCCCCCAGTGTCTTCACCCACCACTTCCCCTAATTTCTGCAGCCCCTCCTTCAGTGTCTGCACCGACCCCTCCCCCAGTGTATGCACCCACCCCTCCACCAGTGTCTGCACTCCCTTCCCCCAGTGTCTGCACCCAAACCTGCCCCAGTGTCGGCACCCACCCCTCCCCCAGTGTCTGCAACCACCCCTCCACCAGTGTCTGCACTCCCTTCCCCCAGCGTCTGCACCCACCCTTCCCCAGTGTCGGCACCCACCCCTGCCCCAGTGTCGGCACCCAACCATCCCCCAGTGTCTGCAACCACCCATCACCCAGTGGCTGCACCTACCCCTCCCCCAGTGTCTGCACCCACCCTCCCCCAGTGTCTGCACCCAGCCCTCCCCCAGTGTCTGCACCCACCCTCACCCAGTGTCTGCATCCACCCCTCCCCCAGTGTCTGCACGTACCCCTCCCCCAGTGTGTGCACCCACCACTCCCCCAGTGTCTGCACCCAACCTCCACCAGTGTCTGCATCCACCCCTCCCCCAGTGTCTGCACCCACCCTCCCCCAGTGTCTGCATCCACCCCTCCCCCAGTGTCTGCACGTACCCTTCCCCCAGTGTCTGCACCCACCTCTCCCCTTGTGTCTGCACCCACCTCTCCCCTTGTGTCTGCACCCACCCATCCCCCAGTGTCTGCATCCCCTTCCCACAGTGTCTGTACCCTTCTTGCCCCAGTGTCTGCACCCCCTTCCCCCAGTGTCTGCATCCCCTTCCCCAGCGTCTGCACCCACCCCTCCCCCAGTGTCTGCAGCCACCCCTCCCCCAGTTTCTGTGCCCACCCCTCCCCCAGTGTCTGCACCCACCCCTCCCTCAGTGTCTGCACGCACTCCTCCGCCAGTGTCTGCACCCACACCTGCCGCAGTGTCTGCACCCACCCCTCCCCCAGTGTCTGAACCCACCTTCCACCAGTGACTGCACCCACCCCTCCACCGGTGTCTGCACCCACCCGTCCCCCAATGTCTGCAACCACCCCTCCACCAGTGACTGCACACACCCCTCCCCCAGTGTCTGCACCCACCCCTCTCCCCAGTGTCAGCACCCACCCCTCACCCAGTGTCTGCACCCACTCCTCATCCAGTGTCTGCAACCTGCCTCCCCCAGTGTCTGCACCCACCCCTCCCCCAGTGTCTGCACACACCCGCCCCCAGTGTCTGCACACACCGCTGCCCCAGTGCCTGAACCCACCCCTCCCCCAGTGTCTGCACCCACCCCTCACCCAGTGTCTGCACCCACCCTCCACCAGTGTCTGCATCCACCCCTCCCCAGTGTCTGCAACCACCCCTCACCCAGTGTCTGCACCCACCCCTCCCCCAGTGTCTTCACCCACCCCTTCCCCTAATGTCTGCAGCCCCTCCCTCAGTGTCTGCACCGACCCCTCCCCCAGTGTATGCACCCACCCCTCCACCAGTGTCTGCACTCCCTTCCCCCAGTGTCTGCACCCAAACCTGCCCCAGTGTCGGCACCCACCCCTCCCCCAGTGTCTGCAACCACCCCTCCACCAGTGTCTGCACTCCCTTACCCCAGCGTCTGCACCCACCCCTCCCCCAGTGTCGGCACCCACCCCTGCCCCAGTGTCGGCACCCAACAATCCCCCAGTGTCTGCAACCACCCATCACCCAGTGGCTGCACCTACCCCTCCCCCAGTGTTGGCAGCCGACCTTGCCCCAGTGTCTGCACCCAACCCTCCACCGTGCCTGCAACCACCCCTACCCCAGTGTCTGCAGCCTTCCTCCCCCAGTGTCTGCACCCACTCCTCCCGCAGTGTGTGCATCCACCCCTCCCCCAGTCTTTGCACCCACCCCTCCCGCAGTGTTTGCATCCACCACTCCCCCAGTTTCAGCACCCAACCCTCCCACCGTTTCTGCACCCACCCCTCCCCCAGTGTCTGCAACCACCCCTCCTCCAGTGTCTGCACCCACCACTCCCCCACTGTCTGCACCCACCTCTCCCCCAGTGTCTGCAGCCCCTCCTCCAGTGGCTTCACTCCCTTCCCCCAGTGGCTGCACCCACCCCTGCCCCAGTGTCGGCACCCACCCCTGCCCAGGTGTCGACACCCACCCCTCTCCAAGTGTCTGCACCCATCCCTCCCCCAGTGTCTCCACCCACCGCTCCCCCAGTGTCTGCATCCACCCCTCATCCAGTGTCTGCACCCACACTCCACCAGTGTCGACACCCACCCCTCTCCCATTGTCTGCACCCACCCCTCTCCCAGTGTCTGCACACACCCACCCCCAGAGTCTGCACTCACCTCTCCCGCAGAGTCTGCATCCACCTTCCCCCAGTGTCTGCACCCACCCCTTCCCATTGTCTGCACCCACTCCTCCCCCAGTGTCTGCACCCACCCCTCCTCCAGTGTCTGCAACCACCCCTCCCCCAGTGTCTGCAACCACCCCTCACCCAGTGTCTGCACCCACCCCTCCCCCAGTGTCTTCACCCACCCCTTCCCCTAATGTCTGCAGCCCCTCCCTCAGTGTCTGCACCGACCCCTCCCCCAGTGTATGCACCCACCCCTCCACCAGTGTCTGCACTCCCTTCCCCCAGTGTCTGCACCCAAACCTGCCCCAGTGTCGGCACCCACCCCTCCCCCAGTGTCTGCAACCACCCCTCCACCAGTGTCTGCACTCCCTTCCCCCAGTGTCTGCACCCACCCCTCCCCCAGTGTCGGCACCCACCCCTGCCCCAGTGTCGGCACCCAACCATCCCCCAGTGTCTGCAACCACCCATCACCCAGTGGCTGCACCTACCCCTCCCCCAGTGTCTGCACCCACCCTCCCCCAGTGTCTGCACCCAGCCCTCCCCCAGTGTCTGCACCCACCCTCACCCAGTGTCTGCATCCACCCCTCCCCCAGTGTCTGCACGTACCCCTCCCCCAGTGTGTGCACCCACCACTCCCCCAGTGTCTGCACCCAACCTCCACCAGTGTCTGCATCCACCCCTCCCCCAGTGTCTGCACCCACCCTCCCCCAGTGTCTGCATCCACCCCTCCCCCAGTGTCTGCACGTACCCTTCCCCCAGTGTCTGCACCCACCTCTCCCCTTGTGTCTGCACCCACCCATCCCCCAGTGTCTGCATCCCCTTCCCACAGTGTCTGTACCCTTCTTGCCCCAGTGTCTGCACCCCCTTCCCCCAGTGTCTGCATCCCCTTCCCCAGCGTCTGCACCCACCCCTCCCCCAGTTTCTGCACCCACTCCTCCCCCAGTGTCTGCACCCACTCCTCCCCCAGTGTCTGCAACCACCCCTCCCCCAGTGTCTGCACCCACCCTCCACCAGTGTCGACACCCACCCCTCTCCCATTGTCTGCACCCACCCCTCTCCCAGTGTCTGCACACACCCACCCCCAGAGTCTGCACTCACCTCTCCCGCAGAGTCTGCATCCACCTTCCCCCAGTGTCTGCACCCACCCCTCCCCCATTGTCTGCACCCACTCCTCCCCCAGTGTCTGCACCCACCCCTCCTCCAGTGTCTGCAACCACCCCTCCCCCAGTGTCTGCAACCACCCCTCACCCAGTGTCTGCACCCACCCCTCCCCCAGTGTCTTCACCCACCACTTCCCCTAATTTCTGCAGCCCCTCCTTCAGTGTCTGCACCGACCCCTCCCCCAGTGTATGCACCCACCCCTCCACCAGTGTCTGCACTCCCTTCCCCCAGTGTCTGCATCCAAACCTGCCCCAGTGTCGGCACCCACCCCTCCCCCAGTGTCTGCAACCACCCCTCCACCAGTGTCTGCACTCCCTTCCCCCAGCGTCTGCACCCACCCTTCCCCAGTGTCGGCACCCACCCCTGCCCCAGTGTCGGCACCCAACCATCCCCCAGTGTCTGCAACCACCCATCACCCAGTGGCTGCACCTACCCCTCCCCCAGTGTCTGCACCCACCCTCCCCCAGTGTCTGCACCCAGCCCTCCCCCAGTGTCTGCACCCACCCTCACCCAGTGTCTGCATCCACCCCTCCCCCAGTGTCTGCACGTACCCCTCCCCCAGTGTGTGCACCCACCACTCCCCCAGTGTCTGCACCCAACCTCCACCAGTGTCTGCATCCATCCCTCCCCCAGTGTCTGCACCCACCCTCCCCCAGTGTCTGCATCCACCCCTCCCCCAGTGTCTGCACGTACCCTTCCCCCAGTGTCTGCACCCACCTCTCCCCTTGTGTCTGCACCCACCTCTCCCCTTGTGTCTGCACCCACCCATCCCCCAGTGTCTGCATCCCCTTCCCACAGTGTCTGTACCCTTCTTGCCCCAGTGTCTGCACCCCCTTCCCCCAGTGTCTGCATCCCCTTCCCCAGCGTCTGCACCCACCCCTCCCCCAGTGTCTGCAGCCACCCCTCCCCCAGTTTCTGTGCCCACCCCTCCCCCAGTGTCTGCACCCACCCCTCCCTCAGTGTCTGCACGCACTCCTCCGCCAGTGTCTGCACCCACACCTGCCGCAGTGTCTGCACCCACCCTCCCCCAGTGTCTGAACCCACCTTCCACCAGTGACTGCACCCACCCCTCCACCGGTGTCTGCACCCACCCGTCCCCCAATGTCTGCAACCACCCCTCCACCAGTGACTGCACACACCCCTCCCCCAGTGTCTGCACCCACCCCTCTCCCCAGTGTCAGCACCCACCCCTCACCCAGTGTCTGCACCCACTCCTCATCCAGTGTCTGCAACCTGCCTCCCCCAGTGTCTGCACCCACCCCTCCCCCAGTGTCTGCACACACCCGCCCCCAGTGTCTGCACACACCGCTGCCCCAGTGCCTGAACCCACCCCTCCCCCAGTGTCTGCACCCACCCCTCACCCAGTGTCTGCACCCACCCTCCACCAGTGTCTGCAACCACCCTCCACCAGTGACTGCACCAACTCCTCATCCAGTGTCTGCAACCTGCCTCCCCCAGTGTCTGCACCCACTCCTCCCCCAGTGTCTGCACACACCCGCCCCCAGTGTCTGCACACACCGCTGCCCCAGTGCCTAAACCCACCCCTCCCCCAGTGTCTGCACCCACCCCTTACCCCAGTGCCTGCAACCTGCCTCCCCCAGTGTCTGCACCCACCCTTCCCCCATTGTCTGCACCCACCCCTCCCCCAGTGTCTGCACCCACCCTCCCCTAGAGTCTGCACTCACCCCTCCCGCAGTGTCTGCAACCACCTTCCCCCAGTGTTGGCAGCCGACCTTGCCCCAGTGTCTGCACCCAACCCTCCCCCGTGTCTGCAACCACCCCTACCCCAGTGTCTGCAGCCTTCCTCCACCAGTGACTGCACCCACCCCTCCCCCAGTGTCTGCACCCACCCCTCCCGCAGTGTGTGCATCCACCCCTCCTCCAGTCTCTGCACCCACCCCTTCCGCAGTGTTTGCATCCACCACTTCCCCAGTTTCAGCACCCAACCCTCCCACCGTTTCTGCACCCACCCCTCCCCCAGTGTCTGCAACCACCCCTCCCCCAGTGTCTGCACCCACCACTCCCCCACTGTCTGCACCCACCGCTCCCCCAGTGTCTGCATCCACCCCTCATCCAGTGTCTGCACCCACCCTCCACCAGTGTCGACACCCACCCCTCTCCCATTGTCTGCACCCACCCCTCTCCCAGTGTCTGCACCCACCCCTCCTCCAGTGTCTGCAACCATCCCTCCCCCAGTGTCTGCAACCACCCCTCACCCAGTGTCTGCACCCACCCCTCCCCCAGTGTCTTCACCCACCACTTCCCCTAATGTCTGCAGTCCCTCCCTCAGTGTCTGCACCGACCCCTCCCCCAGTGTGCACCCACCCCTCCACCAGTGTCTGCACTCCCTTCCCCCAGTGTCTGCACCCTAACCTGCCCCAGTGTCGGCACCCACCCCTCCCCAGTGTCTGCAACCACCCCTCCACCAGTGTCTGCACTCCCTTCCCCCAGTGTCTGCACCCACCCCTCCCCCAGTGTCGACACCCACCCCTGCCCCAGTGTCGACACCCAACCATCCCCCAGTGTCTGCAACCACCCCTACCCCAGTGTCTGCAACCACCCCTCCACCAGTGATTGCACACACCCCTCCCCCACTGTCTGCACCCACCCCTCTCCCCAGTGTCAGCACCCACCCCTCACCCAGTGTCTGCACCCACTCCTCATCCAGTGTCTGCAACCTGCCTCCCCCAGTGTCTGCACCCACCCCTCCCCCAGGTCTGCACACACCCGCCCCCAGTGTCTGCACACACCGCTGCCCCAGTGCCTGAACCCACCCCTCCCCCAGTGTCTGCACCCACCCCTCCCCCAGTGTATGCACCCCCTTCCCCCAGTGTCTTCACCCACCCCTTACCCCAGTGTCTGCAACCTGCCTCCCCCAGTGTCTGCACCCACCCTTCCCCCATTGTCTGCACCCACCCCTCCCCCAGTGTCTGCACCCACCCTCCCCTAGAGTCTGCACTCACCCCTCCCGCAGTGTCTGCATCCACCTTCCCCCAGTGTTGGCAGCCGACCTTGCCCCAGTGTCTGCACCCAACCCTCCACCGTGCCTGCAACCACCCCTACCCCAGTGTCTGCAGCCTTCCTCCACCAGTGACTGCACCCACCCCTCCCCCAGTGTCTGCACCCACTCCTCCCGCAGTGTGTGCATCCACCCCTCCCCCAGTCTTTGCACCCACCGCTCCCGCAGTGTTTGCATCCACCACTCCCCCAGTTTCAGCACCCAACCCTCCCACCGTTTCTGCACCCACCCCTCCCCCAGTGTCTGCAACCACCCCTCCCCCAGTGTCTGCACCCACCACTCCCCCACTGTCTGCACCCACCTCTCCCCCAGTGTCTGCAGCCCCTCCTCCAGTGGCTTCACTCCCTTCCCCCAGTGGCTGCACCCACCCCTGCCCCAGTGTCGGCACCCACACCTGCCCAGGTGTCGACACCCACCCCTCTCCAAGTGTCTGCACCCATCCCTCCCCCAGTGTCTCCACCCACCGCTCCCCCAGTGTCTGCATCCACCCCTCATCCAGTGTCTGCACCCACACACCACCAGTGTCGACACCCACCCCTCTCCCATTGTCTGCACACACCCCTCTCCCAGTGTCTGCACACACCCACCCCCAGAGTCTGCACTCACCTCTCCCGCAGAGTCTGCATCCACCTTCCCCCAGTGTCTGCACCCACCCCTTCCCATTGTCTGCACCCACTCCTCCCCCAGTGTCTGCACCCACCCCTCCTCCAGTGTCTGCAACCACCCCTCCCCAGTGTCTGCAACCACCCCTCACCCAGTGTCTGCACCCACCCCTCCCCCAGTGTCTTCACCCACCCCTTCCCCTAATGTCTGCAGCCCCTCCCTCAGTGTCTGCACCGACCCCTCCCCCAGTGTATGCACCCACCCCTCCACCAGTGTCTGCACTCCCTTCCCCCAGTGTCTGCACCCAAACCTGCCCCAGTGTCGGCACCCACCCCTCCCCCAGTGTCTGCAACCACCCCTCCACCAGTGTCTGCACTCCCTTACCCCAGCGTCTGCACCCACCCTTCCCCCAGTGTCGGCACCCACCCCTGCCCCAGTGTCGGCACCCAACCATCCCCCAGTGTCTGCAACCACCCATCACCCAGTGGCTGCACCTACCCCTCCCCCAGTGTCTGCACCCACCCTCCCCCAGTGTCTGCACCCAGCCCTCCCCCAGTGTCTGCACCCACCCTCACCCAGTGTCTGCATCCACCCCTCCCCCAGTGTCTGCACGTACCCCTCCCCCAGTGTGTGCACCCACCACTCCCCCAGTGTCTGCACCCAAACTCCACCAGTGTCTGCATCCACCCCTCCCCCAGTGTCTGCACCCACCCTCCCCCAGTGTCTGCATCCATCCCTCCCCCAGTGTCTGCACGTACCCTTCCCCCAGTGTCTGCACCCACCTCTCCCCTTGTGTCTGCACCCACCCATCCCCCAGTGTCTGCATCCCCTTCCCACAGTGTCTGTACCCTTCTTGCCCCAGTGTCTGCACCCCCTTCCCCCAGTGTCTGCATCCCCTTCCCCAGTGTCTGCACCCACGCCTCCCCCAGTTTCTGCACCCACTCCTCCCCCAGTGTCTGCACCCACTCCTCCCCCAGTGTCTGCAGCCCCTCCTCCAGTGGCTGCACTCCCTTCCCCCAGTGTCTGCAACCACCCCTCCCCCAGTGTCTGCACCCACTCCTCTCCCAGTGTCTGCACACACCCACCCCCAGAGTCTGCACTCACCTCTCCCGCAGAGTCTGCATCCACCTTCCCCCAGTGTCTGCACCCACCCCTCCCCCATTGTCTGCACCCACTCCTCCCCCAGTGTCTGCACCCACCCCTCCTCCAGTGTCTGCAACCACCCCTCCCCCAGTGTCTGCAACCACCCCTCACCCAGTGTCTGCACCCACCCCTCCCCCAGTGTCTTCACCCACCACTTCCCCTAATTTCTGCAGCCCCTCCCTCAGTGTCTGCACCGACCCCTCCCCCAGTGTATGCACCCACCCCTCCACCAGTGTCTGCACTCCCTTCCCCCAGTGTCTGCACCCAAACCTGCCCCAGTGTCGGCACCCACCCCTCCCCCAGTGTCTGCAACCACCCCTCCACCAGTGTCTGCACTCCCTTCCCCCAGCGTCTGCACCCACCCCTCCCCCAGTGTCGGCACCCACCCCTGCCCCAGTGTCGGCACCCAACCATCCCCCAGTGTCTGCAACCACCCATCACCCAGTGGCTGCACCTACCCCTCCCCCAGTGTCTGCACACACCCTCCCCCAGTGTCTGCACCCAGCCCTCCCCCAGTGTCTGCACCCACCCTCACCCAGTGTCTGCATCCACCCCTCCCCCAGTGTCTGCACGTACCCCTCCCCCAGTGTGTGCACCCACCACTCCCCCAGTGTCTGCACCCAACCTCCACCAGTGTCTGCATCCACCCCTCCCCCAGTGTCTGCACCCACCCTCCCCCAGTGTCTGCATCCACCCCTCCCCCAGTGTCTGCACGTACCCTTCCCCCAGTGTCTGCACCCACCTCTCCCCTTGTGTCTGCACCCACCCATCCCCCAGTGTCTGCATCCCCTTCCCACAGTGTCTGTACCCTTCTTGCCCCAGTGTCTGCACCCCCTTCCCCCAGTGTCTGCATCCCCTTCCCCAGCGTCTGCACCCACCCCTCCCCCAGTTTCTGCACCCACTCCTCCCCCAGTGTCTGCACCCACTCCTCCCCCAGTGTCTGCAACCACCCCTCCCCCAGTGTCTGCACCCACCCTCCACCAGTGTCGACACCCAGCCCTCTCCCATTGTCTGCACCCACCCCTCTCCCAGTGTCTGCACACACCCACCCCCAGAGTCTGCACTCACCTCTCCCGCAGAGTCTGCATCCACCTTCCCCCAGTGTCTGCACCCACCCCTCCCCCATTGTCTGCACCCACTCCTCCCCCAGTGTCTGCACCCACCCCTCCTCCAGTGTCTGCAACCACCCCTCCCCCAGTGTCTGCAACCACCCCTCACCCAGTGTCTGCACCCACCCCTCCCCCAGTGTCTTCACCCACCACTTCCCCTAATTTCTGCAGCCCCTCCCTCAGTGTCTGCACCGACCCCTCCCCCAGTGTATGCACCCACCCCTCCACCAGTGTCTGCACTCCCTTCCCCCAGTGTCTGCACCCAAACCTGCCCAAGTGTCGGCACCCACCCCTCCCCCAGTGTCTGCAACCACCCCTCCACCAGTGTCTGCACTCCCTTCCCCCAGTGTCTGCACCCACCCCTCCCCCAGTGCCGGCACCCACCCCTGCCCCAGTGTCGGCACCCAACCATCCCCCAGTGTCTGCAACCACCCCTCCCCCAGTGTCTGCAACCACCCCTCCACTAGTGACTGCACACACCCCTCCCCCAGTGTCTGCACCCACCCCTCTCCCCAGTGTCAGCACCCACCCCTCACCCAGTGTCTGCACCCACTCCTCATCCAGTGTCTGTAAACTGCCTCCCCCAGTGTCTGCACCCACCCCTCCCCCAGTGTCTGCACACACCCGCCCCCAGTGTCTGCACACACCGCTGCCCCAGTGCCTGAACCCACCCCTCCCCCAGTGTCTGTACCCACTCCTCCCCCAGTGTATGCACCCCCTTCCCCCAGTGTCTGCACCCACCCTTTACCCCAGTGTCTGCAACCTGCCTCCCCCAGTGTCTGCACCCACCCTTCCCCCATTGTCTGCACCCACCCCTCCCCCAGTGTCTGCACCCACCCTCCCCTAGACTCTGCACTCACCCCTCCCGCAGTGTCTGCATCCACCTTCCCCCAGTGTTGGCAGCCGACCTTGCCCCAGTGTCTGCACCCAACCCTCCCCCGTGTCTGCAACCACCCCTACCCCAGTGTCTGCAGCCTTCCTCCAGCAGTAACTGCACCCACCCCTCCCCCAGTCTCTGCACCCACCCCTCCCGCAGTGTTTGCATCCACCACTCACCCAGTTTCAGCACCCAACCCTCCCACCGTTTCTGCACCCACCCCTCCCCCAGTGTCTGCAACCACCCCTCCCCCAGTGTCTGCACCCACCACTCCCCCACTGTCTGCACCCACCTCTCCCCCACTGTCTGCAGCCCCTCCTCCAGTGGCTGCACTCCCTTCACCCAGTGGCTGCACCCACCCCTGCCCCAGTGTCGGCACCCACCCCTGCCCAGGTGTCGACACCCACCCCTCCCCAAGTGTCTGCACCCACTCCTCCCCCAGTGTCTGCAACCACCCCTCCCCCAGTGTCTGCACCCACCCTCCACCAGTGTCGACACCCAGCCCTCTCCCATTGTCTGCACCCACCCCTCCCCCAGTGTCTTCACCCACCACTTCCCCTAATGTCTGCAGTCCCTCCCTCAGTGTCTGCACCGACCCCTCCCCCAGTGTGCACCCACCCCTCCACCAGTGTCTGCACTCCCTTCCCCCAGTGTCTGCACCCTAACCTGCCCCAGTGTCGGCACCCACCCCTCCCCAGTGTCTGCAACCACCCCTCCACCAGTGTCTGCACTCCCTTCCCCCAGTGTCTGCACCCACCCCTCCCCCAGTGTCGACACCCACCCCTGCCCCAGTGTCGACACCCAACCATCCCCCAGTGTCTGCAACCACCCCTACCCCAGTGTCTGCAACCACCCCTCCACCAGTGATTGCACACACCCCTCCCCCACTGTCTGCACCCACCCCTCTCCCCAGTGTCAGCACCCACCCCTCACCCAGTGTCTGCACCCACTCCTCATCCAGTGTCTGCAACCTGCCTCCCCCAGTGTCTGCACCCACCCCTCCCCCAGGTCTGCACACACCCGCCCCCAGTGTCTGCACACACCGCTGCCCCAGTGCCTGAACCCACCCCTCCCCCAGTGTCTGCACCCACCCCTCCCCCAGTGTATGCACCCCCTTCCCCCAGTGTCTTCACCCACCCCTTACCCCAGTGTCTGCAACCTGCCTCCCCCAGTGTCTGCACCCACCCTTCCCCCATTGTCTGCACCCACCCCTCCCCCAGTGTCTGCACCCACCCTCCCCTAGAGTCTGCACTCACCCCTCCCGCAGTGTCTGCATCCACCTTCCCCCAGTGTTGGCAGCCGACCTTGCCCCAGTGTCTGCACCCAACCCTCCACCGTGCCTGCAACCACCCCTACCCCAGTGTCTGCAGCCTTCCTCCACCAGTGACTGCACCCACCCCTCCCCCAGTGTCTGCACCCACTCCTCCCGCAGTGTGTGCATCCACCCCTCCCCCAGTCTTTGCACCCACCGCTCCCGCAGTGTTTGCATCCACCACTCCCCCAGTTTCAGCACCCAACCCTCCCACCGTTTCTGCACCCACCCCTCCCCCAGTGTCTGCAACCACCCCTCCCCCAGTGTCTGCACCCACCACTCCCCCACTGTCTGCACCCACCTCTCCCCCAGTGTCTGCAGCCCCTCCTCCAGTGGCTTCACTCCCTTCCCCCAGTGGCTGCACCCACCCCTGCCCCAGTGTCGGCACCCACACCTGCCCAGGTGTCGACACCCACCCCTCTCCAAGTGTCTGCACCCATCCCTCCCCCAGTGTCTCCACCCACCGCTCCCCCAGTGTCTGCATCCACCCCTCATCCAGTGTCTGCACCCACACACCACCAGTGTCGACACCCACCCCTCTCCCATTGTCTGCACCCACCCCTCTCCCAGTGTCTGCACACACCCACCCCCAGAGTCTGCACTCACCTCTCCCGCAGAGTCTGCATCCACCTTCCCCCAGTGTCTGCACCCACCCCTTCCCATTGTCTGCACCCACTCCTCCCCCAGTGTCTGCACCCACCCCTCCTCCAGTGTCTGCAACCACCCCTCCCCAGTGTCTGCAACCACCCCTCACCCAGTGTCTGCACCCACCCCTCCCCCAGTGTCTTCACCCACCCCTTCCCCTAATGTCTGCAGCCCCTCCCTCAGTGTCTGCACCGACCCCTCCCCCAGTGTATGCACCCACCCCTCCACCAGTGTCTGCACTCCCTTCCCCCAGTGTCTGCACCCAAACCTGCCCCAGTGTCGGCACCCACCCCTCCCCCAGTGTCTGCAACCACCCCTCCACCAGTGTCTGCACTCCCTTCCCCCAGTGTCGGCACCCACCCCTGCCCCAGTGTCGGCACCCAACCATCCCCCAGTGTCTGCAACCACCCATCACCCAGTGGCTGCACCTACCCCTCCCCCAGTGTCTGCACCCACCCTCCCCCAGTGTCTGCACCCAGCCCTCCCCCAGTGTCTGCACCCACCCTCACCCAGTGTCTGCATCCACCCCTCCCCCAGTGTCTGCACGTACCCCTCCCCCAGTGTGTGCACCCACCACTCCCCCAGTGTCTGCACCCAAACTCCACCAGTGTCTGCATCCACCCCTCCCCCAGTGTCTGCACCCACCCTCCCCCAGTGTCTGCATCCATCCCTCCCCCAGTGTCTGCACGTACCCTTCCCCCAGTGTCTGCACCCACCTCTCCCCTTGTGTCTGCACCCACCCATCCCCCAGTGTCTGCATCCCCTTCCCACAGTGTCTGTACCCTTCTTGCCCCAGTGTCTGCACCCCCTTCCCCCAGTGTCTGCATCCCCTTCCCCAGTGTCTGCACCCACCCCTCCCCCAGTTTCTGCACCCACTCCTCCCCCAGTGTCTGCACCCACTCCTCCCCCAGTGTCTGCAGCCCCTCCTCCAGTGGCTGCACTCCCTTCCCCCAGTGTCTGCAACCACCCCTCCCCCAGTGTCTGCAACCACCCTCCACCAGTGTCGACACCCACCCCTCTCCCATTGTCTGCACCCACCCCTCTCCCAGTGTCTGCACACACCCACCCCCAGAGTCTGCACTCACCTCTCCCGCAGAGTCTGCATCCACTTTCCCCCAGTGTCTGCACCCACCCCTCCCCCATTGTCTGCACCCACTCCTCCCCCAGTGTCTGCACCCACCCCTCCTCCAGTGTCTGCAACCACCCCTCCCCCAGTGTCTGCAGCCACCCCTCACCCAGTGTCTGCACCCACCCCTCCCCCAATGTCTTCACCCACCACTTCCCCTAATTTCTGCAGCCCCTCCCTCAGTGTCTGCACCGACCCCTCCCCCAGTGTATGCACCCACCCCTCCACCAGTGTCTGCACTCCCTTCCCCCAGTGTCTGCACCCAAACCTGCCCAAGATTCGGCACCCACCCCTTCCCATTGTCTGCACCCACTCCTCCCCCAGTGTCTGCACCCACCCCTCCTCCAGTGTCTGCAACCACCCCTCCCCCAGTGTCTGCAACCACCCCTCACACAGTGTCTGCACCCACCCCTCCCCCAGTGTCTTCACCCACCCCTTCCCCTAATGTCTGCAGCCCCTCCCTCAGTGTCTGCACCGACCCCTCCCCCAGTGTATGCACCCACCCCTCCACCAGTGTCTGCACTCCCTTCCCCCAGTGTCTGCACCCAAACCTGCCCCAGTGTCGGCACCCACCCCTCCCCCAGTGTCTGCAACCACCCCTCCACCAGTGTCTGCACTCCCTTCCCCCAGCGTCTGCACCCACCCCTCCCCCAGTGTCGGCACCCACCCCTGCCCCAGTGTCGGCACCCAACCATCCCCAGTGTCTGCAACCACCCATCACCCAGTGGCTGCACCTACCCCTCCCCCAGTGTCTGCACCCACCCTCCCCCAGTGTCTGCACCCAGCCCTCCCCCAGTGTCTGCACCCACCCTCACCCAGTGTCTGCATCCACCCCTCCCCCAGTGTCTGCACGTACCCCTCCCCCAGTGTGTGCACCCACCACTCCCCCAGTGTCTGCACCCAACCTCCACCAGTGTCTGCATCCACCCCTCCCCCAGTGTCTGCACCCACCCTCCCCCAGTGTCTGCATCCACCCCTCCCCCAGTGTCTGCACGTACCCTTCCCCCAGTGTCTGCACCCACCTCTCCCCTTGTGTCTGCACCCACCCATCCCCCAGTGTCTGCATCCCCTTCCCACAGTGTCTGTACCCTTCTTTCCCCAGTGTCTGCACCCCCTTCCCCCAGTGTCTGCATCCCCTTCCCCAGCGTCTGCACCCACCCCTCCCCCAGTTTCTGCACCCACTCCTCCCCCAGTGTCTGCATCCACTCCTCCCCCAGTGTCTGCAACCACCCCTCCCCCAGTGTCTGCACCCACCCTCCACCAGTGTCGACACCCACCCCTCTCCCATTGTCTGCACCCACTCCTCTCCCAGTGTCTGCACACACCCACCCCCAGAGTCTGCACTCACCTCTCCCGCAGAGTCTGCATCCACCTTCCCCCAGTGTCTGCACCCACCCCTCCCCCATTGTCTGCACCCACTCCTCCCCCAGTGTCTGCACCCACCCCTCCTCCAGTGTCTGCAACCACCCCTCCCCCAGTGTCTGCAACCACCCCTCACCCAGTGTCTGCACCCACCCCTCCCCCAGTGTCTTCACCCACCACTTCCCCTAATTTCTGCAGCCCCTCCCTCAGTGTCTGCACCGACCCCTCCCCCAGTGTATGCACCCACCCCTCCACCAGTGTCTGCACTCCCTTCCCCCAGTGTCTGCACCCAAACCTGCCCCAGTGTCGGCACCCACCCCTCCCCCAGTGTCTGCAACCACCCCTCCACCAGTGTCTGCACTCCCTTCCCCCAGCGTCTGCACCCACCCCTCCCCCAGTGTCGGCACCCACCCCTGCCCCAGTGTCGGCACCCAACCATCCCCCAGTGTCTGCAACCACCCATCACCCAGTGGCTGCACCTACCCCTCCCCCAGTGTCTGCACACACCCTCCCCCAGTGTCTGCACCCAGCCCTCCCCCAGTGTCTGCACCCACCCTCACCCAGTGTCTGCATCCACCCCTCCCCCAGTGTCTGCACGTACCCCTCCCCCAGTGTGTGCACCCACCACTCCCCCAGTGTCTGCACCCAACCTCCACCAGTGTCTGCATCCACCCCTCCCCCAGTGTCTGCACCCACCCTCCCCCAGTGTCTGCATCCACCCCTCCCCCAGTGTCTGCACGTACCCTTCCCCCAGTGTCTGCACCCACCTCTCCCCTTGTGTCTGCACCCACACATCCCCCAGTGTCTGCATCCCCTTCCCACAGTGTCTGTACCCTTCTTGCCCCAGTGTCTGCACCCCCTTCCCCCAGTGTCTGCATCCCCTTCCCCAGCGTCTGCACCCACCCCTCCCCCAGTTTCTGCACCCACTCCTCCCCCAGTGTCTGCACCCACTCCTCCCCCAGTGTCTGCAACCACCCCTCCCCCAGTGTCTGCACCCACCCTCCACCAGTGTCGACACCCAGCCCTCTCCCATTGTCTGCACCCACCCCTCTCCCAGTGTCTGCACACACCCACCCCCAGAGTCTGCACTCACCTCTCCCGCAGAGTCTGCATCCACCTTCCCCCAGTGTCTGCACCCACCCCTCCCCCATTGTCTGCACCCACTCCTCCCCCAGTGTCTGCACCCACCCCTCCTCCAGTGTCTGCAACCACCCCTCCCCCAGTGTCTGCAACCACCCCTCACCCAGTGTCTGCACCCACCCCTCCCCCAGTGTCTTCACCCACCACTTCCCCTAATTTCTGCAGCCCCTCCCTCAGTGTCTGCACCGACCCCTCCCCCAGTGTATGCACCCACCCCTCCACCAGTGTCTGCACTCCCTTCCCCCAGTGTCTGCACCCAAACCTGCCCAAGTGTCGGCACCCACCCCTCCCCCAGTGTCTGCAACCACCCCTCCACCAGTGTCTGCACTCCCTTCCCCCAGTGTCTGCACCCACCCCTCCCCCAGTGCCGGCACCCACCCCTGCCCCAGTGTCGGCACCCAACCATCCCCCAGTGTCTGCAACCACCCCTCCCCCAGTGTCTGCAACCACCCCTCCACTAGTGACTGCACACACCCCTCCCCCAGTGTCTGCACCCACCCCTCTCCCCAGTGTCAGCACCCACCCCTCACCCAGTGTCTGCACCCACTCCTCATCCAGTGTCTGTAAACTGCCTCCCCCAGTGTCTGCACCCACCCCTCCCCCAGTGTCTGCACACACCCGCCCCCAGTGTCTGCACACACCGCTGCCCCAGTGCCTGAACCCACCCCTCCCCCAGTGTCTGTACCCACCCCTCCCCCAGTGTATGCACCCCCTTCCCCCAGTGTCTGCACCCACCCTTTACCCCAGTGTCTGCAACCTGCCTCCCCCAGTGTCTGCACCCACCCTTCCCCCATTGTCTGCACCCACCCCTCCCCCAGTGTCTGCACCCACCCTCCCCTAGACTCTGCACTCACCCCTCCCGCAGTGTCTGCATCCACCTTCCCCCAGTGTTGGCAGCCGACCTTGCCCCAGTGTCTGCACCCAACCCTCCCCCGTGTCTGCAACCACCCCTACCCCAGTGTCTGCAGCCTTCCTCCAGCAGTAACTGCACCCACCCCTCCCCCAGTCTCTGCACCCACCCCTCCCGCAGTGTTTGCATCCACCACTCACCCAGTTTCAGCACCCAACCCTCCCACCGTTTCTGCACCCACCCCTCCCCCAGTGTCTGCAACCACCCCTCCCCCAGTGTCTGCACCCACCACTCCCCCACTGTCTGCACCCACCTCTCCCCCACTGTCTGCAGCCCCTCCTCCAGTGGCTGCACTCCCTTCACCCAGTGGCTGCACCCACCCCTGCCCCAGTGTCGGCACCCACCCCTGCCCAGGTGTCGACACCCACCCCTCCACAAGTGTCTGCACCCACTCCTCCCCCAGTGTCTGCAACCACCCCTCCCCCAGTGTCTGCACCCACCCTCCACCAGTGTCGACACCCAGCCCTCTCCCATTGTCTGCACCCACCCCTCTCCCAGTGTCTGCACACACCCACCCCCAGAGTCTGCACTCACCTCTCCCGCAGAGTCTGCATCCACCTTCCCCCAGTGTCTGCACCCACCCCTCCCCCATTGTCTGCACCCACTCCTCCCCCAGTGTCTGCACCCACCCCTCCTCCAGTGTCTGCAACCACCCCTCCCCCAGTGTCTGCAACCACCCCTCACCCAGTGTCTGCACCCACCCCTCCCCCAGTGTCTTCACCCACCACTTCCCCTAATTTCTGCAGCCCCTCCCTCAGTGTCTGCACCGACCCCTCCCCCAGTGTATGCACCCACCCCTCCACCAGTGTCTGCACTCCCTTCCCCCAGTGTCTGCACCCAAACCTGCCCAAGTGTCGGCACCCACCCCTCCCCCAGTGTCTGCAACCACCCCTCCACCAGTGTCTGCACTCCCTTCCCCCAGTGTCTGCACCCACCCCTCCCCCAGTGCCGGCACCCACCCCTGCCCCAGTGTCGGCACCCAACCATCCCCCAGTGTCTGCAACCACCCCTCCCCCAGTGTCTGCAACCACCCCTCCACTAGTGACTGCACACACCCCTCCCCCAGTGTCTGCACCCACCCCTCTCCCCAGTGTCAGCACCCACCCCTCACCCAGTGTCTGCACCCACTCCTCATCCAGTGTCTGTAAACTGCCTCCCCCAGTGTCTGCACCCACCCCTCCCCCAGTGTCTGCACACACTCGCCCCCAGTGTCTGCACACACCGCTGCCCCAGTGCCTGAACCCACCCCTCCCCCAGTGTCTGTACCCACCCCTCCCCCAGTGTATGCACCCCCTTCCCCCAGTATCTGCACCCACCCCTTACCCCAGTGTCTGCAACCTGCCTCCCCCAGTGTCTGCACCCACCCTTCCCCCATTGTCTGCACCCACCCCTCCCCCAGTGTCTGCACCCACCCTCCCCTAGAGTCTGCACTCACCCCTCCCGCAGTGTCTGCATCCACCTTCCCCCAGTGTTGGCAGCCGACCTTGCCCCAGTGTCTGCACCCAACCCTCCCCCGTGTCTGCAACCACCCCTACCCCAGTGTCTGCAGCCTTCCTCCAGCAGTAACTGCACCCACCACTCCCCCAGTCTCTGCACCCACCCCTCCCGCAGTGTTTGCATCCACCACTCACCCAGTTTCAGCACCCAACCCTCCCACCGTTTCTGCACCCACCCCTCCCCCAGTGTCTGCAACCACCCCTCCCCCAGTGTCTGCACCCACCACTCCCCCACTGTCTGCACCCACCTCTCCCCCACTGTCTGCAGCCCCTCCTCCAGTGTCTGCACTCCCTTCACCCAGTGGCTGCACCCACCCCTGCCCCAGTGTCGGCACCCACCCCTGCCCAGGTGTCGACACCCACCCCTCCCCAAGTGTCTGCACCCATCCCTCCCCCAGTGTCTGCACCCACCGCTCCCCCAGTGTCTGCATCCACCCCTCATCCAGTGTCTGCACCCACCCTCCACCAGTGTTGACACCCACCCCTCTCCCATTGTCTGCACCCACCCCTCTCCCAGTGTCTGCACACACCCACCCCCAGAGTCTGCACTCACCTCTCCCGCAGAGTCTGCATCCACCTTCCCCCAGTGTCTGCACCCACCCCTCCCCCATTGTCTGCACCCACTCCTCCCCCAGTGTCTGCACCCACCCCTCCTCCAGTGTCTGCAACCACCCCTCCCCCTAATGTCTGCAGCCCCTCCCTCAGTGTCTGCACCGACCCCTCCCCCAGTGTATGCACCCACCCCTCCCCCAGTGTCTGCAACCACCCCTCCACCAGTGTATGCACTCCCTTCCCCCAGTGTCTGCACCCAAACCTGCCCCAGTGTCGGCACCCACCCCTCCCCCAGTGTCTGCAACCACCCCTCCACCAGTGTCTGCACTCCCTTCCCCCAGCGTCTGCACCCACCCCTCCCCCAGTGTCGGCACCCACCCCTGCCCCAGTGTCGGCACCCAACCATCCCCCAGTGTCTGCAACCACCCATCACCCAGTGGCTGCACCTACTCCTCCCCCAGTGTCTGCACCCACCCTCCCCCAGTGTCTGCACCCAGCCCTCCCCCAGTATCTGCACCCACCCTCACCCAGAGTCTGAATCCACCCCTCCCCCAGTGTCTGCACGTACCCCATCCCCAGTGTCTGCACCCACCACTCCCCCAGTGTCTGCACCCAACCTCCACCAGTGTCTGCATCCACCCCTCCCCCAGTGTCTGCACCCAGCCTCCCCCAGTGTCTGCATCCACCCCTCCCCCAGTGTCTGCACGTACCCTTCCCCCAGTGTCTGCACCCACCCCTCCCCCTGTGTCTGCACCCACCCATCCCCCAGTGTCTGCATCCCCTTCCCACAGTGTCTGTACCCCTCTTGCCCCAGTGTCTGCACCCCCTTCCCCCAGTGTCTGCATCCCCTTCCCCAGTGTCTGCACCCACCCCTCCCCCAGTTTCTGCACCATCTCTCCCCAGTGCCTGCAGCCCATTCCCCCAGTGTCTGCACCCACCGCTCCCCCAGTGTCTGCACCCACTCCTCATCCAGTGTCTGCAACCTGCCTCCCCCAGTGTCTGCACCCCTCCTTCCCCCATTGTCTGCACCCACCCCTCCCCCAGTGTCTGCTCCCACCCCTCGCCCAGTGTCTGCACCCACCCCTCCCCCAGTGTCTGCACACACCCGCCCCCAGTTTCTGCACACACCCCTCCCCCAGTGCCTGAACCCACCCCTCCCCCAGTGTCTGCATCCACCCTCCCACAGTGTCGGCAGCCGACCCTCCCGCAGTGTCTGCACCCACCCCTCCTGCAGTGTCTGCACCGACCCCTCCCCCAGTGTGTGCACCCACACCTCCACCAGTGTCTGCACCCACCCCTCAACCAGTGTCGGCACACAACCGTCCCCCAGTGTCTGCACCTACTCCTCCCCCAGTGTCTGCACCCAACCCTCCCCCAGTTTCTGCACACACCCCTCCCCCAGTGTCTGAACCCACCCCTCCCCCAGTGTCTGCATCCACCCTCCCCCAGTGTCGGCAGCCGAACCTCCCGCAGTGTCTGCACCCACCCCTCCCCGGTGTCTGCATCCCCCTTCCCCCAGTGTCTGCATCCCCACTTCCCCCAGTTTCTGCGCCGACTCTACTCCAGTGCCTGCATCCACCATTCCCCCAGTGTCTGCACCCACCTCTCACTCAGTGTATGCACCCACCACTATCAAATTTCTGCACCCACCCCTCCCCAAGTGTCTGCACCCCACTTCCCCCAGTGTCTGCACCCACCACTCCCTCAGTGGCTACACCCGCCCCGACCCCAGTTTCTGCACCCATCCTTCCCCCAGTGTCTGCACCCACCCCTCCCACAGTGTCTGCACCCACCCTCCCCCAGTGTCTGCACCCACCGCTCCCATAGTGCCTGCACCCACCCCTCCCCCAGTGTCTGCACCCACCCTCCCCCAGTGTCTGCACCCACCGCTCCCATAGTGCCTGCACCCACCCCTCCCCCAGTTTCTGCACCCACCCATCCCCCAGTGTCTGAACCTATCCTTCCCCCAGTGTCTGCATCCACCCACCCCCAGTGTCGGCAGCCGACCTTTTCCCAGTGTCTGCACCCACCCCTTCCCCAGTGTCTGCAGCCACCCCTCCCCCAGTTTCTGTGCCCACCCCTCCCCCAGTGTCTGCACCCACCCCTCCCTCAGTGTCTGCACGCACTCCTCCGCCAGTGTCTGCACCCACACCTGCCGCAGTGTCTGCACCCACCCTCCCCCAGTGTCTGAACCCACCTTCCACCAGTGACTGCACCCACCCCTCACCCAGTGTCTGCACCCACCCTCCACCAGTGTCTGCAACCACCCTCCACCAGTGACTGCACCCACCCCTCCCCCGGTGTCTGCACCCACCCGTCCCCCAATGTCTGCAACCACCCCTGCACCAGTGACTGCACACACCCCTCCCCCAGTGTCTGCACCCACCCCTCTCCTCAGTGTCAGCACCCACCCCAAACCCAGTGTCTGCACCCACTCCTCATCCAGTGTCTGCAACCTGCCTCCCCCAGTGTCTGCACCCACCCCTCCCCCAGTCTCTGCACACACCCGCCCCCAGTGTCTGCACACACCGCTGCCCCAGTGCCTGAACCCACCCCTCCCCCAGTGTCTGCACCCACCCCTCACCCAGTGTCTGCACCCACCCTCCACCAGTGTCTGCAACCACCCTCGACCAGTGACTGCACCAACTCCTCATCCAGTGTCTGCAACCTGCCTCCCCCAGTGTCTGCACCCACCCCTCCCCCAGTGTCTGCACACACCCGCCCCCAATGTCTGCACACACCGCTGCCCCAGTGCCTGAACCCACCCCTCCCCCAGTGTCTGCACCCACCCTTCCCCCAGTGTATGCACCCCCTTCCCCCAGTGTCTGCACCCACCCCTTACCCCAGTGTCTGCACACATCGCTCCCCCAGTGTCTGCACCCACTCCTCATCCAGTGTCTGCAACCTGCCTCCCCCAGTGTCTGCACCCACCCTTCCCCCATTGTCTGCACACACCCCTCCCCCAGTGTCTGCACCCACCCTCCCCTAGAGTCCGCAACCACCCCTACCCCAGTGTCTGCAGCCTTCCTCCACCAGTGACTGCACCCACCCCTCCCCCAGTGTCTGCACCCACCCCTCCCGCAGTGTGTGCATCCACCCCTCCCCCAGTCTCTGCACCCACCCCTCCCACAGTGTTTGCATCCACCACTCCCCCAGTTTCAGCACCCAATCCTCCCACCGTTTCTGCACCCACCCCTCCCCCAGTGTCTGCAACCACCCCTCCCCCAGTGTCTGCACCCACCACTCCCCCACTGTCTGCACCCACCTCTCCACCAGTGTCTGCAGCCCCTCCTGCATTGGCTGCACTCCCTTCCCCCAGTGGCTGCACCCACCCCTGCCCAGGTGTCGACACCCACTCCTCCCCAAGTGTCTGCACCCATCCCTCCCCCAGTGTCTGCACCCACCGCTCCCCCAGTGTCTGCATCCACCCCTCATCCAGTGTCTGCACCCACCCTCCACCAGTGTCGACACCCACCCCTCTCCCATTGTCTGCACCCACCCCTCTCCCAATGTCTGCACACACCCACCCCCAGAGTCTGCACTCACCTCTCCCGCAGAGTCTGCATCCACCTTCCCCCAGTGTCTGCACCCACCCCTGCCCCATTATCTGCACCCACTCCTCCCCCATTGTCTGCACCCACCCCTCCTCCAGTGTCTGCAACCACCCCTCCCCCAGTGTCTGCAACCACCCCTCACCCAGTGTCTGCACCCACCCCTCCCCCAGTGTCTTCACCGACCACTTCCCCTAATGTCTGCAGCCCCTCCCTCAGTGTCTGCACCGACCCCTCCCCCAGTGTATGCACCCACCCCTCCACCAGTGTCTGCACTCCCTTCCCCCAGTGTCTGCACCCAAACCTGCCCCAGTGTCGGCACCCACCCCTCCTCCAGTGTCTGCAACCACCCCTCCACCAGTGTCTGCACTCCCTTCCCCCAGTGTCTGCACCCACCCCTCCCCCAGTGTCGGCACACACCACTGCCCCAGTGTCGGCACCCACCCTCACCCAGTGTCTGCATCCACCCCTCCCCCAGTGTCTGCACGTTCCCCTCCCCCAGTGTCTGCACCCACCATCCCCCAGTGTCTGCACCCAACCTCCACCAGTGTCTGTATCCACCCCTCCCCCAGTGTCTGCACCCACCCTCCCCCAGTGTCTGCATCCACCCCTCCCCCAGTGTCTGCACGTACCCTTCCCCCAGTGTCTGCACCCACCCCTCCCCCTGTGTCTGCACCCACTCATCCCCCAGTGTATGCATCCCCTTCCCACAGTGTCTGTACCCCTCTTGCCCCAGTGTCTGCACCCTCTTCCCCAGTGTCTGCATCCCCTTCCCCAGTGTCTGCACCCACCCCTCCCCCAGTTTCTGCACCATCTCTCCCCAGTGCCTGCAGCCCATTCCCCCATTGTCTGCACCCACCCCTCCCCCAGTGTCTTCACCCACCCCTTCCCCTAATGTCTGCAGCCCCTCCCTCAGTGTCTGCACCGACCCCTCCCCCAGTGTATGCACCCACCCCTCCACCAGTTTCTGCACTCCCTTCCCCCAGTGTCGGCACGCACCCCTGCCCCATTGTCGGCACCCAACCATCCGCCAGTGTCTGCAACCACCCATCACCCAGTGGCTGCACCAACCCCTCCCCCAGTGTCTGCACCCACCCTCCCCCAGTGTCTGCACCCAGCCCTCCCCCAGTGTCTGCACCCACCCTCACCCAGTGTCTGCATCCACCCCTCCCCCAGTGCCTGCACGTACCCCTCCCCCAGTGTCTGCACCCACCACTCCTCCAGTGTCTGCACCCAACCTCCACCAGTGTCTGCATCCACCCCTCCCCCAGTGTCTGCACCCACCCTCCCCCAGTGTCTGCATCCACCCCTCCCCCAGTGTCTGCACGTACCCTTCCCCCAGTGTCTGCACCCACCCCTCCCCCTGTGTCTGCACCCACCCATCCCCCAGTGTCTGCATCCCCTTCCCACAGTGTCTGTACCCCTCTTGCCCCAGTGTCTGCATCCCCACTTCCCCCAGTTTCTGCGCCGACTCTACTCCAGTGCCTGCATCCACCATTCCCCCAGTGTCTGCACCCACTACTCACTCAGTGCCTGCACACACCGCTCCCCCAGTGTCTGCACCCACCCCTCCCCCAGTGTCTGCATCCCACTTCCCCCAGTGTCTGCACCCACCACTCCCTCAGTGGCTACACCCGCCCCGACCCCAGTTTCTGCACCCATCCTTCCCCCAGTGTCTGCACCCACCCCTCCCACAGTGTCTGCACCGACCCTTCCTCCAGTTCTGCACTCACCCCTCCCCCATTGTCTGCTCCCAACCCTCCCCCAGTGTCTGCTCCCACCCCTCGCCCAGTGTCTGCACCCACCCCTCCCCCAGTGTCTGCACACACCCGCCCCCAGTTTCTGCACACACCCCTCCCCCAGTGCCTGAATCCACCCCTCCCCCAGTGTCTGCATCCACCCTCCCACAGTGTCGGCAGCCGACTCTCCCGCAGTGTCTGCACCCACCCCTCCTGCAGTGTCTGCACCGACCCCTCCCCCAGTGTGTGCACCCACACCTCCACCAGTGTCTGCACCCACCCCTCAACCAGTGTCTGCACACAACCGTCCCCCAGTGTCTGCATCCACCCCTCATCCAGTGTCTGCACCCACCCTCCACCAGTGTCGACACCCACCCCTCTCCCATTGTCTGCACCCACCCCTCTCCCAATGTCTGCACACACCCACCCCCAGAGTCTGCACTCACCTCTCCCGCAGAGTCTGCATCCACCTTCCCCCAGTGTCTGCACCCACCCCTGCCCCATTATCTGCACCCACTCCTCCCCCATTGTCTGCACCCACCCCTCCTCCAGTGTCTGCAACCACCCCTCCCACAGTGTCTGCAACCACCCCTCACCCAGTGTCTGCACCCACCCCTCCCCCAGTGTCTTCACCCACCACTTCCCCTAATGTCTGCAGCCCCTCCCTCAGTGTCTGCACCGACTCCTCCCCCAGTGTATGCACCCACCCCTCCACCAGTGTCTGCACTCCCTTCCCCCAGTGTCTGCACCCAAACCTGCCCCAGTGTCGGCACCCACCCCTCCCCCAGTGTCTGCAACCACCCCTCCACCAGTGTCTGCACTCCCTTCCCCCAGTGTCTGCACCCACCCCTCCCCCAGTGTCGGCACCCACCACTGCCCCAGTGTCGGCACCCACCCTCACCCAGTGTCTGCATCCACCCCTCCCCCAGTGTCTGCACGTTCCCCTCCCCCAGTGTCTGCACCCACCATCCCCCAGTGTCTGCACCCAACCTCCACCAGTGTCTGTATCCACCCCTCCCCCAGTGTCTGCACCCACCCTCCCCCAGTGTCTGCATCCACCCCTCCCCCAGTGTCTGCACGTACCCTTCCCCCAGTGTCTGCACCCACCCCTCCCCCTGTGTCTGCACCCACTCATCCCCCAGTGTATGCATCCCCTTCCCACAGTGTCTGTACCCCTCTTGCCCCAGTGTCTGCACCCTCTTCCCCCAGTGTCTGCATCCCCTTCCCCAGTGTCTGCACCCACCCCTCCCCCAGTTTCTGCACCATCTCTCCCCAGTGCCTGCAGCCCATTCCCCCATTGTCTGCACCCACCCCTCCCCCAGTGTCTTCACCCACCCCTTCCCCTAATGTCTGCAGCCCCTCCCTCAGTGTCTGCACCGACCCCTCCCCAAGTGTATGCACCCACCCCTCCACCAGTTTCTGCACTCCCTTCCCCCAGTGTGTGCACCCAAACCTGCCCCAGTGTCGGCACCCACCCCTCCCCCAGTGTCTGCACCCACCCCTCCCCCAGTGTCGGCACCCACCCCTGCCCCATTGTCGGCACCCAACCATCCGCCAGTGTCTGCAACCACCCATCACCCAGTGGCTGCACCAACCCCTCCCCCAGTGTCTGCATCCACCCCTCCCCCAGTGTCTGTACGTACCCTTCCCCCAGTGTCTGCACCCACCCCTCCCCCTGTGTCTGCACCCACCCATCCCCCAGTGTCTGCATCCCCTTCCCACAGTGTCTGTACCCCTCTTGCCCCAGTGTCTGCATCCCCACTTCCCCCAGTTTCTGCGCCGACTCTACTCCAGTGCCTGCATCCACCATTCCACCAGTGTCTGCACCCACCTCTCACTCAGTGTATGCACCCACCACTATCCAATTTCTGCACCCACCCCTCCCCCAGTGTCTGCACCCCACTTCCCCCAGTGTCTGCACCCACCACTCCCTCAGTGGCTACACCCGCCCCGACCCCAGTTTCTGCACCCATCCTTCCCCAAGTGTCTGCACCCACCCCTCCCACAGTGTCTGCACCGACCCTTCCTCCAGTTCTGCACTCACCCCTCCCCCATTGTCTGCTCCCAACCCTCCCCCAGTGTCTGCTCCCACCCCTCGCCCAGTGTCTGCACCCACCCCTCCCCCAGTGTCTGCACACACCCGCCCCCAGTTTCTGCACACACCCCTCCCCCAGTGCCTGAATCCACCCCTCCCCCAGTGTCTGCATCCACCCTCCCACAGTGTCGGCAGCCGACTCTCCCGCAGTGTCTGCACCCACCCCTCCTGCAGTGTCTGCACCGACCCCTCCCCCAGTGTGTGCACCCACACCTCCACCAGTGTCTGCACCCACCCCTCAACCAGTGTCTGCACACAACCGTCCCCCAGTGTCTGCACCTACTCCTCCCCCAGTGTCTGCACCCAACCCTCCCCCAGTTTCTGCACACACCCCTCCCCCAGTGTCTGAACCCACCCCTCCCCCAGTGTCTGCATCCACCCTCCCCCAGTGTCGGCAGCCGAACCTCCCGCAATGTCTGCACCCACCCCTCCCCCAGTGTCTGCACCCCTTCCCCCAGTGCCTGCACTCTCCCCTCCCCCAGTTTCTGCACCCACCTTCCCCTCGTGTCTGCACCCACCCCTCCCCGGTGTCTGCACCCCCCCTTCCCCCAGTGTCTGCATCCCCACTTCCCCCAGTTTCTGCGCCGACTCGACTCCAGTGCCTGCATCCACCATTCCCCCAGTGTCTGCACCCACCTCTCACTCAGTGTATGCACCCACCACTATCCAATTTCTGCACCCACCCCTCCCCCAGTGTCTGCACCCCACTTCCCCCAGTGTCTGCACCCACCACTCCCTCAGTGGCTACACCCGCCCCGACCCCAGTTTCTGCACCCATCCTTCCCCCAGTGTCTGCACCCACCCCTCCCACAGTGTCTGCACCGACCCTTCCTCCAGTTCTGCACTCACCCCTCCCCCATTGTCTGCTCCCAACCCTCCCCCAGTGTCTGCACCCACCCTCCCCCCAGTGTCTGCAGCCTACCCTCCCCCAGATTCTGCACCCACCGCTCCCCCAGTGTCTGCACCCACCCTCCCCGAGTGTCTGCACCCACCGCTCCCATAGTGTCTGCAACCACCCCTCCCCCAGTTTCTGCACCCACCCATCCCCCAGTGTCTGAACCTATCCTTCCCCCAGTGTCTGCATCCACCCACCCCCAGTGTCGGCAGCCGACCTTTTCCCAGTGTCTGCACCCACCCCTTCCCCAGTGTCTGCAGCCACCCCTCCCCCAGTTTCTGTGCCCACCCCTCCCCCAGTGTCTGCACCCACCCCTCCCTCAGTGTCTGCACGCACTCCTCCGCCAGTGTCTGCACCCACCCCTCCCGCAGTGTCTGCACCCACCCTTCCTCCAGTTTCTGCACTCACCCCTCCCCCATTGTCTGCTCCCAACCCTCCCCCAGTGTCTGAACCCACCTTCCACCAGTGACTGCACCCACCCCTCACCCAGTGTCTGCACCCACCCTCCACCAGTGTCTGCAACCACCCTCCACCAGTGACTGCACCCACCCCTCCCCCGGTGTCTGCACCCACCCATCCCCCAATGTCTGCAACCACCCCTCCACCAGTGACTGCACACACCCCTCCCCCAGTGTCTGCACCCACCCCTCTCCCCAGTGTCAGCACCCACCCCTCACCCAGTGTCTGCACCCACTCCTCATCCAGTGTCTGCAACCTGCCTCCCCCAGTGTCTGCACCCACCCCTCCCCCAGTCTCTGCACACACCCGCCCCCAGTGTCTGCACACACCGCTGCCCCAGTGCCTGAACCCACCCCTCCCCCAGTGTCTGCACCCACCCCTCACCCAGTGTCTGCACCCACCCTCCACCAGTGTCTGCAACCACCCTCCACCAGTGACTGCACCAACTCCTCATCCAATGTCTGCAACCTGCCTCCCCCAGTGTCTGCACCCACCCCTCCCCCAGTATCTGCACACACCCGCCCCCAGTGTCTGCACACACCGCTGCCCCAGTGCCTGAACCCACCCCTCCCCCAGTGTCTGCACCCACCCCTCACCCAGTGTCTGCACCCACCCTCCACCAGTGTCTGCACACATCGCTCCCCCAGTGTCTGCACCCACTCCTCATCCAGTGTCTGCAACCTGCCTCCCCCAGTGTCTGCACCCACCCTTCCCCCATTGTCTGCACCCACCCCTCCCCCAGTGTCTGCACCCACCCTCCCCTAGAGTCTGCACTCACCCCTCCCGCAGTGTCTGCATCCACCTTCCCCCAGTGTTGGCAGCCGACCTTCCCCCAGTGTCTGCACCCAACCCTCCCCCGTGTCTGCAACCACCCCTACCCCAGTGTCTGCAGCCTTCCTCCACCAGTGACTGAAACCACCCCTCCCCCAGTGTCTGCACCCACCCCTCCCGCAGTGTGTGCATCCACCCCTCCCCCAGTCTCTGCACCCACCCCTCCCGCAGTGTTTGCATCCACCACTCCCCCAGTTTCAGCACCCAACCCTCCCACCGTTTCTGCACCCACCCCTCCCCCAGTGTCTGCAACCACCCCTCCCCCAGTGTCTGCACCCACCACTCCCCCACTGTCTGCACCCACCTCTCCACCAGTGTCTGCAGCCCCTCCTCCAGTGGCTGCACTCCCTTCCCCCAGTGGCTGCACCCACCCCTGCCCAGGTGTCGACACCCACCCCTCCCCAAGTGTCTGCACCCATCCCTCCCCCAGTGTCTGCACCCACCGCTCCCCCAGTGTCTGCATCCACCCCTCATCCAGTGTCTGCACCCACCCTCCACCAGTGTCGACACCCACCCCTCTCCCATTGTCTGCACCCACCCCTCTCCCAATGTCTGCACACACCCACCCCCAGAGTCTGCACTCACCTCTCCCGCAGAGTCTGCATCCACCTTCCCCCAGTGTCTGCACCCACCCCTGCCCCATTATCTGCACCCACTCCTCCCCCATTGTCTGCACCCACCCCTCCTCCAGTGTCTGCAACCACCCCTCCCCCAGTGTCTGCAACCACCCCTCACCCAGTGTCTGCACCCACCCCTCCCCCAGTGTCTTCACCCACCACTTCCCCTAATGTCTGCAGCCCCTCCCTCAGTGTCTGCACCGACCCCTCCCCCAGTGTATGCACCCACCCCTCCACCAGTGTCTGCACTCCCTTCCCCCAGTGTCTGCACCCAAACCTGCCCCAGTGTCGGCACCCACCCCTCCCCCAGTGTCTGCAACCACCCCTCCACCAGTGTCTGCACTCCCTTCCCCCAGTGTCTGCACCCACCCCTCCCCCAGTGTCGGCACCCACCACTGCCCCAGTGTCGGCCCCCACCCTCACCCAGTGTCTGCATCCACCCCTCCCCCAGTGTCTGCACGTTCCCCTCCCCCAGTGTCTGCACCCACCATCCCCCAGTGTCTGCACCCAACCTCCACCAGTGTCTGTATCCACCCCTCCCCCAGTGTCTGCACCCACCCTCCCCCAGTGTCTGCATCCACCCCTCCCCCAGTGTCTGCACGTACCCTTCCCCCAGTGTCTGCACCCACCCCTCCCCCTGTGTCTGCACCCATCCATCCCCCAGTGTATGCATCCCCTTCCCACAGTGTCTGTACCCCTCTTGCCCCAGTGTCTGCACCCCCTTCCCCCAGTGTCTGCATCCCCTTCCCCTAATGTCTGCAGCCCCTCCCTCAGTGTCTGCACCGACCCCTCCCCCAGTGTATGCACCCACCCCTCCACCAGTTTCTGCACTCCCTTCCCCCAGTGTGTGCACCCAAACCTGCCCCTATGTCGGCACCCACCCCTCCCCCTGTGTCTGCACCCACCCCTCCCCCAGTGTCGGCACCCACCCCTGCCCCAGTGTCGGCACCCAACCATCCCCCAGTGTCTGCAACCACCCATCACCCAGTGGCTGCACATACCCCTCCCCCAGTGTCTGCACCCACCCTCCCCCAGTGTCTGCACCCAGCCCTCCCCCAGTGTCTGCACCCAGCCTCACCCAGTGTCTGCATCCACCCCTCCCCCAGTGCCTGCACGTACCCCTCCCCCAGTGTCTGCACCCACCACTCCTCCAGTGTCTGCACCCAACCTCCACCAGTGTCTGCATCCATCCCTCCCCCAGTGTCTGCACCCACCCTCCCCCAGTGTCTGCATCCACCCCTCCCCCAGTGTCTGCACGTACCCTTCCCCCAGTGTCTGCACCCACCCCTCCCCCTGTGTCTGCACCCACCCATCCCCCAGTGTCTGCATCCCCTTCCCACAGTGCCTGTACCCCTCTTGCCCCAGTGTCTGCATCCCCACTTCCCCCAGTTTCTGCGCCGACTCTACTCCAGTGCCTGCATCCACCATTCCACCAGTGTCTGCACCCACCTCTCACTCAGTGTATGCACCCACCACTATCCAATTTCTGCACCCACCCCTCCCCCAGTGTCTGCACCCCACTTCCCCCAGTGTCTGCACCCACCACTCCCTCAGTGGCTACACCCGCCCCGACCCCAGTTTCTGCACCCATCCTTCCCCCAGTGTCTGCACCCACCCCTCCCACAGTGTCTGCACCGATCCTTCCTTCAGTTCTGCGCTCACCCCTCCCCCATTGTCTGCTCCCAACCCTCCCCCAGTGTCTGCACCTACCCTCCCCCCAGTGGCTGCAGCCTACCCTCCCCCAGTTTCTGCACCCACCGCTCCCCCAGTGTCTGCACCCACCCTCCCCCAGTGTCTGCACCCACCGCTCCCATAGTGTCTGCACCCACCCCTCCCCCAGTTTCTGCACCCACCCATCCCCCAGTGTCTGAACCTATCCTTCCCCCAGTGTCTGCATCCACCCACCCCCAGTGTCGGCAGCCGACCTTTTCCCAGTGTCTGCACCCACCCCTTCCCCAGTGTCTGCAGCCACCCCTCCCCCAGTTTCTGTGCCCACCCCACCCCCCAGTGTCTGCACCCACCCCTCCCTCAGTGTCTGCACGCACTCCTCCGCCAGTGTCTGCACCCACACCTGCCGCAGTGTCTGCACCCACCCTCCCCCAGTGTCTGAACCCACCTTCCACCAGTGACTGCACCCACCCCTCACCCAGTGTCTGCACCCACCCTCCACCAGTGTCTGCAACCACCCTCCACCAGTGACTGCACCCACCCCTCCCCCGGTGTCTGCACCCACCCGTCCCCCAATGTCTGCAACCACCCCTCCACCAGTGACTGCACACACCCCTCACCCAGTGTCTGCACCCACTCCTCATCCAGTGTCTGCAACCTGCCTCCCCCAGTGTCTGCACCCACCCCTCCTCCAGTGTCTGCACACACCCGCCCCCAGTGTCTGCACACACCGCTGCCCCAGTGCCTGAACCCACCCCTCCCCCAGTGTCTGCACCCACCCCTCACCCAGTGTCTGCACCCCCTTCCCCCAGTGTCTGCACCCACCCCTTACCCCAGTGTCTGCACACATTGCTCCCCCAGTGTCTGCACCCACTCCTCATCCAGTGTTTGCAACCTGCCTCCCCCAGTGTCTGCACCCACCCTTCCCCCATTGTCTGCACCCACCCCTCCCCCAGTGTCTGCACCCACCCTCCCCTAGAGTCTGCACTCACCCCTCCCGCAGTGTCTGCATCCACCTTCCCCCAGTGTTGGCAGCTGACCTTGCCCCAGTGTCTGCACCCAACCCTCCACCGTGTCTGCAACCACCCCTACCCCAGTGTCTGCACGCACCCTCCACCAGTGTCGACACCCACCCCTCTCCCATTGTCTGCAGACACCCACCCCCAGAGTCTGCACTCACCTCTCCCGCAGAGTCTGCATCCACCTTCCCCCAGTGTCTGCACCCACCCCTGCCCCATTATCTGCACCCACTCCTCCCCCATTGTCTGCACCCACCCCTCCTCCAGTGTCTGCAACCACCCCTCCCCCAGTGTCTGCAACCACCCCTCACCCAGTGTCTGCACCCACCCCTCCCCCAGTGTCTTCACCCACCACTTCCCCTAATGTCTGCAGCCCCTCCCTCAGTGTCTGCACCGACCCCTCCCCCAGTGTATGCACCCACCCCTCCACCAGTGTCTGCACTCCCTTCCCCCAGTGTCTGTACCCAAACCTGCCCCAGTGTCGGCACCCACCCCTCCCCCAGTGTCTGCAACCACCCCTCCACCAGTGTCTGCACTCCCTTCCCCCAGTGTCTGCACCCACCCCTCCCCCAGTGTCGGCACCCACCACTGCCCCAGTGTCGGCACCCACCCTCACCCAGTGTCTGCATCCACCCCTCCCCCAGTGTCTGCACGTTCCCCTCCCCCAGTGTCTGCACCCACCATCCCCCAGTGTCTGCACCCAACCTCCACCAGTGTCTGTATCCACCCCTCCCCCAGTGTCTGCACCCACCCTCCCCCAGTGTCTGCATCCACCCCTCCCCCAGTGTCTGCACGTACCCTTCCCCCAGTGTCTGCACCCACCCCTCCCCCTGTGTCTGCACCCACCCATCCCCCAGTGTATGCATCCCCTTCCCACAGTGTCTGTACCCCTCTTGCCCCAGTGTCTGCACCCCCTTCCCCCAATGTCTGCATCCCCTTCCCCAGTGTCTGCACCCACCCCTCCCCCAGTTTCTGCACCATCTCTCCCCAGTGCCTGCAGCCCATTCCCCCATTGTCTGCACCCACCCCTCCCCCAGTGTCTTCACACACCCCTTCCCCTAATGTCTGCAGCCCCTCCCTCAGTGTCTGCACCGACCGCTCCCCCAGTGTATGCACCCACCCCTCCACCAGTTTCTGCACTCCCTTCCCCCAGTGTGTGCACCCAAACCTGCCCCAGTGTCGGCACCCACCCCTCCCCCTGTGTCTGCACCCACCCCTCCCCCAGTGTCGGCACCCACCCCTGCCCCAGTGTCGGCACCCGACCATCCCCCAGTGTCTGCAACCACCCATCACCCAGTGGCTGCACATACCCCTCCCCCAGTGTCTGCACCCACCCTCCCCCAGTGTCTGCACCCAGCCCTCCCCCAGTGTCTGCACCCAGCCTCACCCAGTGTCTGCATCCACCCCTCCCCCAGTGCCTGCACGTACCCCTCCCCCAGTGTCTGCACCCACCACTCCTCCAGTGTCTGCACCCAACCTCCACCAGTGTCTGCATCCATCCCTCCCCCAGTGTCTGCACCCACCCTCCCCCAGTGTCTGCATCCACCCCTCCCCCAGTGTCTGCACGTATCCTTCCCCCAGTGTCTGCACCCACCCCTCCCCCTGTGTCTGCACCCACCCATCCCCCAGTGTCTGCATCCCCTTCCCACAGTGTCTGTACCCCTCTTGCCCCAGTGTCTGCATCCCCACTTCCCCCAGTTTCTGCGCCGACTCTACTCCAGTGCCTGCATCCACCATTCCACCAGTGTCTGCACCCACCTCTCACTCAGTGTATGCACCCACCACTATCCAATTTCTGCACCCACCCCTCCCCCAGTGTCTGCACCCCACTTCCCCCAGTGTCTGCACCCACCACTCCCTCAGTGGCTACACCCGCCCCGACCCCAGTTTCTGCACCCATCCTTCCCCCAGTGTCTGCACCCACCCCTCCCACAGTGTCTGCACCGACCCTTCCTTCAGTTCTGCGCTCACCCCTCCCCCATTGTCTGCTCCCAACCCTCCCCCAGTGTCTGCACCTACCCTCCCCCCAGTGGCTGCAGCCTACCCTCCCCCAGTTTCTGCACCCACCGCTCCCCCAGTGTCTGCACCCACCCTCCCCCAGTGTCTGCACCCACCGCTCCCATAGTGTCTGCACCCACCCCTCCCCCAGTTTCTGCACCCACCCATCCCCCAGTGTCTGAACCTATCCTTCCCCCAGTGTCTGCATCCACCCACCCCCAGTGTCGGCAGCCGACCTTTTCCCAGTGTCTGCACCCACCCCTTCCCCAGTGTCTGCAGCCACCCCTCCCCCAGTTTCTGTGCCCACCCCACCCCCCAGTGTCTGCACCCACCCCTCCCTCAGTGTCTGCACGCACTCCTCCGCCAGTGTCTGCACCCACACCTGCCGCAGTGTCTGCACCCACCCTCCCCCAGTGTCTGAACCCACCTTCCACCAGTGACTGCACCCACCCCTCACCCAGTGTCTGCACCCACCCTCCACCAGTGTCTGCAACCACCCTCCACCAGTGACTGCACCCACCCCTCCCCCGGTGTCTGCACCCACCCGTCCCCCAATGTCTGCAACCACCCCTCCACCAGTGACTGCACACACCCCTCACCCAGTGTCTGCACCCACTCCTCATCCAGTGTCTGCAACCTGCCTCCCCCAGTGTCTGCACCCACCCCTCCTCCAGTGTCTGCACACACCCGCCCCCAGTGTCTGCACACACCGCTGCCCCAGTGCCTGAACCCACCCCTCCCCCAGTGTCTGCACCCACCCCTCACCCAGTGTCTGCACCCACCCTCCACCAGTGTCTGCAACCACCCTCCACCAGTGACTGCACCAACTCCTCATCCAGTGTCTGCAACCTGCCTCCCCCAGTGTCTGCACCCACCCCTCCCCAGTGTCTGCACACACCCGCCCCCAGTGTCTGCACACACCGCTGCCCCAGTGCCTGAACCCACCCCTCCCCCAGTGTCTGCACCCACCCCTCCCCCAGTGTATGCACCCCCTTCCCCCAGTGTCTGCACCCACCCCTTACCCCAGTGTCTGCACACATCGCTCCCCCAGTGTCTGCACCCACTCCTCATCCAGTGTTTGCAACCTGCCTCCCCCAGTGTCTGCACCCACCCTTCCCCCATTGTCTGCACCCACCCCTCCCCCAGTGTCTGCACCCACCCTCCCCTAGAGTCTGCACTCACCCCTCCCGCAGTGTCTGCATCCACCTTCCCCCAGTGTTGGCAGCCGACCTTGCCCCAGTGTCTGCACCCAACCCTCCACCGTGTCTGCAACCACCCCTACCCCAGTGTCTGCAGCCTTCCTCCACCAGTGACTGCACCCACCCCTCCCCCAGTGTCTGCACCCACCCCTCCCGCAGTGTGTGCATCCACCCCTCCCCCAGTCTCTGCACCCACCCCTCCCGCAGTGTTTGCATCCACCACTCCCCCAGTTTCAGCACCCAACCCTCCCACCGTTTCTGCACCCACCCCTCCCCCAGTGTCTGCAACCACCCCTCCTCCAGTGTCTGCACCCACCACTCCCCCACTGTCTGCACCCACCTCTCCCCCAGTGTCTGCAGCCCCTCCTCCAGTGGCTGCACTCCCTTCCCCCAGTGGCTGCACCCACCCCTGCCCAGGTGTCGACACCCACCCCTCCCCAAGTGTCTGCACCCATCCCTCCCGCAGTGTCTGCACCCACCGCTCCCCCAGTGTCTGCATCCACCCCTCATCCAGTGTCTGCACCCACCCTCCACCAGTGTCGACACCCACCCCTCTCCCATTGTCTGCACCCACCCCTCTCCCAATGTCTGCACACACCCACCCCCAGAGTCTGCACTCACCTCTCCCGCAGAGTCTGCATCCACCTTCCCCCAGTGTCTGCACCCACCCCTCCCCCATTGTCTGCACCCACTCCTCCCCCAGTGTCTGCACCCACCCCTCCTCCAGTGTCTGCAACCACCCCTCCCCCAGTGTCTGCAACCACCCCTCACCCAGTGTCTGCACCCACCCCTCCCCCAGTGTCTTCACCCACCACTTCCCCTAATGTCTGCAGCCCCTCCCTCAGTGTCTGCACCGACCCATCCCCCAGTGTATGCACCCACCCCTCCACCAGTGTCTGCATTCCCTTCCCCCAGTGTCTGCACCCAAACCTGCCCCAGTGTCGGCACCCACCCCTCCCCCAGTGTCTGCAACCACCCCTCCACCAGTGTCTGCACTCCCTTCCCCCAGTGTCTGCACCCACCCCTCCCCCAGTGTCGGCACCCACCCCTGCCCCAGTGTCGGCACCCAACCATCCCCCAGTGTCTGCAACCACCCCTCCCCCAGTGTCTGCAACCACCCCTCCACTAGTGACTGCACACACCCCTCCCCCAGTGTCTGCACCCACCCCTCTCCCCAGTGTCAGCACCCACCCCTCACCCAGTGTCTGCACCCACTCCTCATCCAGTGTCTGCAAACTGCCTCCCCCAGTGTCTGCACCCACCCCTCCCCCAGTGTCTGCACCCACCCCTCCCCCAGTGTCTGCACACACCGCTGCCCCAGTGCCTGAACCCACCCCTCCCCCAGTGTCTGTACCCACCCCTCCCCCAGTGTATGCAGCCCCTTCCCCCAGTGTCTGCACCCACCCCTTACCCCAGTGTCTGCAACCTGCCTCCCCCTGTGTCTGCACCCACCCTTCCCCCATTGTCTGCACCCACCCCTCCCCGAGTGTCTGCATCCACCCTCCCGTAGAGTCTGCACTCACCCCTCCCGCAGTGTCTGCATCCACCTTCCCCCAGTGTTGGCAGCCGACCTTGCCCCAGTGTCTGCACCCAACCCTCCCCCGTGTCTGCAACCACCCCTACCCCAGTGTCTGCAGCCTTCCTCCACCAGTGACTGCACCCACCCCTCCCCCAGTGTCTGCACACACCCCTCCCGCAGTGTGTGCATCCACCCCTCCCCCAGTCTCTGCACCCACCCCTCCCGCAGTGTTTGCATCCACCACTCCCCCAGTTTCAGCACCCAACCCTCCCACCGTTTCTGCACCCACCCCTCCCCCAGTGTCTGCAACCACCCCTCCCCCAGTGTCTGCACCCACCACTCCCCCACTGTCTGCACCCACCTCTCCACCAGTGTCTGCGGCCCCTCCTCCAGTGGCTGCACTCCCTTCCCCCAGTGGCTGCACCCACCCCTGCCCAGGTGTCGACACCCACCCCTCCCCAAGTGTCTGCACCCATCCCTCCCCCAGTGTCTGCACCCACCGCTCCCCCAGTGGCTGCACCCACCCCTGCCCAGGTGTCGACACCCACCCCTCTCCCATTGTCTGCACCCACCCCTCTCCCAATGTCTGCACACACCCACCCCCAGAGTCTGCACTCACCTCTCCCGCAGAGTCTGCATCCACCTTCCCCCAGTGTCTGCACCCACCCCTGCCCCATTATCTGCACCCACTCCTCCCCCATTGTCTGCACCCACCCCTCCTCCAGTGTCTGCAACCACCCCTCCCCCAGTGTCTGCAACCACCCCTCACCCAGTGTCTGCACCCACCCCTCCCCCAGTGTCTTCACCCACCACTTCCCCTAATGTCTGCAGCCCCTCCCTCAGTGTCTGCACCGACCCCTCCACCAGTGTATGCACCCACCCCTCCACCAATGTCTGCACTCCCTTCCCCCAGTGTCTGCACCCAAACCTGCCCCAGTGTCGGCACCCACCCCTCCCCCAGTGTCTGCAACCACCCCTCCACCAGTGTCTGCACTCCCTTCCCCCAGTGTCTGCACCCACCCCTCCCCCAGTGTCGGCACCCACCACTGCCCCAGTGTCGGCACCCACCCTCACCCAGTGTCTGCATCCACCCCTCCCCCAGTGTCTGCACGTTCCCCTCCCCCAGTGTCTGCACCCACCATCCCCCAGTGTCTGCACCCAACCTCCACCAGTGTCTGTATCCACCCCTCCCCCAGTGTCTGCACCCACCCTCCCCTAGTGTCTGCATCCACCCCTCCCCCAGTGTCTGCACGTACCCTTCCCCCAGTGTCTGCACCCACCCCTCCCCCTGTGTCTGCACCCACCCATCCCCCAGTGTATGCATCCCCTTCCCACAGTGTCTGTACCCCTCTTGCCCCAGTGTCTGCACCCCCTTCCCCCAATGTCTGCATCCCCTTCCCCAGTGTCTGCACCCACCCCTCCCCCAGTTTCTGCACCATCTCTCCCCAGTGCCTGCAGCCCATTCCCCCATTGTCTGCACCCACCCCTCCCCCAGTGTCTTCACCCACCCCTTCCCCTAATGTCTGCAGCCCCTCCCTCAGTGTCTGCACCGACCCCTCCCCCAGTGTATGCACCCACCCCTCCACCAGTTTCTGCACTCCCTTCCCCCAGTGTGTGCACCCAAACCTGCCCCAGTGTCGGCACCCACCCCTCCCCCTGTGTCTGCACCCACCCCTCCCCCAGTGTCGGCACCCACCCCTGCCCCAGTGTCGGCACCCAACCATCCCCCAGTGTCTGCAACCACCCATCACCCAGTGGCTGCACATACCCCTCCCCCAGTGTCTGCACCCACCCTCCCCCAGTGTCTGCACCCAGCCCTCCCCCAGTGTCTGCACCCAGCCTCACCCAGTGTCTGCATCCACCCCTCCCCCAGTGCCTGCACGTACCCCTCCCCCAGTGTCTGCACCCACCACTCCTCCAGTGTCTGCACCCAACCTCCACCAGTGTCTGCATCCATCCCTCCCCCAGTGTCTGCACCCACCCTCCCCCAGTGTCTGCATCCACCCCTCCCCCAGTGTCTGCACGTACCCTTCCCCCAGTGTCTGCACCCACCCCTCCCCCTGTGTCTGCACCCACCCATCCCCCAGTGTCTGCATCCCCTTCCCACAGTGTCTGTACCCCTCTTGCCCCAGTGTCTGCATCCCCACTTCCCCCAGTTTCTGCGCCGACTCTACTCCAGTGCCTGCATCCACCATTCCACCAGTGTCTGCACCCACCTCTCACTCAGTGTATGCACCCACCACTATCCAATTTCTGCACCCACCCCTCCCCCAGTGTCTGCACCCCACTTCCCCCAGTGTCTGCACCCACCACTCCCTCAGTGGCTACACCCGCCCCGACCCCAGTTTCTGCACCCATCCTTCCCCCAGTGTCTGCACCCACCCCTCCCACAGTGTCTGCACCGACCCTTCCTTCAGTTCTGCGCTCACCCCTCCCCCATTGTCTGCTCCCAACCCTCCCCCAGTGTCTGCACCTACCCTCCCCCCAGTGGCTGCAGCCTACCCTCCCCCAGTTTCTGCACCCACCGCTCCCCCAGTGTCTGCACCCACCCCTCCCCCAGTTTCTGCACCCACCCATCCCCCAGTGTCTGAACCTATCCTTCCCCCAGTGTCTGCATCCACCCACCCCCAGTGTCGGCAGCCGACCTTTTCCCAGTGTCTGCACCCACCCCTTCCCCAGTGTCTGCAGCCACCCCTCCCCCAGTTTCTGTGCCCACCCCACCCCCCAGTGTCTGCACCCACCCCTCCCTCAGTGTCTGCACGCACTCCTCCGCCAGTGTCTGCACCCACACCTGCCGCAGTGTCTGCACCCACCCTCCCCCAGTGTCTGAACCCACCTTCCACCAGTGACTGCACCCACCCCTCACCCAGTGTCTGCACCCACCCTCCACCAGTGTCTGCAACCACCCTCCACCAGTGACTGCACCCACCCCTCCCCCGGTGTCTGCACCCACCCGTCCCCCAATGTCTGCAACCACCCCTCCACCAGTGACTGCACACACCCCTCCCCCAGTGTCTGCACACACCCGCCCCCAGTGTCTGCACACACCGCTGCCCCAGTGCCTGAACCCACCCCTCCCCCAGTGTCTGCACCCACCCCTCACCCAGTGTCTGCACCCACCCTCCACCAGTGTCTGCAACCACCCTCCACCAGTGACTGCACCAACTCCTCATCCAGTGTCTGCAACCTGCCTCCCCCAGTGTCTGCACCCACCCCTCCCCCAGTGTCTGCACACACCCGCCCCCAGTGTCTGCACACACCGCTGCCCCAGTGCCTGAACCCACCCCTCCCCCAGTGTCTGCACCCACCCCTCCCCCAGTGTATGCACCCCCTTCCCCCAGTGTCTGCACCCACCCCTTACCCCAGTGTCTGCACACATCGCTCCCCCAGTGTCTGCACCCACTCCTCATCCAGTGTTTGCAACCTGCCTCCCCCAGTGTCTGCACCCACCCTTCCCCCATTGTCTGCACCCACCCCTCCCCCAGTGTCTGCACCCACCCTCCCCTAGAGTCTGCACTCACCCCTCCCGCAGTGTCTGCATCCACCTTCCCCCAGTGTTGGCAGCCGACCTTGCCCCAGTGTCTGCACCCAACCCTCCCCCGTGTCTGCAACCACCCCTACCCCAGTGTCTGCAGCCTTCCTCCACCAGTGACTGCACCCACCCCTCCCCCAGTGTCTGCACCCACCCCTCCCGCAGTGTGTGCATCCACCCCTCCCCCAGTCTCTGCACCCACCCCTCCCGCAGTGTTTGCATCCACCACTCCCCCAGTTTCAGCACCCAACCCTCCCACAGTTTCTGCACCCACCCCTCCCCCAGTGTCTGCAACCACCCCTCCCACCGTTTCTGCACCCACCCCTCCCCCAGTGTCTGCACCCACCACTCCCCCACTGTCTGCACCCACCTCTCCCCCAGTGTCTGCAGCCCCTCCTCCAGTGGCTGCACTCCCTTCCCCCAGTGGCTGCACCCACCCCTGCCCAGGTGTCGACACCCACCCCTCCCCAAGTGTCTGCACCCATCCCTCTCCCAATGTCTGCACACACCCACCCCCAGAGTCTGCACTCACCTCTCCCGCAGAGTCTGCATCCACCTTCCCCCAGTGTCTGCACCCACCCCTCCCCCATTGTCTGCACCCACTCCTCCCCCAGTGTCTGCACCCACCCCTCTTCCAGTGTCTGCAGCCCCTCCTCCAGTGGCTGCACTCCCTTCCCCCAGTGGCTGCACCCACCCCTGCCCAGGTGTCGACACCCACCCCTCCCCAAGTGTCTGCACCCATCCCTCCCGCAGTGTCTGCACCCACCGCTCCCCCAGTGTCTGCATCCACCCCTCATCCAGTGTCTGCACCCACCCTCCACCAGTGTCGACACCCACCCCTCTCCCATTGTCTGCACCCACCCCTCTCCCAATGTCTGCACACACCCACCCCCAGAGTCTGCACTCACCTCTCCCGCAGAGTCTGCATCCACCTTCCCCCAGTGTCTGCACCCACCCCTCCCCCATTGTCTGCACCCACTCCTCCCCCAGTGTCTGCACCCACCCCTCTTCCAGTGTCTGCAACCACCCCTCCCGCAGTGTCTGCATCCACCTTCCCCCAGTGTTGGCAGCCGACCTTGCCCCAGTGTCTGCACCCAACCCTCCCCCGTGTCTGCAACCACCCCTACCCCAGTGTCTGCAGCCTTCCTCCACCAGTGACTGCACCCACCCCTCCCCCAGTGTCTGCACCCACCCCTCCCGCAGTGTGTGCATCCACCCCTCCCCCAGTCTCTGCACCCACCCCTCCCGCAGTGTTTGCATCCACCACTCCCCCAGTTTCAGCACCCAACCCTCCCACCGTTTCTGCACCCACCCCTCCCCCAGTGTCTGCAACCACCCCTCCCCCAGTGTCTGCACCCACCACTCCCCCACTGTCTGCACCCACCTCTCCACCAGTGTCTGCAGCCCCTCCTCCAGTGGCTGCACTCCCTTCCCCCAGTGGCTGCACCCACCCCTGCCCAGGTGTCGACACCCACCCCTCCCCAAGTGTCTGCACCCATCCCTCCCCCAGTGTCTGCACCCACCGCTCCCCCAGTGGCTGCACCCACCCCTGCCCAGGTGTCGACACCCACCCCTCTCCCATTGTCTGCACCCACCCCTCTCCCAATGTCTGCACACACCCACCCCCAGAGTCTGCACTCACCTCTCCTGCAGAGTCTGCATCCACCTTCCCCCAGTGTCTGCACCCACCCCTGCCCCATTATCTGCACCCACTCCTCCCCCATTGTCTGCACCCACCCCTCCTCCAGTGTCTGCAACCACCCCTCCCCCAGTGTCTGCAACCACCCCTCACCCAGTGTCTGCACCCACCCCTCCCCCAGTGTCTTCACCCACCACTTCCCCTAATGTCTGCAGCCCCTCCCTCAGTGTCTGCACCGACCCCTCCCCCAGTGTATGCACCCACCCCTCCACCAGTGTCTGCACTCCCTTCCCCCAGTGTCTGCACCCAAACCTGCCCCAGTGTCGGCACCCACCCCTCCCCCAGTGTCTGCAACCACCCCTCCACCAGTGTCTGCACTCCCTTCCCCCAGTGTCTGCACCCACCCCTCCCCCAGTGTCGGCACCCACCACTGCCCCAGTGTCGGCACCCACCCTCACCCAGTGTCTGCATCCACCCCTCCCCCAGTGTCTGCACGTTCCCCTCCCCCAGTGTCTGCACCCACCATCCCCCAGTGTCTGCACCCAACCTCCACCAGTGTCTGTATCCACCCCTCCCCCAGTGTCTGCACCCACCCTCCCCCAGTGTCTGCATCCACCCCTCCCCCAGTGTCTGCACGTACCCTTCCCCCAGTGTCTGCACCCACCCCTCCCCCTGTGTCTGCACCCACCCATCCCCCAGTGTATGCATCCCCTTCCCACAGTGTCTGTACCCCTCTTGCCCCAGTGTCTGCACCCCCTTCCCCCAATGTCTGCATCCCCTTCCCCAGTGTCTGCACCCACCCCTCCCCCAGTTTCTGCACCATCTCTCCCCAGTGCCTGCAGCCCATTCCCCCATTGTCTGCACCCACCCCTCCCCCAGTGTCTTCACCCACCCCTTCCCCTAATGTCTGCAGCCCCTCCCTCAGTGTCTGCACCGACCCCTCCCCCAGTGTATGCACCCACCCCTCCACCAGTTTCTGCACTCCCTTCCCCCAGTGTGTGCACCCAAACCTGCCCCAGTGTCGGCACCCACCCCTCCCCCTGTGTCTGCACCCACCCCTCCCCCAGTGTCGGCACCCACCCCTGCCCCAGTGTCGGCACCCAACCATCCCCCAGTGTCTGCAACCACCCATCACCCAGTGGCTGCACATACCCCTCCCCCAGTGTCTGCACCCACCCTCCCCCAGTGTCTGCACCCAGCCCTCCCCCAGTGTCTGCACCCAGCCTCACCCAGTGTCTGCATCCACCCCTCCCCCAGTGCCTGCACGTACCCCTCCCCCAGTGTCTGCACCCACCACTCCTCCAGTGTCTGCACCCAACCTCCACCAGTGTCTGCATCCATCCCTCCCCCAGTGTCTGCACCCACCCTCCCCCAGTGTCTGCATCCACCCCTCCCCCAGTGTCTGCACGTACCCTTCCCCCAGTGTCTGCACCCACCCCTCCCCCTGTGTCTGCACCCACCCATCCCCCAGTGTCTGCATCCCCTTCCCACAGTGTCTGTACCCCTCTTGCCCCAGTGTCTGCATCCCCACTTCCCCCAGTTTCTGCGCCGACTCTACTCCAGTGCCTGCATCCACCATTCCACCAGTGTCTGCACCCACCTCTCACTCAGTGTATGCACCCACCACTATCCAATTTCTGCACCCACCCCTCCCCCAGTGTCTGCACCCCACTTCCCCCAGTGTCTGCACCCACCACTCCCTCAGTGGCTACACCCGCCCCGACCCCAGTTTCTGCACCCATCCTTCCCCCAGTGTCTGCACCCACCCCTCCCACAGTGTCTGCACCGACCCTTCCTTCAGTTCTGCGCTCACCCCTCCCCCATTGTCTGCTCCCAACCCTCCCCCAGTGTCTGCACCTACCCTCCCCCCAGTGGCTGCAGCCTACCCTCCCCCAGTTTCTGCACCCACCGCTCCCCCAGTGTCTGCACCCACCCCTCCCCCAGTTTCTGCACCCACCCATCCCCCAGTGTCTGAACCTATCCTTCCCCCAGTGTCTGCATCCACCCACCCCCAGTGTCGGCAGCCGACCTTTTCCCAGTGTCTGCACCCACCCCTTCCCCAGTGTCTGCAGCCACCCCTCCCCCAGTTTCTGTGCCCACCCCACCCCCCAGTGTCTGCACCCACCCCTCCCTCAGTGTCTGCACGCACTCCTCCGCCAGTGTCTGCACCCACACCTGCCGCAGTGTCTGCACCCACCCTCCCCCAGTGTCTGAACCCACCTTCCACCAGTGACTGCACCCACCCCTCACCCAGTGTCTGCACCCACCCTCCACCAGTGTCTGCAACCACCCTCCACCAGTGACTGCACCCACCCCTCCCCCGGTGTCTGCACCCACCCGTCCCCCAATGTCTGCAACCACCCCTCCACCAGTGACTGCACACACCCCTCACCCAGTGTCTGCACCCACTCCTCATCCAGTGTCTGCAACCTGCCTCCCCCAGTGTCTGCACCCACCCCTCCTCCAGTGTCTGCACACACCCGCCCCCAGTGTCTGCACACACCGCTGCCCCAGTGCCTGAACCCACCCCTCCCCCAGTGTCTGCACCCACCCCTCACCCAGTGTCTGCACCCACCCTCCACCAGTGTCTGCAACCACCCTCCACCAGTGACTGCACCAACTCCTCATCCAGTGTCTGCAACCTGCCTCCCCCAGTGTCTGCACCCACCCCTCCCCCAGTGTCTGCACACACCCGCCCCCAGTGTCTGCACACACCGCTGCCCCAGTGCCTGAACCCACCCCTCCCCCAGTGTCTGCACCCACCCCTCCCCCAGTGTATGCACCCCCTTCCCCCAGTGTCTGCACCCACCCCTTACCCCAGTGTCTGCACACATCGCTCCCCCAGTGTCTGCACCCACTCCTCATCCAGTGTTTGCAACCTGCCTCCCCCAGTGTCTGCACCCACCCTTCCCCCATTGTCTGCACCCACCCCTCCCCCAGTGTCTGCACCCACCCTCCCCTAGAGTCTGCACTCACCCCTCCCGCAGTGTCTGCATCCACCTTCCCCCAGTGTTGGCAGCCGACCTTGCCCCAGTGTCTGCACCCAACCCTCCCCCGTGTCTGCAACCACCCCTACCCCAGTGTCTGCAGCCTTCCTCCACCAGTGACTGCACCCACCCCTCCCCCAGTGTCTGCACCCACCCCTCCCGCAGTGTGTGCATCCACCCCTACCCCAGTCTCTGCACCCACCCCTCCCGCAGTGTTTGCATCCACCACTCCCCCAGTTTCAGCACCCAACCCTCCCACAGTTTCTGCACCCACCCCTCCCCCAGTGTCTGCAACCACCCCTCCCACCGTTTCTGCACCCACCCCTCCCCCAGTGTCTGCACCCACCACTCCCCCACTGTCTGCACCCACCTCTCCCCCAGTGTCTGCAGCCCCTCCTCCAGTGGCTGCACTCCCTTCCCCCAGTGGCTGCACCCACCCCTGCCCAGGTGTCGACACACACCCCTCCCCAAGTGTCTGCACCCATCCCTCCCGCAGTGTCTGCACCCACCGCTCCCCCAGTGTCTGCATCCACCCCTCATCCAGTGTCTGCACCCACCCTCCACCAGTGTCGACACCCACCCCTCTCCCATTGTCTGCACCCACCCCTCTCCCAATGTCTGCACACACCCACCCCCAGAGTCTGCACTCACCTCTCCCGCAGAGTCTGCATCCACCTTCCCCCAGTGTCTGCACCCACCCCTCCCCCATTGTCTGCACCCACTCCTCCCCCAGTGTCTGCACCCACCCCTCTTCCAGTGTCTGCAACCACCCCTCCCCCAGTGTCTGCAACCACCCCTCACCCAGTGTCTGCACCCATCCCTCCCCCAGTGTCTTCACCCACCACTTCCCCTAATGTCTGCAGCCCCTCCCTCAGTGTCTGCACCGACCCCTCCCCCAGTGTATGCACCCACCCCTCCACCAGTGTCTGCACTCCCTTCCCCCAGTGTCTGCACCCAAACCTGCCCCAGTGTCGGCACCCACCCCTCCCCCAGTGTCTGCAACCACCCCTCCACCAGTGTCTGCACTCCCTTCCCCCAGTGTCTGCACCCACCCCTCCCCCAGTGTCGGCACCCACCCCTGCCCCAGTGTCGGCACCCAACCATCCCCCAGTGTCTGCAACCACCCCTCCCCCAGTGTCTGCAACCACCCCTCCACTAGTGACTGCACACACCCCTCCCCCAGTGTCTGCACCCACCCCTCTCCCCAGTGTCAGCACCCACCCCTCACCCAGTGTCTGCACCCACTCCTCATCCAGTGTCTGCAAACTGCCTCCCCCAGTGTCTGCACCCACCCCTCCCCCAGTGTCTGCACACACCCGCCCCCAGTGTCTGCACACACCGCTGCCCCAGTGCCTGAACCCACCCCTCCCCCAGTGTCTGTACCCACCCCTCCCCCAGTGTATGCACCCCCTTCCCCCAGTGTCTGCATCCACCCCTCATCCAGTGTCTGCACCCACCCTCCACCAGTGTCGACACCCACCCCTCTCCCATTGTCTGCACCCACCCCTCTCCCAATGTCTGCACACACCCACCCCCAGAGTCTGCACTCACCTCTCCCGCAGAGTCTGCATCCACCTTCCCCCAGTGTCTGCACCCACCCCTGCCCCATTATCTGCACCCACTCCTCCCCCATTGTCTGCACCCACCCCTCCTCCAGTGTCTGCAACCACCCCTCCCCCAGTGTCTGCAACCACCCCTCACCCAGTGTCTGCACCCACCCCTCCCCCAGTGTCTTCACCCACCACTTCCCCTAATGTCTGCAGCCCCTCCCTCAGTGTCTGCACCGACCCCTCCCTCAGTGTATGCACCCACCCCTCCACCAGTGTCTGCACTCCCTTCCCCCAGTGTCTGCACCCAAACCTGCCGCAGTGTCGGCACCCACCCCTCCCCCAGTGTCTGCAACCACCCCTCCACCAGTGTCTGCACTCCCTTCCCCCAGTATCTGCACCCACCCCTCCCCCAGTGTCGGCACCCACCACTGCCCCAGTGTCGGCACCCACCCTCACCCAGTGTCTGCATCCACCCCTCCCCCAGTGTCTGCACGTTCCCCTCCCCCAGTGTCTGCACCCACCATCCCCCAGTGTCTGCACCCAACCTCCACCAGTGTCTGTATCCACCCCTCCCCCAGTGTCTGCACCCACCCTCCCCCAGTGTCTGCATCCACCCCTCCCCCAGTGTCTGCACGTACCCTTCCCCCAGTGTCTGCACCCACCCCTCCCCCTGTGTCTGTACCCACCCATCCCCCAGTGTATGCATCCCCTTCCCACAGTGTCTGTACCCCTCTTGCCCCAGTGTCTGCACCCCCTTCCCCCAGTGTCTGCATCCCCTTCCCCAGTGTCTGCACCCACCCCTCCCCCAGTTTCTGCACCATCTCTCCCCAGTGCCTGCAGCCCATTCCCCCATTGTCTGCACCCACCCCTCCCCCAGTGTCTTCACCCACCCCTTCCCCTAATGTCTGCAGCCCCTCCATCAGTGTCTGCACCGACCCCTCCCCCAGTGTATGCACCCACCCCTCCACCAGTTTCTGCACTCCCTTCCCCCAGTGTGTGCACCCAAACCTGCCCCAGTGTCGGCACCCACCCCTCCCCCTGTGTCTGCACCCACCCCTCCCCCAGTGTCGGCACCCAACCCTGCCCCAGTGTCGGCACCCAACCCTCCCCCAGTGTCTGCAACCACCCATCACCCAGTGGCTGCACCTACCCCTCCCCCAGTGTCTGCACCCACCCTCCCCCAGTGTCTGCACCCAGCCCTCCCCCAGTGTCTGCACCCACCCTCACCCAGTGTCTGCATCCAGCCCTCCCCCAGTGCCTGCACGTACCCCTCCCCCAGTGTCTGCACCCACCACTCCTCCAGTGTCTGCACCCAACCTCCACCAGTGTCTGCATCCATCCCTCCCCCAGTGTCGGCACCCACCCTCACCCAGTGTCTGCATCCACCCCTCCCCCAGTGTCTGCACGTTCCCCTCCCCCAGTGTCTGCACCCACCATCCCCCAGTGTCTGCACCCAACCTCCACCAGTGTCTGTATCCACCCCTCCCCCAGTGTCTGCACCCACCCTCCCCCAGTGTCTGCATCCACCCCTCCCCCAGTGTCTGCACGTACCCTTCCCCCAGTGTCTGCACCCACCCCTCCCCCTGTGTCTGCACCCACCCATCCCCCAGTGTATGCATCCCCTTCCCACAGTGTCTGTACCCCTCTTGCCCCAGTGTCTGCACCCCCTTCCCCCAGTGTCTGCATCCCCTTCCCAAGTGTCTGCACCCACCCCTCCCCCAGTTTCTGCACCATCTCTCCCCAGTGCCTGCAGCCCATTCCCCCATTGTCTGCACCCACCCCTCCCCCAGTGTCTTCACCCACCCCTTCCCCTAATGTCTGCAGCCCCTCCCTCAGTGTCTGCACCGACCCCTCCCCCAGTGTATGCACCCACCCCTCCACCAGTTTCTGCACTCCCTTCCCCCAGTGTGTGCACCCAAACCTGCCCCAGTGTCGGCACCCACCCCTCCCCCTGTGTCTGCACCCACCCCTCCACCAGTGTCTGCACCCACCCCTGCCCCAGTGTCGGCACCCAACCATCCCCCAGTGTCTGCAACCACCCATCACCCAGTGGCTGCACATACCCCTCCCCCAGTGTCTGCACCCACCCTCCCCCAGTGTCTGCACCCAGCCCTCCCCCAGTGTCTGCACCCACCCTCACCCAGTGTCTGCATCCACCCCTCCCCCAGTGCCTGCACGTACCCCTCCCCCAGTGTCTGCACCCACCACTCCTCCAGTGTCTGCACCCAACCTCCACCAGTGTCTGCATCCATCCCTCCCCCAGTGTCTGCACCCACCCTCCCCCAGTGTCTGCATCCACCCCTCCCCCAGTGTCTGCACGTACCCTTCCCCCAGTGTCTGCACCCACCCCTCCCCCTGTGTCTGCAACCATCCCTACCCCAGTGTCTGCAGCCTTCCTCCACCAGTGACTGCACCCACCCCTCCCCCAGTGTCTGCACCCACCCCTCCCGCAGTGTGTGCATCCACCCCTCCCCCAGTCTCTGCACCCACCCCTCCCGCAGTGTTTGCATCCACCACTCCCCCAGTTTCAGCACCCAACCCTCCCACCGTTTCTGCACCCACCCCTCCCCCAGTGTCTGCAACCACCCCTCCCCCAGTGTCTGCACCCACCACTCCCCCACTGTCTGCACCCACCTCTCCCCCAGTGTCTGCAGCCCCTCCTCCAGTGGCTGCACTCCCTTCCCCCAGTGGCTGCACCCACCCCTGCCCAGGTGTCGACACCCACCCCTCCCCAAGTGTCTGCACCCATCCCTCCCGCAGTGTCTGCACCCACCGCTCCCCCAGTGTCTGCATCCACCCCTCATCCAGTGTCTGCACCCACCCTCCACCAGTGTCGACACCCACCCCTCTCCCATTGTCTGCACCCACCCCTCTCCCAATGTCTGCACACACCCACCCCCAGAGTCTGCACTCACCTCTCCCGCAGAGTCTGCATCCACCTTCCCCCAGTGTCTGCACCCACCCCTCCCCCATTGTCTGCACCCACTCCTCCCCCAGTGTCTGCACCCACCCCTCCTCCAGTGTCTGCAACCACCCCTCCCCCAGTGTCTGCAACCACCCCTCACCCAGTGTCTGCACCCACCCCTCCCCCAGTGTCTTCACCCACCACTTCCCCTAATGTCTGCAGCCCCTCCCTCAGTGTCTGCACCGACCCCTCCCCCAGTGTATGCACCCACCCCTCCACCAGTGTCTGCACTCCCTTCCCCCAGTGTCTGCACCCAAACCTGCCCCAGTGTCGGCACCCACCCCTCCCCCAGTGTCTGCAACCACCCCTCCACCAGTGTCTGCACTCCCTTCCCCCAGTGTCTGCACCCACCATCCCCCAGTGTCTGCACCCAACCTCCACCAGTGTCTGTATCCACCCCTCCCCCAGTGTCTGCACCCACCCTCCCCCAGTGTCTGCATCCACCCCTCCCCCAGTGTCTGCACGTACCCTTCCCCCAGTGTCTGCACACACCCCTCCCCCTGTGTCTGCACCCACCCATCCCCCAGTGTATGCATCCCCTTCCCACAGTGTCTGTACCCCTCTTGCCCCAGTGTCTGCACCCCCTTCCCCCAATGTCTGCATCCCCTTCCCCAGTGTCTGCACCCACCCCTCCCCCAGTTTCTGCACCATCTCTCCCCAGTGCCTGCAGCCCATTCCCCCATTGTCTGCACCCACCCCTCCCCCAGTGTCTTCACCCACCCCTTCCCCTAATGTCTGCAGCCCCTCCCTCAGTGTCTGCACCGAACCCTCCCCCAGTGTATGCACCCACCCCTCCACCAGTTTCTGCACTCCCTTCCCCCAGTGTGTGCACCCAAACCTGCCCCAGTGTCGGCACCCACCCCTCCCCCAGTGTCTGCACCCACCCCTCCCCCAGTGTCTGCACCCACCCCTGCCCCAGTGTCGGCACCCACCCCTCCCCCTGTGTCTGCACCCACCCCTCCCCCAGTGTCGGCACCCACCCCTGCCCCAGTGTCGGCACCCAACCATCCCCCAGTGTCTGCAACCACCCATCACCCAGTGGCTGCACATACCCCTCCCCCAGTGTCTGCACCCACCCTCCCCCAGTGTCTGCACCCAGCCCTCCCCCAGTGTCTGCACCCAGCCTCACCCAGTGTCTGCATCCACCCCTCCCCCAGTGCCTGCACGTACCCCTCCCCCAGTGTCTGCACCCACCACTCCTCCAGTGTCTGCACCCAACCTCCACCAGTGTCTGCATCCATCCCTCCCCCAGTGTCTGCACCCACCCTCCCCCAGTGTCTGCATCCACCCCTCCCCCAGTGTCTGCACGTACCCTTCCCCCAGTGTCTGCACCCACCCCTCCCCCTGTGTCTGCACCCACCCATCCCCCAGTGTCTGCATCCCCTTCCCACAGTGTCTGTACCCCTCTTGCCCCAGTGTCTGCATCCCCACTTCCCCCAGTTTCTGCGCCGACTCTACTCCAGTGCCTGCATCCACCATTCCACCAGTGTCTGCACCCACCTCTCACTCAGTGTATGCACCCACCACTATCCAATTTCTGCACCCACCCCTCCCCCAGTGTCTGCACCCCACTTCCCCCAGTGTCTGCACCCACCACTCCCTCAGTGGCTACACCCGCCCCGACCCCAGTTTCTGCACCCATCCTTCCCCCAGTGTCTGCACCCACCCCTCCCACAGTGTCTGCACCGACCCTTCCTTCAGTTCTGCGCTCACCCCTCCCCCATTGTCTGCTCCCAACCCTCCCCCAGTGTCTGCACCTACCCTCCCCCCAGTGGCTGCAGCCTACCCTCCCCCAGTTTCTGCACCCACCGCTCCCCCAGTGTCTGCACCCACCCCTCCCCCAGTTTCTGCACCCACCCATCCCCCAGTGTCTGAACCTATCCTTCCCCCAGTGTCTGCATCCACCCACCCCCAGTGTCGGCAGCCGACCTTTTCCCAGTGTCTGCACCCACCCCTTCCCCAGTGTCTGCAGCCACCCCTCCCCCAGTTTCTGTGCCCACCCCACCCCCCAGTGTCTGCACCCACCCCTCCCTCAGTGTCTGCACGCACTCCTCCGCCAGTGTCTGCACCCACACCTGCCGCAGTGTCTGCACCCACCCTCCACCAGTGTCTGCAACCACCCTCCACCAGTGACTGCACCCACCCCTCCCCCGGTGTCTGCACCCACCCGTCCCCCAATGTCTGCAACCACCCCTCCACCAGTGACTGCACACACCCCTCACCCAGTGTCTGCACCCACTCCTCATCCAGTGTCTGCAACCTGCCTCCCCCAGTGTCTGCACCCACCCCTCCTCCAGTGTCTGCACACACCCGCCCCCAGTGTCTGCACACACCGCTGCCCCAGTGCCTGAACCCACCCCTCCCCCAGTGTCTGCACCCACCCCTCACCCAGTGTCTGCACCCACCCTCCACCAGTGTCTGCAACCACCCTCCACCAGTGACTGCACCAACTCCTCATCCAGTGTCTGCAACCTGCCTCCCCCAGTGTCTGCACCCACCCCTCCCCCAGTGTCTGCACACACCCGCCCCCAGTGTCTGCACACACCGTTGCCCCAGTGCCTGAACCCACCCCTCCCCCAGTGTCTGCACCCACCCCTCCCCCAGTGTATGCACCCCCTTCCCCCAGTGTCTGCACCCACCCCTTACCCCAGTGTCTGCACACATCGCTCCCCCAGTGTCTGCACCCACTCCTCATCCAGTGTTTGCAACCTGCCTCCCCCAGTGTCTGCACCCACCCTTCCCCCATTGTCTGCACCCACCCCTCCCCCAGTGTCTGCACCCACCCTCCCCTAGAGTCTGCACTCACCCCTCCCGCAGTGTCTGCATCCACCTTCCCCCAGTGTTGGCAGCCGACCTTGCCCCAGTGTCTGCACCCAACCCTCCCCCGTGTCTGCAACCACCCCTACCCCAGTGTCTGCAGCCTTCCTCCACCAGTGACTGCACCCACCCCTCCCCCAGTGTCTGCACCCACCCCTCCCGCAGTGTGTGCATCCACCCCTCCCCCAGTCTCTGCACCCACCCCTCCCGCAGTGTTTGCATCCACCACTCCCCCAGTTTCAGCACCCAACCCTCCCACCGTTTCTGCACCCACCCCTCCCCCAGTGTCTGCAACCACCCCTCCCACCGTTTCTGCACCCACCCCTCCCCCAGTGTCTGCACCCACCACTCCCCCACTGTCTGCACCCACCTCTCCCCCAGTGTCTGCAGCCCCTCCTCCAGTGGCTGCACTCCCTTCCCCCAGTGGCTGCACCCACCCCTGCCCAGGTGTCGACACCCACCCCTCCCCAAGTGTCTGCACCCATCCCTCCCGCAGTGTCTGCACCCACCGCTCCCCCAGTGTCTGCATCCACCCCTCATCCAGTGTCTGCACCCACCCTCCACCAGTGTCGACACCCACCCCTCTCCCATTGTCTGCACCCACCCCTCTCCCAATGTCTGCACACACCCACCCCCAGAGTCTGCATTCACCTCTCCCGCAGAGTCTGCATCCACCTTCCCCCAGTGTCTGCACCCACCCCTCCCCCATTGTCTGCACCCACTCCTCCCCCAGTGTCTGCACCCACCCCTCTTCCAGTGTCTGCAACCACCCCTCCCCCAGTGTCTGCAACCACCCCTCACCCAGTGTCTGCACCCATCCCTCCCCCAGTGTCTTCACCCACCACTTCCCCTAATGTCTGCAGCCCCTCCCTCAGTGTCTGCACCGACCCCTCCCCCAGTGTATGCACCCACCCCTCCACCAGTGTCTGCACTCCCTTCCCCCAGTGTCTGCACCCAAACCTGCCCCAGTGTCGGCACCCACCCCTCCCCCAGTGTCTGCAACCACCCCTCCACCAGTGTCTGCACTCCCTTCCCCCAGTGTCTGCACCCACCCCTCCCCCAGTGTCGGCACCCACCCCTTCCCCAGTGTCGGCACCCAACCATCCCCCAGTGTCTGCAACCACCCCTCCCCCAGTGTCTGCAACCACCCCTCCACTAGTGACTGCACACACCCCTCCCCCAGTGTCTGCACCCACCCCTCTCCCCAGTGTCAGCACCCACCCCTCACCCAGTGTCTGCACCCACTCCTCATCCAGTGTCTGCAAACTGCCTCCCCCAGTGTCTGCACCCACCCCTCCCCCAGTGTCTGCACACACCCGCCCCCAGTGTCTGCACACACCGCTGCCCCAGTGCCTGAACCCACCCCTCCCCCAGTGTCTGTACCCACCCCTCCCCCAGTGTATGCACCCCCTTCCCCCAGTGTCTGCATCCACCCCTCATCCAGTGTCTGCACCCACCCTCCACCAGTGTCGACACCCACCCCTCTCCCATTGTCTGCACCCACCCCTCTCCCAATGTCTGCACACACCCACCCCCAGAGTCTGCACTCACCTCTCCCGCAGAGTCTGCATCCACCTTCCCCCAGTGTCTGCACCCACCCCTGCCCCATTATCTGCACCCACTCCTCCCCCATTGTCTGCACCCACCCCTCCTCCAGTGTCTGCAACCACCCCTCCCCCAGTGTCTGCAACCACCCCTCACCCAGTGTCTGCACCCACCCCTCCCCCAGTGTCTTCACCCACCACTTCCCCTAATGTCTGCAGCCCCTCCCTCAGTGTCTGCACCGACCCCTCCCCCAGTGTATGCACCCACCCCTCCACCAGTGTCTGCACTCCCTTCCCCCAGTGTCTGCACCCAAACCTGCCGCAGTGTCGGCACCCACCCCTCCCCCAGTGTCTGCAACCACCCCTCCACCAGTGTCTGCACTCCCTTCCCCCAGTGTCTGCACCCACCCCTCCCCCAGTGTCGGCACCCACCACTGCCCCAGTGTCGGCACCCACCCTCACCCAGTGTCTGCATCCACCCCTCCCCCAGTGTCTGCACGTTCCCCTCCCCCAGTGTCTGCACCCACCATCCCCCAGTGTCTGCACCCAACCTCCACCAGTGTCTGTATCCACCCCTCCCCCAGTGTCTGCACCCACCCTCCCCCAGTGTCTGCATCCACCCCTCCCCCAGTGTCTGCACGTACCCTTCCCCCAGTGTCTGCACCCACCCCTCCCCCTGTGTCTGTACCCACCCATCCCCCAGTGTATGCATCCCCTTCCCACAGTGTCTGTACCCCTCTTGCCCCAGTGTCTGCACCCCCTTCCCCCAGTGTCTGCATCCCCTTCCCCAGTGTCTGCACCCACCCCTCCCCCAGTTTCTGCACCATCTCTCCCCAGTGCCTGCAGCCCATTCCCCCATTGTCTGCACCCACCCCTCCCCCAGTGTCTTCACCCACCCCTTCCCCTAATGTCTGCAGCCCCTCCATCAGTGTCTGCACCGACCCCTCCCCCAGTGTATGCACCCACCCCTCCACCAGTTTCTGCACTCCCTTCCCCCAGTGTGTGCACCCAAACCTGCCCCAGTGTCGGCACCCACCCCTCCCCCTGTGTCTGCACCCACCCCTCCCCCAGTGTCGGCACCCACCCCTGCCCCAGTGTCGGCACCCAACCCTCCCCCAGTGTCTGCAACCACCCATCACCCAGTGGCTGCACCTACCCCTCCCCCAGTGTCTGCACCCACCCTCCCCCAGTGTCTGCACCCAGCCCTCCCCCAGTGTCTGCACCCACCCTCACCCAGTGTCTGCATCCAGCCCTCCCCCAGTGCCTGCACGTACCCCTCCCCCAGTGTCTGCACCCACCACTCCTCCAGTGTCTGCACCCAACCTCCACCAGTGTCTGCATCCATCCCTCCCCCAGTGTCGGCACCCACCCTCACCCAGTGTCTGCATCCACCCCTCCCCCAGTGTCTGCACGTTCCCCTCCCCCAGTGTCTGCACCCACCATCCCCCAGTGTCTGCACCCAACCTCCACCAGTGTCTGTATCCACCCCTCCCCCAGTGTCTGCACCCACCCTCCCCCAGTGTCTGCATCCACCCCTCCCCCAGTGTCTGCACGTACCCTTCCCCCAGTGTCTGCACCCACCCCTCCCCCTGTGTCTGCACCCACCCATCCCCCAGTGTATGCATCTCCTTCCCACAGTGTCTGTACCCTTCTTGCCCCAGTGTCTGCACCCCCTTCCCCCAGTGTCTGCATCCCCTTCCCAAGTGTCTGCACCCACCCCTCCCCCAGTTTCTGCACCATCTCTCCCCAGTGCCTGCAGCCCATTCCCCCAGTGTCTGCACCCACCCCTCCCCCAGTGTCTTCACCCACCCCTTCCCCTAATGTCTGCAGCCCCTCCCCCAGTGTCGGCACCCACCCCTGCCCCAGTGTCGGCACCCAACCATCCCCCAGTGTCTGCAACCACCCATCACCCAGTGGCTGCACATACCCCTCCCCCAGTGTCTGCACCCACCCTCCACCAGTGTCTGCATCCATCCCTCCCCCAGTGTCTGCACCCACCCTCCCCCAGTGTCTGCATCCACCCCTCCCCCAGTGTCTGCACGTACCCTTCCCCCAGTGTCTGCACCCACCCCTCCCCCTGTGTCTGCAACCACCCCTACCCCAGTGTCTGCAGCCTTCCTCCACCAGTGACTGCACCCACCCCTCCCCCAGTGTCTGCACCCACCCCTCCCGCAGTGTGTGCATCCACCCCTCCCCCAGTCTCTGCACCCACCCCTCCCGCAGTGTTTGCATCCACCACTCCCCCAGTTTCAGCACCCAACCCTCCCACCGTTTCTGCACCCACCCCTCCCCCAGTGTCTGCAACCACCACTCCCCCAGTGTCTGCACCCACCACTCCCCCACTGTCTGCACCCACCTCTCCCCCAGTGTCTGCAGCCCCTCCTCCAGTGGCTGCACTCCCTTCCCCCAGTGGCTGCACCCACCCCTGCCCAGGTGTCGACACCCACCCCTCCCCAAGTGTCTGCACCCATCCCTCCCGCAGTGTCTGCACCCACCGCTCCCCCAGTGTCTGCATCCACCCCTCATCCAGTGTCTGCACCCACCCTCCACCAGTGTCGACACCCACCCCTCTCCCATTGTCTGCACCCACCCCTCTCCCAATGTCTGCACACACCCACCCCCAGAGTCTGCACTCACCTCTCCCGCAGAGTCTGCATCCACCTTCCCCCAGTGTCTGCACCCACCCCTCCCCCATTGTCTGCACCCACTCCTCCCCCAGTGTCTGCACCCACCCCTCCTCCAGTGTCTGCAACCACCCCTCCCCCAGTGTCTGCAACCACCCCTCACCCAGTGTCTGCACCCACCCCTCCCCCAGTGTCTTCACCCACCACTTCCCCTAATGTCTGCAGCCCCTCCCTCAGTGTCTGCACCGACCCCTCCCCCAGTGTATGCACCCACCCCTCCACCAGTGTCTGCACTCCCTTCCCCCAGTGTCTGCACCCAAACCTGCCCCAGTGTCGGCACCCACCCCTCCCCCAGTGTCGGCACCCACCACTGCCCCAGTGTCGGCACCCACCCTCACCCAGTGTCTGCATCCACCCCTCCCCCAGTGTCTGCACGTTCCCCTCCCCCAGTGTCTGCACCCACCATCCCCCAGTGTCTGCACCCAACCTCCACCAGTGTCTGTATCCACCCCTCCCCCAGTGTCTGCACCCACCCTCCCCCAGTGTCTGCATCCACCCCTCCCCCAGTGTCTGCACGTACCCTTCCCCCAGTGTCTGCACCCACCCCTCCCCCTATGTCTGCACCCACCCATCCCCCAGTGTATGCATCCCCTTCCCACAGTGTCTGTACCCCTCTTGCCCCAGTGTCTGCACCCCCTTCCCCCAATGTCTGCATCCCCTTCCCCAGTGTCTGCACCCACCCCTCCCCCAGTTTCTGCACCATCTCTCCCCAGTGCCTGCAGCCCATTCCCCCATTGTCTGCACCCACCCCTCCCCCAGTGTCTTCACCCACCCCTTCCCCTAATGTCTGCAGCCCCTCCCTCAGTGTCTGCACCGACCCCTCCCCCAGTGTATGCACCCACCCCTCCACCAGTTTCTGCACTCCCTTCCCCCAGTGTGTGCACCCAAACCTGCCCCAGTGTCGGCACCCACCCCTCCCCCTGTGTCTGCACCCACCCCTCCCCCAGTGTCGGCACCCACCCTTGCCCCAGTGTCGGCACCCAACCATCCCCCAGTGTCTGCAACCACCCATCACCCAGTGGCTGCACATACCCCTCCCCCAGTGTCTGCACCCACCCTCCCCCAGTGTCTGCACCCAGCCCTCCCCCAGTGTCTGCACCCACCCTCACCCAGTGTCTGCATCCACCCCTCCCCCAGTGCCTGCACGTACCCCTCCCCCAGTGTCTGCACCCACCACTCCTCCAGTGTCTGCACCCAACCTCCACCAGTGTCTGCATCCATCCCTCCCCCAGTGTCTGCACCCACCCTCCCCCAGTGTCTGCATCCACCCCTCCCCCAGTGTCTGCACGTACCCTTCCCCCAGTGTCTGCACCCACCCCTCCCCCTGTGTCTGCACCCACCCATCCCCCAGTGTCTGCATCCCCTTCCCACAGTGTCTGTACCCCTCTTGCCCCAGTGTCTGCATCCCCACTTCCCCTAGTTTCTGCGCCGACTCTACTCCAGTGCCTGCATCCACCATTCCACCAGTGTCTGCACCCACCTCTCACTCAGTGTATGCACCCACCACTATCCAATTTCTGCACCCACCCCTCCCCCAGTGTCTGCACCCCACTTCCCCCAGTGTCTGCACCCACCACTCCCTCAGTGGCTACACCCGCCCCGACCCCAGTTTCTGCACCCATCCTTCCCCCAGTGTCTGCACCCACCCCTCCCACAGTGTCTGCACCGACCCTTCCTTCAGTTCTGCGCTCACCCCTCCCCCATTGTCTGCTCCCAACCCTCCCCCAGTGTCTGCACCTACCCTCCCCCCAGTGGCTGCAGCCTACCCTCCCCCAGTTTCTGCACCCACCGCTCCCCCAGTGTCTGCACCCACCCTCCCCCAGTTTCTGCACCCACCGCTCCCATAGTGTCTGCACCCACCCCTCCCCCAGTTTCTGCACCCACCCATCCCCCAGTGTCTGAACCTATCCTTCCCCCAGTGTCTGCATTCACCCACCCCCAGTGTCGGCAGCCGACCTTTTCCCAGTGTCTGCACCCACCCCTTCCCCAGTGTCTGCAGCCACCCCTCCCCCAGTTTCTGTGCCCACCCCACCCCCCAGTGTCTGCACCCACCCCTCCCTCAGTGTCTGCACGCACTCCTCCGCCAGTGTCTGCACCCACACCTGCCGCAGTGTCTGCACCCACCCTCCCCCAGTGTCTGAACCCACCTTCCACCAGTGACTGCACCCACCCCTCACCCAGTGTCTGCACCCACCCTCCACCAGTGTCTGCAACCACCCTCCACCAGTGACTGCACCCACCCCTCCCCCGGTGTCTGCACCCACCCGTCCCCCAATGTCTGCAACCACCCCTCCACCAGTGACTGCACACACCCCTCACCCAGTGTCTGCACCCACTCCTCATCCAGTGTCTGCAACCTGCCTCCCCCAGTGTCTGCACCCACCCCTCCTCCAGTGTCTGCACACACCCGCCCCCAGTGTCTGCACACACCGCTGCCCCAGTGCCTGAACCCACCCCTCCCCCAGTGTCTGCACCCACCCCTCACCCAGTGTCTGCACCCACCCTCCACCAGTGTCTGCAACCACCCTCCACCAGTGACTGCACCAACTCCTCATCCAGTGTCTGCAACCTGCCTCCCCCAGTGTCTGCACCCACCCCTCCCCCAGTGTCTGCACACACCGCTGCCCCAGTGCCTGAACCCACCCCTCCCCCAGTGTCTGCACCCACCCCTCCCCCAGTGTATGCACCCCCTTCCCCCAGTGTCTGCACCCACCCCTTACCCCAGTGTCTGCACACATCGCTCCCCCAGTGTCTGCACCCACTCCTCATCCAGTGTTTGCAACCTGCCTCCCCCAGTGTCTGCACCCACCCTTCCCCCATTGTCTGCACCCACCCCTCCCCCAGTGTCTGCACCCACCCTCCCCTAGAGTCTGCACTCACCCCTCCCGCAGTGTCTGCATCCACCTTCCCCCAGTGTTGGCAGCCGACCTTGCCCCAGTGTCTGCACCCAACCCTCCCCCGTGTCTGCAACCACCCCTACCCCAGTGTCTGCAGCCTTCCTCCACCAGTGACTGCACCCACCCCTCCCCCAGTGTCTGCACCCACCCCTCCCGCAGTGTGTGCATCCACCCCTCCCCCAGTCTCTGCACCCACCCCTCCCGCAGTGTTTGCATCCACCACTCCCCCAGTTTCAGCACCCAACCCTCCCACCGTTTCTGCACCCACCCCTCCCCCAGTGTCTGCAACCACCCCTCCCACCGTTTCTGCACCCACCCCTCCCCCAGTGTCTGCACCCACCACTCCTCCACTGTCTGCACCCACCTCTCCCCCAGTGTCTGCAGCCCCTCCTCCAGTGGCTGCACTCCCTTCCCCCAGTGGCTGCACCCACCCCTGCCCAGGTGTCGACACCCACCCCTCCCCAAGTGTCTGCACCCATCCCTCCCGCAGTGTCTGCACCTACCGCTCCCCCAGTGTCTGCATCCACCCCTCATCCAGTGTCTGCACCCACCCTCCACCAGTGTCGACACCCACCCCTCTCCCATTGTCTGCACCCACCCCTCTCCCAATGTCTGCACACACCCACCCCCAGAGTCTGCACTCACCTCTCCCGCAGAGTCTGCATCCACCTTCCCCCAGTGTCTGCACCCACCCCTCCCCCATTGTCTGCACCCACTCCTCCCCCAGTGTCTGCACCCACCCCTCTTCCAGTGTCTGCAACCACCCCTCCCCCAGTGTCTGCAACCACCCCTCACCCAGTGTCTGCACCCATCCCTCCCCCAGTGTCTTCACCCACCACTTCCCCTAATGTCTGCAGCCCCTCCCTCAGTGTCTGCACCGACCCCTCCCCCAGTGTATGCACCCACCCCTCCACCAGTGTCTGCACTCCCTTCCCCCAGTGTCTGCACCCAAACCTGCCCCAGTGTCGGCACCCACCCCTCCCCCAGTGTCTGCAACCACCCCTCCACCAGTGTCTGCACTCCCTTCCCCCAGTGTCTGCACCCACCCCTCCCCCAGTGTCGGCACACACCCCTGCCCCAGTGTCGGCACCCAACCATCCCCCAGTGTCTGCAACCACCCCTCCCCCAGTGTCTGCAACCACCCCTCCACTAGTGACTGCACACACCCCTCCCCCAGTGTCTGCACCCACCCCTCTCCCCAGTGTCAGCACCCACCCCTCACCCAGTGTCTGCACCCACTCCTCATCCAGTGTCTGCAAACTGCCTCCCCCAGTGTCTGCACCCACCCCTCCCCCAGTGTCTGCACACACCCGCCCCCAGTGTCTGCACACACCGCTGCCCCAGTGCCTGAACCCACCCCTCCCCCAGTGTCTGTACCCACCCCTCCCCCAGTGTATGCACCCCCTTCCCCCAGTGTCTGCATCCACCCCTCATCCAGTGTCTGCACCCACCCTCCACGAGTGTCGACACCCACCCCTCTCCCATTGTCTGCACCCACCCCTCTCCCAATGTCTGCACACACCCACCCCCAGAGTCTGCACTCACCTCTCCCGCAGAGTCTGCATCCACCTTCCCCCAGTGTCTGCACCCACCCCTGCCCCATTATCTGCACCCACTCCTCCCCCATTGTCTGCACCCACCCCTCCTCCAGTGTCTGCAACCACCCCTCCCCCAGTGTCTGCAACCACCCCTCACCCAGTGTCTACACCCACCCCTCCCCCAGTGTCTTCACCCACCACTTCCCCTAATGTCTGCAGCCCCTCCCTCAGTGTCTGCACCGACCCCTCCCCCAGTGTATGCACCCACCCCTCCACCAGTGTCTGCACTCCCTTCCCCCAGTGTCTGCACCCAAACCTGCCCCAGTGTCGGCACCCACCCCTCCCCCAGTGTCTGCAACCACCCCTCCACCAGTGTCTGCACTCCCTTCCCCCAGTGTCTGCACCCACCCCTCCCCCAGTGTCGGCACCCACCACTGCCCCAGTGTCGGCACCCACCCTCACCCAGTGTCTGCATCCACCCCTCCCCCAGTGTCTGCACGTTCCCCTCCCCCAGTGTCTGCACCCACCATCCCCCAGTGTCTGCACCCAACCTCCACCAGTGTCTGTATCCACCCCTCCCCCAGTGCCTGCAGCCCATTCCCCCATTGTCTGCACCCACCCCTCCCCCAGTGTCTTCACCCACCCCTTCCCCTAATGTCTGCAGCCCCTCCATCAGTGTCTGCACCGACCCCTCCCCCAGTGTATGCACCCACCCCTCCACCAGTTTCTGCACTCCCTTCCCCCAGTGTGTGCACCCAAACCTGCCCCAGTGTCGGCACCCACCCCTCCCCCTGTGTCTGCACCCACCCCTCCCCCAGTGTCGGCACCCACCCCTGCCCCAGTGTCGGCACCCAACCCTCCCCCAGTGTCTGCAACCACCCATCACCCAGTGGCTGCACCTACCCCTCCCCCAGTGTCTGCACCCACCCTCCCCCAGTGTCTGCACCCAGCCCTCCCCCAGTGTCTGCACCCACCCTCACCCAGTGTCTGCATCCAGCCCTCCCCCAGTGCCTGCACGTACCCCTCCCCCAGTGTCTGCACCCACCACTCCTCCAGTGTCTGCACCCAACCTCCACCAGTGTCTGCATCCATCCCTCCCCCAGTGTCGGCACCCACCCTCACCCAGTGTCTGCATCCACCCCTCCCCCAGTGTCTGCACGTTCCCCTCCCCCAGTGTCTGCACCCACCATCCCCCAGTGTCTGCACCCAACCTCCACCAGTGTCTGTATCCACCCCTCCCCCAGTGTCTGCACCCACCCTCCCCCAGTGTCTGCATCCACCCCTCCCCCAGTGTCTGCACGTACCCTTCCCCCAGTGTCTGCACCCACCCCTCCCCCTGTGTCTGCACCCACCCATCCCCCAGTGTATGCATCCCCTTCCCACAGTGTCTGTAGCCCTCTTGCCCCAGTGTCTGCACCCCCTTCCCCCAGTGTCTGCATCCCCTTCCCAAGTGTCTGCACCCACCCCTCCCCCAGTTTCTGCACCATCTCTCCCCAGTGCCTGCAGCCCATTCCCCCATTGTCTGCACCCACCCCTCCCCCAGTGTCTTCACCCACCCCTTCCCCTAATGTCTGCAGCCCCTCCCTCAGTGTCTGCACCGACCCCTCCCCCAGTGTATGCACCCACCCCTCCACCAGTTTCTGCACTCCCTTCCCCCAGTGTGTGCACCCAAACCTGCCCCAGTGTCGGCACCCACCCCTCCCCCTGTGTCTGCACCCACCCCCCCCCAGTGTCGGCACCCACCCCTGCCCCAGTGTCGGCACCCAACCATCCCCCAGTGTCTGCAACCACCCATCACCCAGTGGCTGCACATACCCCTCCCCCAGTGTCTGCACCCACCCTCCCCCAGTGTCTGCACCCAGCCCTCCCCCAGTGTCTGCACCCACCCTCACCCAGTGTCTGCATTCACCCCTCCCCCAGTGCCTGCACGTACCCCTCCCCCAGTGTCTGCACCCACCACTCCTCCAGTGTCTGCACCCAACCTCCACCAGTGTCTGCATCCATCCCTCCCCCAGTGTCTGCACCCACCCTCCCCCAGTGTCTGCATCCACCCCTCCCCCAGTGTCTGCACGTACCCTTCCCCCAGTGTCTGCACCCACCCCTCCCCCTGTGTCTGCAACCACCCCTACCCCAGTGTCTGCAGCCTTCCTCCACCAGTGACTGCACCCACCCCTCCCCCAGTGTCTGCACCCACCCCTCCCGCAGTGTGTGCATCCACCCCTCCCCCAGTCTCTGCACCCACCCCTCCCGCAGTGTTTGCATCCACCACTCCCCCAGTTTCAGCACCCAACCCTCCCACCGTTTCTGCACCCACCCCTCCCCCAGTGTCTGCAACCACCCCTCCCCCAGTGTCTGCACCCACCACTCCCCCACTGTCTGCACCCACCTCTCCCCCAGTGTCTGCAGCCCCTCCTCCAGTGGCTGCACTCCCTTCCCCCAGTGGCTGCACCCACCCCTGCCCAGGTGTCGACACCCACCCCTCCCCAAGTGTCTGCACCCATCCCTCCCGCAGTGTCTGCACCCACCGCTCCCCCAGTGTCTGCATCCACCCCTCATCCAGTGTCTGCACCCACCCTCCACCAGTGTCGACACCCACCCCTCTCCCATTGTCTGCACCCACCCCTCTCCCAATGTCTGCACACACCCACCCCCAGATTCTGCACTCACCTCTCCCGCAGAGTCTGCATCCACCTTCCCCCAGTGTCTGCACCCACCCCTCCCCCATTGTCTGCACCCACTCCTCCCCCAGTGTCTGCACCCACCCCTCCTCCAGTGTCTGCAACCACCCCTCCCCCAGTGTCTGCAACCACCCCTCACCCAGTGTCTGCACCCACCCCTCCCCCAGTGTCTTCACCCACCACTTCCCCTAATGTCTGCAGCCCCTCCCTCAGTGTCTGCACCGACCCATCCCCCAGTGTATGCACCCACCCCTCCACCAGTGTCTGCATTCCCTTCCCCCAGTGTCTGCACCCAAACCTGCCCCAGTGTCGGCACCCACCCCTCCCCCAGTGTCTGCAACCACCCCTCCACCAGTGTCTGCACTCCCTTCCCCCAGTGTCTGCACCCACCCCTCCCCCAGTGTCGGCACCCACCCCTGCCCCAGTGTCGGCACCCAACCATCCCCCAGTGTCTGCAACCACCCCTCCCCCAGTGTCTGCAACCACCCCTCCACTAGTGACTGCACACACCCCTCCCCCAGTGTCTGCACCCACCCCTCACCCAGTGTCTGCACCCACTCCTCATCCAGTGTCTGCAAACTGCCTCCCCCAGTGTCTGCACCCACCCCTCACCCAGTGTCTGCACACACCCGCCCCCAGTGTCTGCACACACCGCTGCCTCAGTGCCTGAACCCACCCCTCCCCCAGTGTCTGTACCCACCCCTCCCCCAGTGTATGCAGCCCCTTCCCCCAGTGTCTGCACCCACCCCTTACCCCAGTGTCTGCAACCTGCCTCCCCCTGTGTCTGCACCCACCCTTCCCCCATTGTCTGCACCCACCCCTCCCCCAGTGTCTGCACCCACCCTCCCGTAGAGTCTGCACTCACCCCTCCCGCAGTGTCTGCATCCACCTTCCCCCAGTGTTGGCAGCCGACCTTGCCCCAGTGTCTGCACCCAACCCTCCCCCGTGTCTGCAACCACCCCTACCCCAGTGTCTGCAGCCTTCCTCCACCAGTGACTGCACCCACCCCTCCCCCAGTGTCTGCACCCACCCCTCCCGCAGTGTGTGCATCCACCCCTCCCCCAGTCTCTGCACCCACCCCTCCCGCAGTGTTTGCATCCACCACTCCCCCAGTTTCAGCACCCAACCCTCCCACCGTTTCTGCACCCACCCCTCCCCCAGTGTCTGCAACCACCCCTCCCCCAGTGTCTGCACCCACCACTCCCCCACTGTCTGCACCCACCTCTCCACCAGTGTCTGCAGCCCCTCCTCCAGTGGCTGCACTCCCTTCCCCCAGTGGCTGCACCCACCCCTGCCCAGGTGTCGACACCCACCCATCCCCAAGTGTCTGCACCCATCCCTCCCCCAGTGTCTGCACCCACCGCTCCCCCAGTGGCTGCACCCACCCCTGCCCAGGTGTCGACACCCACCCCTCTCCCATTATCTGCACCCACCCCTCTCCCAATGTCTGCACACACCCACCCCCAGAGTCTGCACTCACCTCTCCCGCAGAGTCTGCATCCACCTTCCCCCAGTGTCTGCACCCACCCCTGCCCCATTATCTGCACCCACTCCTCCCCCATTGTCTGCACCCACCCCTCCTCCAGTGTCTGCAACCACCCCTCCCCCAGTGTCTGCAACCACCCCTCACCCAGTGTCTGCACCCACCCCTCCCCCAGTGTCTTCACCCACCACTTCCCCTAATGTCTGCAGCCCCTCCCTCAGTGTCTGCACCGACCCCTCCCCCAGTGTATGCACCCACTCCTCCCCCAGTGTCTGCACCCACCCCTCCTCCAGTGTCTGCAACCACCCCTCCCCCAGTGTCTGCAACCACCCCTCACCCAGTGTCTGCACCCACCCCTCCCCCAGTGTCTTCACCCACCACTTCCCCTAATGTCTGCAGCCCCTCCCTCAGTGTCTGCACCGACCCATCCCCCAGTGTATGCACCCACCCCTCCACCAGTGTCTGCATTCCCTTCCCCCAGTGTCTGCACCCAAACCTGCCCCAGTGTCGGCACCCACCCCTCCCCCAGTGTCTGCAACCACCCCTCCACCAGTGTCTGCACTCCCTTCCCCCAGTGTCTGCACCCACCCCTCCCCCAGTGTCGGCACCCACCCCTGCCCCAGTGTCGGCACCCAACCATCCCCCAGTGTCTGCAACCACCCCTCCCCCAGTGTCTGCAACCACCCCTCCACTAGTGACTGCACACACCCCTCCCCCAGTGTCTGCACCCACCCCTCACCCAGTGTCTGCACCCACTCCTCATCCAGTGTCTGCAAACTGCCTCCCCCAGTGTCTGCACCCACCCCTCACCCAGTGTCTGCACACACCCGCCCCCAGTGTCTGCACACACCGCTGCCTCAGTGCCTGAACCCACCCCTCCCCCAGTGTCTGTACCCACCCCTCCCCCAGTGTATGCAGCCCCTTCCCCCAGTGTCTGCACCCACCCCTTACCCCAGTGTCTGCAACCTGCCTCCCCCTGTGTCTGCACCCACCCTTCCCCCATTGTCTGCACCCACCCCTCCCCCAGTGTCTGCACCCACCCTCCCGTAGAGTCTGCACTCACCCCTCCCGCAGTGTCTGCATCCACCTTCCCCCAGTGTTGGCAGCCGACCTTGCCCCAGTGTCTGCACCCAACCCTCCCCCGTGTCTGCAACCACCCCTACCCCAGTGTCTGCAGCCTTCCTCCACCAGTGACTGCACCCACCCCTCCCCCAGTGTCTGCACCCACCCCTCCCGCAGTGTGTGCATCCACCCCTCCCCCAGTCTCTGCACCCACCCCTCCCGCAGTGTTTGCATCCACCACTCCCCCAGTTTCAGCACCCAACCCTCCCACCGTTTCTGCACCCACCCCTCCCCCAGTGTCTGCAACCACCCCTCCCCCAGTGTCTGCACCCACCACTCCCCCACTGTCTGCACCCACCTCTCCACCAGTGTCTGCAGCCCCTCCTCCAGTGGCTGCACTCCCTTCCCCCAGTGGCTGCACCCACCCCTGCCCAGGTGTCGACACCCACCCATCCCCAAGTGTCTGCACCCATCCCTCCCCCAGTGTCTGCACCCACCGCTCCCCCAGTGGCTGCACCCACCCCTGCCCAGGTGTCGACACCCACCCCTCTCCCATTATCTGCACCCACCCCTCTCCCAATGTCTGCACACACCCACCCCCAGAGTCTGCACTCACCTCTCCCGCAGAGTCTGCATCCACCTTCCCCCAGTGTCTGCACCCACCCCTGCCCCATTATCTGCACCCACTCCTCCCCCATTGTCTGCACCCACCCCTCCTCCAGTGTCTGCAACCACCCCTCCCCCAGTGTCTGCAACCACCCCTCACCCAGTGTCTGCACCCACCCCTCCCCCAGTGTCTTCACCCACCACTTCCCCTAATGTCTGCAGCCCCTCCCTCAGTGTCTGCACCGACCCCTCCCCCAGTGTATGCACCCACCCCTCCACCAGTGTCTGCACTCCCTTCCCCCAGTGTCTGCACCCAAACCTGCCCCAGTGTCGGCACCCACCCCTCCCCCAGTGTCTGCAACCACCCCTCCACCAGTGTCTGCACTCCCTTCCCCCAGTGTCTGCACCCACCCCTCCCCCAGTGTCGGCACCCACCACTGCCCCAGTGTCGGCACCCACCCTCACCCAGTGTCTGCATCCACCCCTCCCCCAGTGTCTGCACGTTCCCCTCCCCCAGTGTCTGCACCCACCATCCCCCAGTGTCTGCACCCAACCTCCACCAGTGTCTGTATCCACCCCTCCCCCAGTGTCTGCACCCACCCTCCCCCAGTGTCTGCATCCACCCCTCCCCCAGTGTCTGCACGTACCCTTCCCCCAGTGTCTGCACCCACCCCTCCCCCTGTGTCTGCACCCACCCATCCCCCAGTGTATGCATCCCCTTCCCACAGTGTCTGTACCCCTCTTGCCCCAGTGTCTGCACCCCCTTCCCCCAGTGTCTGCATCCCCTTCCCCAGTGTCTGCACCCACCCCTCCCCCAGTTTCTGCACCATCTCTCCCCAGTGCCTGCAGCCCATTCCCCCATTGTCTGCACCCACCCCTCCCCCAGTGTCTTCACCCACCACTTCCCCTAATGTCTGCAGCCCCTCCCTCAGTGTCTGCACCGACCCCTCCCCCAGTGTATGCACCCACCCCTCCACCAGTTTCTGCACTCCCTTCCCCCAGTGTGTGCACCCAAACCTGCCCCAGTGTCGGCACCCACCCCTCCCCCAGTGTCGGCACCCACCCCTGCCCCAGTGTCGGCACCCAACCATCCCCCAGTGTCTGCAACCACCCATCACCCAGTGGCTGCACCTACCCCTCCCCCAGTGTCTGCACCCACCCTCCCCCAGTGTCTGCACCCAGCCCTCCCCCAGTGTCTGCACCCACCCTCACCCAGTGTCTGCATCCACCCCTCCCCCAGTGCCTGCACGTACCCCTCCCCCAGTGTCTGCACCCACCACTCCTCCAGTGTCTGCACCCAACCTCCACCAGTGTCTGCATCCATCCCTCCCCCAGTGTCTGCACCCACCCTCCCCCAGTGTCTGCATCCACCCCTCCCCCAGTGTCTGCACGTACCCTTCCCCCAGTGTCTGCACCCACCCCTCCCCCTGTGTCTGCACCCACCCATCCCCCAGTGTCTGCATCCCCTTCCCACAGTGTCTGTACCCCTCTTGCCCCAGTGTCTGCATCCCCACTTCCCCCAGTTTCTGCGCCGACTCTACTCCAGTGCCTGCATCCACCATTCCACCAGTGTCTGCACCCACCTCTCACTCAGTGTATGCACCCACCACTATCCAATTTCTGCACCCACCCCTCCCCCAGTGTCTGCACCCCACTTCCCCCAGTGTCTGCACCCACCACTCCCTCAGTGGCTACACCCGCCCCGACCCCAGTTTCTGCACCCATCCTTCTCCCAGTGTCTGCACCCACCCCTCCCACAGTGTCTGCACCGACCCTTCCTTCAGTTCTGCGCTCACCCCTCCCCCATTGTCTGCTCCCAACCCTCCCCCAGTGTCTGCACCTACCCTCCCCCCAGTGCCTGCAGCCTACCCTCCCCCAGTTTCTGCACCCACCGCTCCCCCAGTGTCTGCACCCACCCTTCCCCAGTGTCTGCACCCACCGCTCCCATAGTGTCTGCACCCACCCCTCCCCCAGTTTCTGCACCCACCCATCCCCCAGTGTCTGAACCTATCCTTCCCCCAGTGTCTGCATCCACCCACCCCCAGTGTCGGCAGCCGACCTTTTCCCAGTGTCTGCACCCACCCCTTCCCCAGTGTCTGCAGCCACCCCTCCCCCAGTTTCTGTGCCCACCCCACCCCCCAGTGTCTGCACCCACCCCTCCCTCAGTGTCTGCACGCACTCCTCCGCCAGTGTCTGCACCCACACCTGCCGCAGTGTCTGCACCCACCCTCCCCCAGTGTCTGAACCCACCTTCCACCAGTGACTGCACCCACCCCTCACCCAGTGTCTGCACCCACCCTCCACCAGTGTCTGCAACCACCCTCCACCAGTGACTGCACCCACCCCTCCCCCGGTGTCTGCACCCACCCGTCCCCCAATGTCTGCAACCACCCCTCCACCAGTGACTGCACACACCCCTCACCCAGTGTCTGCACCCACTCCTCATCCAGTGTCTGCAACCTGCCTCCCCCAGTGTCTGCACCCACCCCTCCTCCAGTGTCTGCACACACCCGCCCCCAGTGTCTGCACACACCGCTGCCCCAGTGCCTGAACCCACCCCTCCCCCAGTGTCTGCACCCACCCCTCACCCAGTGTCTGCACCCACCCTCCACCAGTGTCTGCAACCACCCTCCACCAGTGACTGCACCAACTCCTCATCCAGTGTCTGCAACCTGCCTCCCCCAGTGTCTGCACCCACCCCTCCCCCAGTGTCTGCACACACCCACCCCCAGTGTCTGCACACACCGCTGCCCCAGTGCCTGAACCCACCCCTCCCCCAGTGTCTGCACCCACCCCTCCCCCAGTGTATGCACCCCCTTCCCCCAGTGTCTGCACCCACCCCTTACCCCAGTGTCTGCACACATCGCTCCCCCAGTGTCTGCACCCACTCCTCATCCAGTGTTTGCAACCTGCCTCCCCCAGTGTCTGCACCCACACTTCCCCCATTGTCTGCACCCACCCCTCCCCCAGTGTCTGCACCCACCCTCCCCTAGAGTCTGCACTCACCCCTCCCGCAGTGTCTGCATCCACCTTCCCCCAGTGTTGGCCGCCGACCTTTCCCCAGTGTCTGCACCCAACCCTCCCCCGTGTCTGCAACCACCCCTACCCCAGTGTCTGCAGCCTTCCTCCACCAGTGACTGCACCCACCCCTCCCCCAGTGTCTGCACCCACCCCTCCCGCAGTGTGTGCATCCACCCCTCCCCCAGTCTCTGCACCCACCCCTCCCGCAGTGTTTGCATCCACCACTCCCCCAGTTTCAGCACCCAACCCTCCCACCGTTTCTGCACCCACCCCTCCCCCAGTGTCTGCAACCACCCCTCCCCCAGTGTCTGCACCCACCACTCCCCCACTGTCTGCACCCACCTCTCCCCCAGTGTCTGCAGCCCCTCCTCCAGTGGCTGCACCCCCTTCCCCCAGTGGCTGCACCCACCCCTGCCCAGGTGTCGACACCCACCCCTCCCCAAGTGTCTGCACCCATCCCTCCCGCAGTGTCTGCACCCACCGCTCCCCCAGTGTCTGCATCCACCCCTCATCCAGTGTCTGCACCCACCCTCCACCAGTGTCGACACCCACCCCTCTCCCATTGTCTGCACCCACCCCTCTCCCAATGTCTGCACACACCCACCCCCAGAGTCTGCACTCACCTCTCCCGCAGAGTCTGCATCCACCTTCCCCCAGTGTCTGCACCCACCCCTCCCCCATTGTCTGCACCCTCTCCTCCCCCAGTGTCTGCACCCACCCCTCCTCCAGTGTCTGCAACCACCCCTCCCCCAGTGTCTGCAACCACCCCTCACCCAGTGTCTGCACCCACCCCTCCCCCAGTGTCTTCACCCACCACTTCCCCTAATGTCTGCAGCCCCTCCCTCAGTGTCTGCACCGACCCCTCCCCCAGTGTATGCACCCACCCCTCCACCAGTGTCTGCACTCCCTTCCCCCAGTGTCTGCACCCAAACCTGCCCCAGTGTCGGCACCCACCCCTCCCCCAGTGTCTGCAACCACCCCTCCACCAGTGTCTGCACTCCCTTCCCCCAGTGTCTGCACCCACCCCTCCCCCAGTGTCGGCACCCACCCCTGCCCCAGTGTCGGCACCCAACCATCTCCCAGTGTCTGCAACCACCCCTCCCCCAGTGTCTGCAACCACCCCTCCACTAGTGACTGCACACACCCCTCCCCCAGTGTCTGCACCCACCCCTCTCCCCAGTGTCAGCACCCACCCCTCACCCAGTGTCTGCACCCACTCCTCATCCAGTGTCTGCAAACTGCCTCCCCCAGTGTCTGCACCCACCCCTCCCCCACTGTCTGCACACACCCGCCCCCAGTGTCTGCACACACCGCTGCCCCAGTGCCTGAACCCACCCCTCCCCCAGTGTCTGTACCCACCCCTCCCCCAGTGTATGCACCCCCTTCCCCCATTGTCTGCACCCACCCCTCCCTCAGTGTCTGCACCCACCCTCCCGTAGAGTCTGCACTCACCCCTCCCGCAGTGTCTGCATCCACCTTCCCCCAGTGTTGGCAGCCGACCTTGCCCCAGTGTCTGCACCCAACCCTCCCCCGTGTCTGCAACCACCCCTACCCCAGTGTCTGCAGCCTTCCTCCACCAGTGACTGCACCCACCCCTCCCCCAGTGTCTGCACCCACCCCTCCCGCGGTGTGTGCATCCACCCCTCCCCCAGTCTCTGCACCCACCCCTCCCGCAGTGTTTGCATCCACCACTCCCCCAGTTTCAGCACCCAACCCTCCCACCGTTTCTGCACCCACCCCTCCCCCAGTGTCTGCAACCACCCCTCCCCCAGTGTCTGCACCCACCACTCCCCCACTGTCTGCACCCACCTCTCCACCAGTGTCTGCAGCCCCTCCTCCAGTGGCTGCACTCCCTTCCCCCAGTGGCTGCACCCACCCCTGCCCAGGTGTCGACACCCACCCCTCCCCAAGTGTCTGCACCCATCCCTCCCCCAGTGTCTGCACCCACCGCTCCCCCAGTGTCTGCATCCACCCCTCATCCAGTGTCTGCACCCACCCTCCACCAGTGTCGACACCCACCCCTCTCCCATTGTCTGCACCCACCCCTCTCCCAATGTCTGCACACCCCCACCCCCAGAGTCTGCACTCACCTCTCCCGCAGAGTCTGCATCCACCTTCCCCCAGTGTCTGCACCCACCCCTGCCCCATTATCTGCACCCACTCCTCCCCCATTGTCTGCACCCACCCCTCCTCCAGTGTCTGCAACCACCCCTCCCCCAGTGTCTGCAACCACCCCTCACCCAGTGTCTGCACCCACCCCTCCCCCAGTGTCTTCACCCACCACTTCCCCTAATGTCTGCAGCCCCTCCCTCAGTGTCTGCACCGACCCCTCCCCCAGTGTATGCACCCACCCCTCCACCAGTGTCTGCACTCCCTTCCCCCAGTGTCTGCACCCAAACCTGCCCCAGTGTCGGCACCCACCCCTCCCCCAGTGTCTGCAACCACCCCTCCACCAGTGTCTGCACTCCCTTCCCCCAGTGTCTGCACCCACCCCTCCCCCAGTGTCGGCACCCACCACTGCCCCAGTGTCGGCACCCACCCTCACCCAGTGTCTGCATCCACCCCTCCCCCAGTGTCTGCACGTTCCCCTCCCCCAGTGTCTGCACCCACCATCCCCCAGTGTCTGCACCCAACCTCCACCAGTGTCTGTATCCACCCCTCCCCCAGTGTCTGCACCCACCCTCCCCCAGTGTCTGCACCCACCCTCCCCCAGTGTCTGCATCCACCCCTCCCCCAGTGTCTGCACGTACCCTTCCCCCAGTGTCTGCACCCACCCCTCCCCCTGTGTCTGCACCCACCCATCCCCCAGTGTATGCATCCCCTTCCCACAGTGTCTGTACCCCTCTTGCCCCAGTGTCTGCACCCCCTTCCCCCAGTGTCTGCATCCCCTTCCCCAGTGTCTGCACCCACCCCTCCCCCAGTGTCTTCACCCACCCCTTCCCCTAATGTCTGCAGACCCTCCCTCAGTGTCTGCACCGACCCCTCCCCCAGTGTATGCACCCACCCCTCCACCAGTTTCTGCACTCCCTTCCCCCAGTGTGTGCACCCAAACCTGCCCCAGTGTCGGCACCCACCCCTCCCCCTGTGTCTGCACCCACCCCTCCCCCAGTGTCGGCACCCACCCCTGCCCCAGTGTCGGCACCCAACCATCCCCCAGTGTCTGCAACCACCCATCACCCAGTGGCTGCACCTACCCCTCCCCCAGTGTCTGCACCCACCCTCCACCAGTGTCTGCACCCAGCCCTCCCCCAGTGTCTGCACCCACCCTCACCCAGTGTCTGCATCCACCCCTCCCCCAGTGCCTGCACGTACCCCTCCCCCAGTGTCTGCACCCACCACTCCTCCAGTGTCTGCACACAACCTCCACCAGTGTCTGCATCCATCCCTCCCCCAGTGTCTGCACCCACCCTCCCCCAGTGTCTGCATCCACCCCTCCCCCAGTGTCTGCACGTACCCTTCCCCCAGTATCTGCACGCACCCCTCCCCCTGTGTCTGCACCCACCCATCCCCCAGTGTCTGCATCCCCTTCCCACAGTGTCTGTACCCTTCTTGCCCCAGTGTCTGCATCCCCACTTCCCCCAGTTTCTGCGCCGACTCTACTCCAGTGCCTGCATCCACCATTCCACCAGTGTCTGCACCCACCTCTCACTCAGTGTATGCACCCACCACTATCCAATTTCTGCACCCACCCCTCCCCCAGTGTCTGCACCCCACTTCCCCCAGTGTCTGCACCCACCACTCCCTCAGTGGCTACACCCGCCCCGACCCCAGTTTCTGCACCCATCCTTCCCCCAGTGTCTGCACCCACTCCTCCCTCAGTGTCTGCACCGACCCTTCCTTCAGTTCTGCGATCACCCCTCCCCCATTGTCTGCTCCCAACCCTCCCCCAGTGTCTGCACCTACCCTCCCCCCAGTGGCTGCAGCCTACCCTCCCCCAGTTTCTGCACCCACCGCTCCCCCAGTGTCTGCACCCACCCTCCCCCAGTGTCTGCACCCACCGCTCCCATAGTGTCTGCACCCACCCATCCCCCAGTGTCTGAACCTATCCTTCCCCCAGTGTCTGCATTCACCCACCCCCAGTGGCGGCAGCCGACCTTTTCCCAGTGTCTGCACCCACCCCTTCCCCAGTGTCTGCAGCCACCCCTCCCCCAGTTTCTGTGCCCACCCCACCCCCCAGTGTCTGCACCCACCCCTCCCTCAGTGTCTGCACGCACTCCTCCGCCAGTGTCTGCACCCACACCTGCCGCAGTGTCTGCACCCACCCTCCCCCAGTGTCTGAACCCACCTTCCACCAGTGACTGCACCCACCCCTCACCCAGTGTCTGCACCCACCCTCCACCAGTGTCTGCAACCACCCTCCACCAGTGACTGCACCCACCCCTCCCCCGGTGTCTGCACCCACCCGT